>NW_028133221.1:0-492703 GCF_964374135.1 Grampus griseus | reverse complement strand
AACAAAGCAACAGAGCCTAGGGCACTTCCACTTATGGTCCTATAGCTTAGGGAAATTAAAATCAAAAAGACACAGCCACCCCAAAGTTTGGGACGCCTCTGTTTACAAGAACCTCGTTTACCGTACAAGTTCAATATCACAGAAAGTGAAAAATGGATAAAGAACTTGTGGTACTTACGTACAATGCAGTATCACTCAGCAATGAAATCTATGTCATCAGGCCCGTAGCAGCATAATGAGTGGATTCAGGTACGATGATTCTAACTGAAATAAGTCACACAGAAAAAGAAACATCATAAGATATCAGTAATACACGGAATGTAAACTTGGCTACACAGGAGCTGAATTCCAAAACAGAACAGGGTCTCAAATTTAGAAAACCAACTTATGCTTGCTTAAGGGGAAAGGTGAGTTGGGGTGCTGCATAAAACCAGAGATTGAAATGAGCACAGATAAAGTTCCTTAAGCCAAATATGGAATAGACAAGAGCTACTCCTTGCTCAACGAAATGGACTCAACACCCCATATTAAACGCCTAAGTATGTACCTGACTAGTAAGTATCTTAAAACCTATGGATTGCTATGTCTCCAAAAGAGAATCAAGCATGTGTACAGGGGCATAAATGCAGCAGTGATAGGATTGGAGAGGTTCGGTGAGCAAATGAAGACCCTTTGAAGTCATATTGCATGGTACCCATTCCACGGGTCTCAACTCTCCAGGTTTAAGGTATTCTTCCTTCAGCTAAAACATGCATGTGGAACCCAGAGTATGAACAACCATGTGAACGGGAGACGTGTTCAAATATGTCTCAGTTTTCCTCCCCTGGTACTCGGGTGCAACATTCCAGACGCTTTACTAACACTCTCCCCACTTGGAGAGTCAGCGCCTTTAACCTCCTGTTTGGCCCAGTTTGCAATTTCTGCGGAAGATGAACAGGAATAGGGAGAACCAATGAGAGACAAGCTGGAGGTGTCTGGACGGGCAAATTTAACTCTCATTTCCCATCTGGAAGAGGAAATAACCAAAGGCTCAGCGTGCCGTGCCGGAACCAGATTAGGGCCTGAAGCCATCCTGCGGTGTTGCGGCCAGCTCAAAAGAAAGTGAGTTGAAGAAAGGAGCTCAGGGGCACTGTAATTCACAAACCTGCAGAGTTATAAATGACAGCTATCGTCCAAAAATATACTGAAGTAAGGCTGCCAAGAGGACTTGAAAGCGGGGCAGAATTGCAGGAAACCGATTTCAGGAGGTAGACTGGAATTGCATTGAAAGCATAGGAAAAGAGGCAGAACGTCCACAATGATGCACTTGGGCAAAAAGGGCGTATGCGTTTTTTCCTGAATATATTCAGGAAAAAACGCATACGCCCTTTTTGGCCAACCAAGCAAGCTTGCAAAGGAAATCTGCACTACAATGAAGTCTCACTTCCCCCCGGTCAAAAGGGCCATCTGAAAAAAGTGTAAAATCCAGAAAGGCAGCACAGGCCATGGAGAACTGGGAGCCTTGTTATGCTGATGGGCGGGATGTAAATTGCCAACAGACAATAGGGAGAAGTGTATGGTGTTTCCTGAAACATCTAAAAAACAAAGCAACAGAGCCTAGGGCACTTCCACTTATGGTCCTATAGCTTAGGGAAATTAAAATAAAAAAGACACAGCCACCCCAAAGTTTGGGACGCCTCTGTTTACAAGAACCTCGTTTACCGTACAAGTTCAACATCGCAGAAAGTGAAAAATGGATAAAGAACTTGTGGTACTTACGTACAATGCAGTATCACTTAGCAATGAAATCTATGTCATCAGGCCCTTAGCAGCATAATGAGTGGATTCAGGTATGATGATTCTAACTGAAATAAGTCACACAGAAAAAGAAACATCATAAGATATCACTAATACACAGAATGTAAACTTGGCTACACAGGAACTGAATTACAGAACAGAACAGGGTCTCAAATTTAGAAAACCAACTTATGCTTGCTTAAGAGGAAAGGTGAGTTGGGGTGCTGCATAATACCAGAGATTGAAATGAGCACAGATAAAGTTCCTTAAGCCAAATATGGAATAGACAAGAGCTACTCCTTGCTCAACGAAATGGACTCAACACCCCATATTAAACGCCTAAGAATGTACGTGACTAGTAAGTATCGTAAAACCTATGGATTGCTATGTCTCCGAAAGACAATCAAGCATGTGTACAGGGACATAAATGCAGCTGTGATAGGATTGGAGAGGTTCGGTGAGCAAATGAAGACCCTTTGAAGTCATATTGCATGGTACCCATTCCACGGGTCTCAACTCTCCAGGTTTAAGGTATTCTTCCTTCAGCTAAAACATGCATGTGGAACCCAGAGTATGATCAACCATGTGATCGGGAGACGTGTTCAAATATGTCTCAGTTTTCCTCCCCTGGTACTCGGGTGCAACATTCCAGACGCTTTACTAACACTCTCCCGACTTGGAGAGTCAGCGCCTTTAACCTCCTGTTTGGCCCAGTTTGCAATTTCTGCGGAAGATGAACAGGAATAGGGAGAACCAATGAGAGACTAGCTGGAGGTGTCTGGACGGGCAAATTTAACTCTCATTTCCCACCAGGAAGAGGAAATAACCAAAGGCTCAGCGTGCCGTGTCGGAACCAGATTAGGGCCTGAAGCCATCCTGCGGTGTTGCGGCCAGCTCAAAAGAAAGTGAGTTGAAGAAAGGAGCTCAGGGGCACTGTAATTCACAAACCTGCAGAGTTATAAATGACAGCTATCGTCCAAAAATATACTGAAGTAAGGCTGCCAAGAGGACTTGAAAGCGGGGCAGAATTGCAGGAAACCGATTTCAGGAGGTAGACTGGAATTGCATTGAAAGCATAGGAAAAGAGGCAGAACGTCCACAATGATGCACTTGGCCAAAAAGGGCGTATGCGTTTTTTCCTGAATATATTCAGGAAAAAACGCATACGCCCTTTTTGGCCAACCAAGCAAGCTTGCAAAGGAAATCTGCACTACAATGAAGTCTCACTTCCCCCCGGTCAAAAGGGCCATCTGAAAAAAGTGTAAAATCCAGCAAGGCAGGACAGGCCATGGAGAACTGGGAGCCTTGTTATGCTGATGGGCGGGATGTAAATTGCCAACAGACAATAGGGAGAAGTGTACGGTGTTTCCTGAAACATCTAAAAAACAAAGCAACAGAGCCTAGGGCACTTCCACTTATGGTCCTATAGCTTAGGGAAATTAAAATAAAAAAGACACAGCCACCCCAAAGTTTGGGACGCCTCTGTTTACAAGAACCTCGTTTACCGTACAAGTTCAACATCGCAGAAAGTGAAAAATGGATAAAGAACTTGTGGTACTTACGTACAATGCAGTATCACTTAGCAATGAAATCTATGTCATCAGGCCCTTAGCAGCATAATGAGTGGATTCAGGTATGATGATTCTAACTGAAATAAGTCACACAGAAAAAGAAACATCATAAGATATCACTAATACACAGAATGTAAACTTGGCTACACAGGAACTGAATTACAGAACAGAACAGGGTCTCAAATTTAGAAAACCAACTTATGCTTGCTTAAGAGGAAAGGTGAGTTGGGGTGCTGCATGAAACCAGAGATTGAAATGAGCACAGATAAAGTTCCTTAAGCCAAATATGGAATAGACAAGAGCTACTCCTTGCTCAACGAAATGGACTCAACACCCCATATTAAACGCCTAAGAATGTACGTGACTAGTAAGTATCGTAAAACCTATGGATTGCTATGTCTCCGAAAGAGAATCAAGCATGTGTACAGGGACATAAATGCAGCTGTGATAGGATTGGAGAGGTTCGGTGAGCAAATGAAGACCCTTTGAAGTCATATTGCATGGTACCCATTCCACGGGTCTCAACTCTCCAGGTTTAAGGTATTTTTCCTTCAGCTAAAACATGCATGTGGAACCCAGAGTATGATCAACCATGTGAACGGGAGACGTGTTCAAATATGTCTCAGTTTTCCTCCCCTGGTACTCGGGTGCAACATTCCAGACGCTTTACTAACACTCTCCCGACTTGGAGAATCAGTCCCTTTAACCTCCTGTTTGGCCCAGTTTGCAATTTCTGTGGAAGATGAAAAGGAATAGCGAGAACCAATGAGAGACTAGCTGGAGGTGGCTGGACGGGCAAATTTAACTCTCATTTCCCACCAGGAAGAGGAAATAACCAAAGGCTCAGCGTGCCGTGCCGGAACCAGATTAGGGCCTGAAGCCATCCTGCGGTGTTGCGGCCAGGTCACAAGAAAGCGAGTTGAAGAAAGGAGCTCAGGGGCACTGTAATTCACAAACCTGCAGAGTTATAAATGACAGCTATCGTCCAAAAATAGACTGAAGTAAGGCTGCCAAGAGGACTTGAAAGCGGGGCAGAATTGCAGGAAACCGATTTCCGGAGTTAGACTGGAATTGCATTGAAAGCATAGGAAAAGAGGCAGAACGTCCACAATGATGCACTTGGCCAAAAAGGGCGTATGCGTTTTTTCCTGAATATATTCAGGAAAAAACGCATATGCCCTTTTTGGCCAACCAAGCAAGCTTGCAAAGGAAATCTGCACTACAATGAAGTCTCACTTCCCCCCGGTCAAAAGGGCCATCTGAAAAAAGTGTAAAATCCAGAAAGGCAGGACAGGCCATGGAGAACTGGGAGCCTTGTTATGCTGATGGGCGGGATGTAAATTGCCAACAGACACTCGGGAGAAGTGTATGGTGTTTCCTGAAACATCTAAAAAACAAAGCAACAGAGCCTAGGGCACTTCCACTTATGGTCCTATAGCTTAGGGAAATTAAAATCAAAAAGACACAGCCACCCCAAAGTTTGGACGCCTCTGTTTACAAGAACCTCGTTTACCGTACAAGTTCAATATCACAGAAAGTGAAAAATGGATAAAGAACTTGTGGTACTTACGTACAATGCAGTATCACTCAGCAATGAAATCTATGTCATCAGGCCCGTAGCAGCATAATGAGTGGATTCAGGTACGATGATTCTAACTGAAATAAGTCACACAGAAAAAGAAACATCATAAGATATCACTAATACACGGAATGTAAACTTGGCTACACAGGAACTGAATTCCAAAACAGAACAGGGTCTCAAATTTAGAAAACCAACTTATGCTTGCTTAAGGGGAAAGGTGAGTTGGGGTGCTGCATAAAACCAGAGATTGAAATGAGCACAGATAAAGTTCCTTAAGCCAAATATGGAATAGACAAGAGCTACTCCTTGCTCAACGAAATGGACTCAACACCCCATATTAAACGCCTAAGAATGTACCTGACTAGTAAGTATCTTAAAACCTATGGATTGCTATGTCTCCAAAAGAGAATCAAGCATGTGTACAGGGGAATAAATGCAGCAGTGATAGGATTGGAGAGGTTCGGTGAGCAAATGAAGACCCTTTGAAGTCATATTGCATGGTACCCATTCCACAGGTCTCAACTCTCCAGGTTTAAGGTATTTTTCCTTCAGCTAAAACATGCATGTGGAACCCAGAGTATGATCAACCATGTGAACGGGAGACGTGTTCAAATATGTCTCAGTTTTCCTCCCCTGGTACTCGGGTGCAACATTCCAGACGCTTTACTAACACTCTCCCGACTTGGAGAATCAGTCCCTTTAACCTCCTGTTTGGCCCAGTTTGCAATTTCTGTGGAAGATGAAAAGGAATAGCGAGAACCAATGAGAGACTAGCTGGAGGTGGCTGGACGGGCAAATTTAACTCTCATTTCCCACCAGGAAGAGGAAATAACCAAAGGCTCAGCGTGCCATGCCGGAACCAGATTAGGGCCTGAAGCCATCCTGCGGTGTTGCGGCCAGGTCACAAGAAAGCGAGTTGAAGAAAGGAGCTCAGGGGCACTGTAATTCACAAACCTGCAGAGTTATAAATGACAGCTATCGTCCAAAAATAGACTGAAGTAAGGCTGCCAAGAGGACTTGAAAGCGGGGCAGAATTGCAGGAAACCGATTTCCGGAGTTAGACTGGAATTGCATTGAAAGCATAGGAAAAGAGGCAGAACGTCCACAATGATGCACTTGGCCAAAAAGGGCGTATGCGTTTTTTCCTGAATATATTCAGGAAAAAACGCATACGCCCTTTTTGGCCAACCAAGCAAGCTTGCAAAGGAAATCTGCACTACAATGAAGTCTCACTTCCCCCCGGTCAAAAGGGCCATCTGAAAAAAGTGTAAAATCCAGAAAGGCAGGACAGGCCATGGAGAACTGGGAGCCTTGTTATGCTGATGGGCGGGATGTAAATTGCCAACAGACACTCGGGAGAAGTGTATGGTGTTTCCTGAAACATCTAAAAAACAAAGCAACAGAGCCTAGGGCACTTCCACTTATGGTCCTATAGCTTAGGGAAATTAAAATCAAAAAGACACAGCCACCCCAAAGTTTGGGACGCCTCTGTTTACAAGAACCTCGTTTACCGTACAAGTTCAATATCACAGAAAGTGAAAAATGGATAAAGAACTTGTGGTACTTACGTACAATGCAGTATCACTCAGCAATGAAATCTATGTCATCAGGCCCGTAGCAGCATAATGAGTGGATTCAGGTACGATGATTCTAACTGAAATAAGTCACACAGAAAAAGAAACATCATAAGATATCAGTAATACACGGAATGTAAACTTGGCTACACAGGAGCTGAATTCCAAAACAGAACAGGGTCTCAAATTTAGAAAACCAACTTATGCTTGCTTAAGGGGAAAGGTGAGTTGGGGTGCTGCATAAAACCAGAGATTGAAATGAGCACAGATAAAGTTCCTTAAGCCAAATATGGAATAGACAAGAGCTACTCCTTGCTCAACGAAATGGACTCAACACCCCATATTAAACGCCTAAGTATGTACCTGACTAGTAAGTATCTTAAAACCTATGGATTGCTATGTCTCCAAAAGAGAATCAAGCATGTGTACAGGGGCATAAATGCAGCAGTGATAGGATTGGAGAGGTTCGGTGAGCAAATGAAGACCCTTTGAAGTCATATTGCATGGTACCCATTCCACGGGTCTCAACTCTCCAGGTTTAAGGTATTCTTCCTTCAGCTAAAACATGCATGTGGAACCCAGAGTATGAACAACCATGTGAACGGGAGACGTGTTCAAATATGTCTCAGTTTTCCTCCCCTGGTACTCGGGTGCAACATTCCAGACGCTTTACTAACACTCTCCCCACTTGGAGAGTCAGCGCCTTTAACCTCCTGTTTGGCCCAGTTTGCAATTTCTGCGGAAGATGAACAGGAATAGGGAGAACCAATGAGAGACAAGCTGGAGGTGTCTGGACGGGCAAATTTAACTCTCATTTCCCATCTGGAAGACGAAATAACCAAAGGCTCAGCGTGCCGTGCCGGAACCAGATTAGGGCCTGAAGCCATCCTGCGGTGTTGCGGCCAGCTCAAAAGAAAGTGAGTTGAAGAAAGGAGCTCAGGGGCACTGTAATTCACAAACCTGCAGAGTTATAAATGACAGCTATCGTCCAAAAATATACTGAAGTAAGGCTGCCAAGAGGACTTGAAAGCGGGGCAGAATTGCAGGAAACCGATTTCAGGAGGTAGACTGGAATTGCATTGAAAGCATAGGAAAAGAGGCAGAACGTCCACAATGATGCACTTGGGCAAAAAGGGCGTATGCGTTTTTTCCTGAATATATTCAGGAAAAAACGCATACGCCCTTTTTGGCCAACCAAGCAAGCTTGCAAAGGAAATCTGCACTACAATGAAGTCTCACTTCCCCCCGGTCAAAAGGGCCATCTGAAAAAAGTGTAAAATCCAGAAAGGCAGCACAGGCCATGGAGAACTGGGAGCCTTGTTATGCTGATGGGCGGGATGTAAATTGCCAACAGACAATAGGGAGAAGTGTATGGTGTTTCCTGAAACATCTAAAAAACAAAGCAACAGAGCCTAGGGCACTTCCACTTATGGTCCTATAGCTTAGGGAAATTAAAATAAAAAAGACACAGCCACCCCAAAGTTTGGGACGCCTCTGTTTACAAGAACCTCGTTTACCGTACAAGTTCAACATCGCAGAAAGTGAAAAATGGATAAAGAACTTGTGGTACTTACGTACAATGCAGTATCACTTAGCAATGAAATCTATGTCATCAGGCCCTTAGCAGCATAATGAGTGGATTCAGGTATGATGATTCTAACTGAAATAAGTCACACAGAAAAAGAAACATCATAAGATATCACTAATACACAGAATGTAAAATTGGCTACACAGGAACTGAATTACAGAACAGAACAGGGTCTCAAATTTAGAAAACCAACTTATGCTTGCTTAAGAGGAAAGGTGAGTTGGGGTGCTGCATAATACCAGAGATTGAAATGAGCACAGATAAAGTTCCTTAAGCCAAATATGGAATAGACAAGAGCTACTCCTTGCTCAACGAAATGGACTCAACACCCCATATTAAACGCCTAAGAATGTACGTGACTAGTAAGTATCGTAAAACCTATGGATTGCTATGTCTCCGAAAGAGAATCAAGCATGTGTACAGGGACATAAATGCAGCTGTGATAGGATTGGAGAGGTTCGGTGAGCAAATGAAGACCCTTTGAAATCATATTGCATGGTACCCATTCCACGGGTCTCAACTCTCCAGGTTTAAGGTATTCTTCCTTCAGCTAAAACATGCATGTGGAACCCAGAGTATGATCAACCATGTGATCGGGAGACGTGTTCAAATATGTCTCAGTTTTCCTCCCCTGGTACTCGGGTGCAACATTCCAGACGCTTTACTAACACTCTCCCGACTTGGAGAGTCAGCGCCTTTAACCTCCTGTTTGGCCCAGTTTGCAATTTCTGCGGAAGATGAACAGGAATAGGGAGAACCAATGAGAGACTAGCTGGAGGTGTCTGGACGGGCAAATTTAACTCTCATTTCCCACCAGGAAGAGGAAATAACCAAAGGCTCAGCGTGCCGTGTCGGAACCAGATTAGGGCCTGAAGCCATCCTGCGGTGTTGCGGCCAGCTCAAAAGAAAGTGAGTTGAAGAAAGGAGCTCAGGGGCACTGTAATTCACAAACCTGCAGAGTTATAAATGACAGCTATCGTCCAAAAATATACTGAAGTAAGGCTGCCAAGAGGACTTGAAAGCGGGGCAGAATTGCAGGAAACCGATTTCAGGAGGTAGACTGGAATTGCATTGAAAGCATAGGAAAAGAGGCAGAACGTCCACAATGATGCACTTGGCCAAAAAGGGCGTATGCGTTTTTTCCTGAATATATTCAGGAAAAAACGCATACGCCCTTTTTGGCCAACCAAGCAAGCTTGCAAAGGAAATCTGCACTACAATGAAGTCTCACTTCCCCCCGGTCAAAAGGGCCATCTGAAAAAAGTGTAAAATCCGGAAAGGCAGCACAGGCCATGGAGAACTGGGAGCCTTGTTATGCTGATGGGCGGGATGTAAATTGCCAACAGACAATAGGGAGAAGTGTATGGTGTTTCCTGAAACATCTAAAAAACAAAGCAACAGAGCCTAGGGCACTTCCACTTATGGTCCTATAGCTTAGGGAAATTAAAATAAAAAAGACACAGCCACCCCAAAGTTTGGGACGCCTCTGTTTACAAGAACCTCGTTTACAGTACAAGTTCAACATCGCAGAAAGTGAAAAATGGATAAAGAAGCTGTGGTATTTACTTACAAAGCAATATCACTCAGCAATGAAATCTATGTCATCAGGCCCTTAGCAGCACAATGAGTGGATTCAGGTACGATGATTCTAACTGAAATAATTCACACAGAAAAAGAAACATCATAAGATATCAGTAATACACGGAATGTAAACTTGGCTACACAGGAACTGAATTACAGAACAGAACAGGGTCTCAAATTTAGAAAACCAACTTATGCTTGCTTAAGGGGAAAGGTGAGTTGGGGTGCTGCATAAAACCAGAGATTGAAATGAGCACAGATGAAGTTCCTTAAGCCAAATATGGAATAGACAAGAGCTACTCCTTGCTCAACGAAATGGACTCAACACCCCATATTAAACGCCTAAGAATGTACCTGACTAGTAAATATCTTAAAACCTATGGATTGCTATGTCTCCAAAAGAGAATCAAGCATGTGTACAGGGGAATAAATGCAGCAGTGATAGGATTGGAGAGGTTCGGTGAGCAAATGAAGACCCTTTGAAGTCATATTGTATGGTACCCATTCCACGGGTCTCAACTCTCCAGGTTTAAGGTATTTTTCCTTCAGCTAAAACATGCATGTGGAACCCAGAGTATGATCAACCACGTGAACGGGAGACGTGTTCAAATATGTCTCAGTTTTCCTCCCCTGGTACTCGGGTGCAACATTCCAGACGCTTTACTAACACTCTCCCGACTTGGAGAATCAGTCCCTTTAACCTCCTGTTTGGCCCAGTTTGCAATTTCTGTGGAAGATGAAAAGGAATAGCGAGAACCAATGAGAGACTAGCTGGAGGTGTCTGGACGGGCAAATTTAACTCTCATTTCCCACCAGGAAGAGGAAATAACCAAAGGCTCAGCGTGCCGTGCCGGAACCAGATTAGGGCCTGAAGCCATCCTGCGGTGTTGCGGCCAGGTCACAAGAAAGCGAGTTGAAGAAAGGAGCTCAGGGGCACTGTAATTCACAAACCTGCAGAGTTATAAATGACAGCTATCGTCCAAAAATAGACTGAAGTAAGGCTGCCAAGAGGACTTGAAAGCGGGGCAGAATTGCAGGAAACCGATTTCCGGAGTTAGACTGGAATTGCATTGAAAGCATAGGAAAAGAGGCAGAACGTCCACAATGATGCACTTGGCCAAAAAGGGCGTATGCGTTTTTTCCTGAATATATTCAGGAAAAAACGCATACGCCCTTTTTGGCCAACCAAGCAAGCTTGCAAAGGAAATCTGCACTACAATGAAGTCTCACTTCCCCCCGGTCAAAAGGGCCATCTGAAAAAAGTGTAAAATCCAGAAAGGCAGGACAGGCCATGGAGAACTGGGAGCCTTGTTATGCTGATGGGCGGGATGTAAATTGCCAACAGACACTAGGGAGAAGTGTATGGTGTTTCCTGAAACATCTAAAAAACAAAGCAACAGAGCCTAGGGCACTTCCACTTATGGTCCTATAGCTTAGGGAAATTAAAATCAAAAAGACACAGCCACCCCAAAGTTTGGGACGCCTGTGTTTACAAGAACCTCGTTTACCGTACAAGTTCAATATCACAGAAAGTGAAAAATGGATAAAGAACTTGTGGTACTTACGTACAATGCAGTATCACTCAGCAATGAAATCTATGTCATCAGGCCCGTAGCAGCATAATGAGTGGATTCAGGTACGATGATTCTAACTGAAATAAGTCACACAGAAAAAGAAACATCATAAGATATCACTAATACACGGAATGTAAACTTGGCTACACAGGAACTGAATTCCAAAACAGAACAGGGTCTCAAATTTAGAAAACCAACTTATGCTTGCTTAAGGGGAAAGGTGAGTTGGGGTGCTGCATAAAACCAGAGATTGAAATGAGCACAGATAAATTTCCTTAAGCCAAATATGGAATAGACAAGAGCTACTCCTTGCTCAACGAAATGGACTCAACACCCCATATTAAACGCCTAAGAATGTACCTGACTAGTAAGTATCTTAAAACCTATGGATTGCTATGTCTCCAAAAGAGAATCAAGCATGTGTACAGGCGAATAAATGCAGCAGTGATAGGATTGGAGAGGTTCGGTGAGCAAATGAAGACCCTTTGAAGTCATATTGCATGGTACCCATTCCACGGGTCTCAACTCTCCAGGTTTAAGGTATTTTTCCTTCAGCTAAAACATGCATGTGGAACCCAGAGTATGATCAACCATGTGAACGGGAGACGTGTTCAAATATGTCTCAGTTTTCCTCCCCTGGTACTCGGGTGCAACATTCCAGACGCTTTACTAACACTCTCCCGACTTGGAGAATCAGTCCCTTTAACCTCCTGTTTGGCCCAGTTTGCAATTTCTGTGGAAGATGAAAAGGAATAGCGAGAACCAATGAGAGACTAGCTGGAGGTGGCTGGACGGGCAAATTTAACTCTCATTTCCCACCAGGAAGAGGAAATAACCAAAGGCTCAGCGTGCCATGCCGGAACCAGATTAGGGCCTGAAGCCATCCTGCGGTGTTGCGGCCAGGTCACAAGAAAGCGAGTTGAAGAAAGGAGCTCAGGGGCACTGTAATTCACAAACCTGCAGAGTTATAAATGACAGCTATCGTCCAAAAATAGACTGAAGTAAGGCTGCCAAGAGGACTTGAAAGCGGGGCAGAATTGCAGGAAACCGATTTCCGGAGTTAGACTGGAATTGCATTGAAAGCATAGGAAAAGAGGCAGAACGTCCACAATGATGCACTTGGCCAAAAAGGGCGTATGCGTTTTTTCCTGAATATATTCAGGAAAAAACGCATACGCCCTTTTTGGCCAACCAAGCAAGCTTGCAAAGGAAATCTGCACTACAATGAAGTCTCACTTCCCCCCGGTCAAAAGGGCCATCTGAAAAAAGTGTAAAATCCAGAAAGGCAGGACAGGCCATGGAGAACTGGGAGCCTTGTTATGCTGATGGGCGGGATGTAAATTGCCAACAGACACTCGGGAGAAGTGTATGGTGTTTCCTGAAACATCTAAAAAACAAAGCAACAGAGCCTAGGGCACTTCCACTTATGGTCCTATAGCTTAGGGAAATTAAAATCAAAAAGACACAGCCACCCCAAAGTTTGGGACGCCTCTGTTTACAAGAACCTCGTTTACCGTACAAGTTCAATATCACAGAAAGTGAAAAATGGATAAAGAACTTGTGGTACTTACGTACAATGCAGTATCACTCAGCAATGAAATCTATGTCATCAGGCCCGTAGCAGCATAATGAGTGGATTCAGGTACGATGATTCTAACTGAAATAAGTCACACAGAAAAACAAACATCATAAGATATCACTAATACACGGAATGTAAACTTGGCTACACAGGAACTGAATTCCAAAACAGAACAGGGTCTCAAATTTAGAAAACCAACTTATGCTTGCTTAAGGGGAAAGGTGAGTTGGGGTGCTGCATAAAACCAGAGATTGAAATGAGCACAGATAAAGTTCCTTAAGCCAAATATGGAATAGACAAGAGCTACTCCTTGCTCAACGAAATGGACTCAACACCCCATATTAAACGCCTAAGAATGTACCTGACTAGTAAGTATCTTAAAACCTATGGATTGCTATGTCTCCAAAAGAGAATCAAGCATGTGTACAGGGGCATAAATGCAGCAGTGATAGGATTGGAGAGGTTCGGTGAGCAAATGAAGACCCTTTGAAGTCATATTGCATGGTACCCATTCCACGGGTCTCAACTCTCCAGGTTTAAGGTATTCTTCCTTCAGCTAAAACATGCATGTGGAACCCAGAGTATGAACAACCATGTGAATGGGAGACGTGTTCAAATATGTCTCAGTTTTCCTCCCCTGGTACTCGGGTGCAACATTCCAGACGCTTTACTAACACTCTCCCCACTTGGAGAGTCAGCGCCTTTAACCTCCTGTTTGGCCCAGTTTGCAATTTCTGCGGAAGATGAACAGGAATAGGGAGAACCAATGAGAGACAAGCTGGAGGTGTCTGGACGGGCAAATTTAACTCTCATTTCCCATCTGGAAGAGGAAATAACCAAAGGCTCAGCGTGCCGTGCCGGAACCAGATTAGGGCCTGAAGCCATCCTGCGGTGTTGCGGCCAGGTCACAAGAAAGCGAGTTGAAGAAAGGAGCTCAGGGGCACGGTAATTCACAAACCTGCAGAGTTATAAATGACAGCTATCGTCCAAAAATAGACTGAAGTAAGGCTGCCAAGAGGACTTGAAAGCGGGGCAGAATTGCAGGAAACCGATTTCAGGAGGTAGACTGGAATTGCATTGAAATATAGGAAAAGAGGCAGAACGTCCACAATGATGCACTTGGCCAAAAAGGGCGTATGCGTTTTTTCCTGAATATATTCAGGAAAAAACGCATACGCCCTTTTTGGCCAACCAAGCAAGCTTGCAAAGGAAATCTGCACTACAATGAAGTCTCACTTCCCCCCGGTCAAAAGGGCCATCTGAAAAAAGTGTAAAATCCAGAAAGGCAGGACAGGCCATGGAGAACTGGGAGCCTTGTTATGCTGATGGGCGGGATGTAAATTGCCAACAGACAATAGGGAGAAGTGTATGGTGTTTCCTGAAACATCTAAAAAACAAAGCAACAGAGCCTAGGGCACTTCCACTTATGGTCCTATAGCTTAGGGAAATTAAAATCAAAAAGACACAGCCACCCCAAAGTTTGGGACGCCTGTGTTTACAAGAACCTCGTTTACCGTACAAGTTCAATATCACAGAAAGTGAAAAATGGATAAAGAACTTGTGGTACTTACGTACAATGCAGTATCACTCAGCAATGAAATCTATGTCATCAGGCCCGTAGCAGCATAATGAGTGGATTCAGGTACGATGATTCTAACTGAAATAAGTCACACAGAAAAAGAAACATCATAAGATATCACTAATACACGGAATGTAAACTTGGCTACACAGGAACTGAATTACAGAACAGAACAGGGTCTCAAATTTAGAAAACCAACTTATGCTTGCTTAAGGGTAAAGGTGAGTTGGGGTGCTGCATAAAACCAGAGATTGAAAGGAGCACAGATAAAGTTCCTTAAGGCAAATATGGAATAGACAAGAGCTACTCCTTGCTCAATGAAATGGACTCAACACCGCATATTAAACTCCTAAGAATGTACTTGACTAGTAAGTATCTTAAAACCTATGGATTGCTATGTCTCCAAAAGAGAATCAAGCATGTGTACAGGGGCATAAACGCAGCAGTGATAGGATTGGAGAGGTTCGGTGAGCAAATGAAGACCCTTTGAAGTCATATTGCATGGTACCCATTTCACGGGTTTCAACTACCCAGGTTTAAGGTATTCTTCCTTCAGCTAAAACATGCATGTGGAACCCAGAGTATGATCAACCATGTGAACGGGAGACGTGTTCAAATATGTCTCAGTTTTCCTCCCCTGGTACTCGGGTGCAACATTCCAGACGCTTTACTAACACTCTCCCCACTTGGAGAGTCAGCGCCTTTAACGTCCTGTTTGGCCCAGTTTGCAATTTCTGCGGAAGATGAACAGGAATAGCGAGAAACAATGAGAGACTAGCTGGAGGTGGCTGGACGGGCAAATTTAACTCTCATTTCCCACCAGGAAGTGGAAATAACCAAAGGCTCAGCGTGCCGTGCCGGAACCAGATTAGGGCCTGAAGCCATCCTGCGGTGTTGCGGCCAGCTCACAAGAAAGCGAGTTGAAGAAAGGAGCTCAGGGGCACTGTAATTCTCAAACCTGCAGAGTTATAAATGACAGCTATCGTCCAAAAATATACTGAAGTAAGGCTGCCAAGAGGACTTGAAAGCGGGGCAGAATTGCAGGAAACCGATTTCAGGAGGTAGACTGGAATTGCATTGAAAGCATAGGAAAAGAGGCAGAACGTCCACAATGATGCACTTGGCCAAAAAGGGCGTATGCGTTTTTTCCTGAATATATTCAGGAAAAAACGCATACGCCCTTTTTGGCCAACCAAGCAAGCTTGCAAAGGAAATCTGCACTACAATGAAGTCTCACTTCCCCCCGGTCAAAAGGGCCATCTGAAAAAAGTGTAAAATCCAGAAAGGCAGGACAGGCCATGGAGAACTGGGAGCCTTGTTATGCTGATGGGCGGGATGTAAATTGCCAACAGACACTAGGGAGAAGTGTATGGTGTTTCCAGAAACATCTAAAAAACAAAGCAACAGAGCCTAGGGCACTTCCACTTATGGTCCTGTAGCTTAGGGAAATTAAAATCAAAAAGACACAGCCACCCCAAAGTTTGGGACGCCTCTGTTTACAGGAACCTCGTTTACCGTAGAAGTTCAATATCACAGAAAGTGAAAAATGGATAAAGAACTTGTGGTACTTACGTACAATGCAGTATCACTCAGCAATGAAATCTATGTCATCAGGCCCGTAGCAGCATAATGAGTGCATTCAGGTACGATGATTCTAACTGAAATAAGTCACACAGAAAAAGAAACATCATAAGATATCACTAATATACGGAATGTAAACTTGGCTACACAGGAACTGAATTCCAAAACAGAACAGGGTCTCAAATTTAGAAAACCAACTTATGCTTGCTTAAGGGGAAAGGTGAGTTGGGGTGCTGCATAAAACCAGAGATTGAAATGAGCACAGATAAAGTTCCTTAAGCCAAATATGGAATAGACAAGAGCTACTCCTTGCTCAACGAAATGGACTCAACACCCCATATTAAACGCCTAAGAATGTACCTGACTAGTAAGTATCTGAAAACCTATGGATTGCTATGTCTCCAAAAGAGAATCAAGCGTGTGTACAGGGGCATAAACGCAGCAGTGGTAGGATTGGAGAGGTTCGGTGAGCAAATGAAGACCCTTTGAAGTCATATTTCATGGTACCCATTCCACAGGTCTCAACTCTCCATGTTTAAGGTATTCTTCCTTCAGCTAAAACATGCATGTGGAACCTAGAGTATGATCAAACATGTGATCGGAAGACGTGTTCAAATATGTCTCAATTTTGGTACCTTGGTACTCGGGTGCAACATTCCAGATGCTTTACTAACACTCTCCCGACTTGGAGAGTCAGTCCCTTTAACCTCCTGTTTGGCCCAGTTTGCAATTTCTGCGGAAGATGAACAGGAATAGCGAGAACCAATGAGAGACTAGCTGGAGGTGTCTGGACGGGCAAATTTAACTCTCATTTCCCACCAGGAAGAGGAATTAACCAAAGGCTCAGCGTGCCATCCCGGAACCAGATTAGGGCCTGAAGCCATCCTGCGGTGTTGCGGCCAGGTCACAAGAAAGCGAGTTGAAGAAAGGAGCTCAGGGGCACTGTAATTCACAAACCTGCAGAGTTATAAATGACAGCTATCGTCCAAAAATATACTGAAGGAAGGCTGCCAAGAGGACTTGAAAGCGGGGCAGAATTGCAGGAAACCGATTTCAGGAGGTAGACTGGAATTGCATTGAAAGCATAGGAAAAGAGGCAGAACGTCCAAAATGATGCACTTGGCCATAAAGGGCGTATGCGTTTTTTCCTGAATATATTCAGGAAAAAACGCATACGCCCTTTTTGACCAACCAAGCAAACTTGCAAAGGAAATCTGCACTACAATGAAGTCTCACTTCCCCCCGGTCAAAAGGGCCATCTGAAAAAAGTGTAAAATCCAGAAAGGCAGGACAGGCCATGGAGAACTGGGAGCCTTGTTATGCTGCTGGGCGGGATGTAAATTGCCAACAGACACTCGGGAGAAGTGTATGGTGTTTCCTGAAACATCTAAAAAACAAAGCAACAGAGCCTAGGGCACTTCCACTTATGGTCCTATAGCTTAGGGAAATTAAAATCAAAAAGACACAGCCACCCCAAAGTTTGGGACGCCTCTGTTTACAAGAACCTCCTTTACCGTACAATTTCAATATCACAGAAAGTGAAAAATGGATAAAGAACTTGTGGTACTTACGTACAATGCAGTATCACTCAGCAATGAAATCTATGTCATCAGGCCCGTAGCAGCATAATAAGTGGATTTAGGTACGATGATTCTAACTGAAATAAGTCACACAGAAAAAGAAACATCATAAGATATCACTAATACACGGAATGTAAACTTGGCTACACAGGAACTGAATTCCAAAACAGAACAGGGTCTCAAATTTAGAAAACCAACTTATGCTTGCTTAAGGGGAAAGGTGAGTTGGGGTGCTGCATAAAACCAGAGATTGAAATGAGCACAGATAAAGTTCCTTAAGCCAAATATGGAATAGACAAGAGCTACTCCTTGCTCAACGAAATGGACTCAACACCGCATATTAAACGCCTAAGAATGTACCTGACTAGTAAGTATCTTAAAACCTATGGATTGCTATGTCTCCGAAAGAGAATCAAGCATGTGTACAGGGGCATAAACGCAGCAGTGATAGGATTGGAGAGGTTCGGTGAGCAAATGAAGACCCTTTGATGTCATATTGCATGGTACCCATTCCACGGGTCTCAACTCTCCAGGTTTAAGGTATTCCTCCTTCAGCTAAAACATG
The DNA here is from genome assembly GCF_964374135.1 of Grampus griseus. Lineage (NCBI taxonomy): Eukaryota > Metazoa > Chordata > Mammalia > Artiodactyla > Delphinidae > Grampus > Grampus griseus. Next base: position 474,573 of record NW_028133221.1, on the reverse strand, counting down.
CATGTGGAACCCAGAGTATGATCAACCATGTGATCGGGAGACGTGTTCAAATATGTCTCAGTTTTGGTACCCTGGTACTCGGGTGCAACATTCCAGACGCTTTACTAACACTCTCCCGACTTGGAGAGTCAGTCCCTGTAACCTCCTGTTTAGCCCAGTTTGCAATTTCTGCGGAAGATGAACAGGAATAGCGAGAACCAATGAGACACTAGCTGGAGGTGTCTGGACGGGCAAATTTAACTCTCATTTCCCACCAGGAAGAGGAATTAACCAAAGGCTCAGCGTGCCGTGCTGGAACAAGATTAGGGCCTGAAGCCATCCTGCGGTGTTGCGGCCAGCTCAAAAGAAAGCGAGTTGAAGAAAGGAGCTCAGGGGCACTGTAATTCACAAACCTGCAGAGTTATAAATGACAGCTATCGTCCAAAAATATACTGAAGTAAGGCTGCCAAGAGGACTTGAAAGCGGGGCAGAATTGCAGGAAACCGATTTCAGGAGGTAGACTGGAATTGCATTGAAAGCATAGGAAAAGAGGCAGAACGTCCACAATGATGCACTTGGCCAAAAAGGGCGTATGCGTTTTTTCCTGAATATATTCAGGAAAAAACGCATACGCCCTTTTTGGCCAACCAAGCAAGCTTGCAAAGGAAATCTGCACTACAATGAAGTCTCACTTCCCCCCGGTCAAAAGGGCCATCTGAAAAAAGTGTAAAATCCAGCAAGGCAGGACAGGCCATGGAGAACTGAGGGCCCTGTTATGCTGCTGGGCGGGATGTAAATTGCCAACAGACACTCGGGAGAAGTGTATGGTGTTTCCTGAAACATCTAAAAAACAAAGCAACAGAGCCTAGGGCACTTCCACTTATGGTCCTATAGTTTAGGGATATTAAAATCAAAAAGACACAGCCACCCCAAAGTTTGGGACGCCTCTGTTTACAAGAACCTCATTTACAGTACAAGTTCAACATCGCAGAAAGTGAAAAATGGATAAAGAAGTTGTGGTATTTACTTGCAAAGCAATATCACTCAGCAATGAAATCTATGTCATCAGGCCCTTAGCAGCACAATGAGTGGATTCAGGTATGATGATTCTAACTGAAATAAGTCACACAGAAAATGAAACATCATAAGGTATCAGTAATACACGGAATGTAAACTTGGCTACACAGGAACTGAATTACAGAACAGAACAGGGTCTCAAATTTAGAAAATCAACTTATGCTTGCTTAAGGGGAAAGGTGAGTTGGGGTGCTGCATAAAACCAGAGATTGAAATGAGCACAGATAAAGTTCCTTAAGCCAAATATGGAATAGACAAGAGCTACTCCTTGCTCAACGAAATGGACTCAACACCCTATATTAAACGCCTAAGAATGTACCTGACTAGTAAGTATCTTAAAACCTATGGATTGCTATGTCTCCAAAAGAGAATCAAGCGTGTGTACAGGGGCATAAACGCAGCAGTGATAGGATTGGAGAGGTTCGGTGAGCAAATGAAGACCCTTTGAAGTCAATTTGCATGGTACCCATTCCACGGGTCTCAACTCTCCAGGTTTAAGGTATTCTTCCTTCAGCTAAAACATGCATGTGGAACCCAGAGTATGATCAACCGTGTGAACGGGAGACGTGTTCAAATATGTCTCAGTTTTCCTCCCCTGGTACTCGGGTGCAACATTCCAGATTCTTTACTAACACTCTCCCGACTTGGAGAGTCATCGCCTTTAACCTCCTGTTTGGCCCAGTTTGCAATTTCTGCGGAAGATGAACAGGAATAGGGAGAACCAATGAGAGACTAGCTGGAGTTGTCTAAAAGGGCAAATTTAACTCTCATTTCCCACCAGGAAGAGGAAATAACCAAAGGCTCAGTGTGCCGTGCCGGAACCAGATTAGAGCCTGAAGCCATCCTGCGGTGTTGCGGCCAGCTCAAAAGAAAGCGAGTTGAAGAAAGGAGCTCAGGGGCACTGTAATTCACAAACCTGCAGAGTTATAAATGACAGCTATCGTCCAAAAATATACTGAAGTAAGGCTGCCAAGAGGACTTGAAAGCGGGGCAGAATTGCAGGAAACCGATTTCAGGAGGTAGACTGGAATTGCATTGAAAGCATAGGAAAAGAGGCAGAACGTCCACAATGATGCACTTGGCCAAAAAGGGCGTATGCGTTTTTTCCTGAATATATTCAGGAAAAAACGCATACGCCCTTTTTGGCCAACCAAGCAAGCTTGCAAAGGAAATCTGCACTACAATGAAGTCTCACTTCCCCCCGGTCAAAAGGGCCATCTGAAAAAAGTGTAAAATCCAGCAAGGCAGGACAGGCCATGGAGAACTGGGAGCCTTGTTATGCTGATGGGCGGGATGTAAATTGCCAACAGACACTCGGGAGAAGTGTATGGTGTTTCCTGAAACATCTAAAAAACAAAGCAACAGAGCCTAGGGCACTTCCACTTATGGTCCTATAGCTTAGGGAAATTAAAATCAAAAAGACACAGCCACCCCAAAGTTTGGGACGCCTCTGTTTACAAGAACCTCGTTTACAGTACAAGTTCAACATCGCAGAAAGTGAAAAATGGATAAAGAACTTGTGGTATTTACTTACAAAGCAATATCACTCAGCAATGAAATCTATGTCATCAGGCCCTTAGCAGCACAATGAGTGGATTCAGGTATGATGATTCTAACTGAAATAAGTCACACAGAAAAAGAAGCATCATAAGATATCAGTAATACACGGAATGTAAACTTGGCTACACAGGAACTAAATTTCAGAACAGAACAGGGTCTCAAATTTAGAAAACCAACTTATGCTTGCTTAAGGGGAAAGGTGAGTTGGGGTGCTGCATAAAACCAGAGATTGAAATGAGCACAGATAAAGTTCCTTAAGCCAAATATGGAATAGACAAGAGCTACTCCTTGCTCAACGAAATGGACTCAACACCCCATATTAAACGCCTAAGAATGTACCTGACTAGTAAGTATCTTAAAACCTATGGATTGCTATGTCTCCGAAAGAGAATCAAGCATGTGTACAGGGGCATAAACGCAGCAGTGATAGGATTGGAGAGGTTCGGTGAGCAAATGAAGACCCTTTGAAGTCATATTGCATGGTACCCATTCCACGAGTTTCAACTACCCAGGTTTAAGGTATTCTTCCTACAGCTAAAACATGCATGTGGAACCCAGAGTATGATCAACCATGTGATCGGGAGACGTGTTCAAATATGTCTCAGTTTTCGTACCCTGGTACTCGGGTGCAACATTCCAGACGCTTTACTAACACTCTCCTGACTTGGAGAGTCAGTCCCTTTAACCTCCTGTTTGGCCCAGTTTGCAATTTCAGCGGAAGATGAACAGGAATAGGGAGAACCAATGAGAGACTAGCTGGAGTTGTCTGGACGGGCAAATTTAACTCTCATTTCCCACCAGGAAGAGGAAATAACCAAAGGCTCAGTGTGCCGTGCCGGAACCAGATTAGAGCCTGAAGCCATCCTGCGGTGTTGCGGCCAGCTCAAAAGAAAGCGAGTTGAAGAAAGGAGCTCAGGGGCACTGTAATTCACAAACCTGCAGAGTTATAAATGACAGCTATCGTCCAAAAATATACTGAAGTAAGGCTGCCAAGAGGACTTGAAAGCGGGGCAGAATTGCAGGAAACCGATTTCAGGAGGTAGACTGGAATTGCATTGAAAGCATAGGAAAAGAGGCAGAACGTCCACAATGATGCACTTGGCCAAAAAGGGCGTATGCGTTTTTTCCTGAATATATTCAGGAAAAAACGCATACGCCCTTTTTGGCCAACCAAGCAAGCTTGCAAAGGAAATCTGCACTACAATGAAGTCTCACTTCCCCCCGGTCAAAAGGGCCATCTGAAAAAAGTGTAAAATCCAGCAAGGCAGGACAGGCCATGGAGAACTGGGAGCCTTGTTATGCTGATGGGCGGGATGTAAATTGCCAACAGACACTCGGGAGAAGTGTATGGTGTTTCCTGAAACATCTAAAAAACAAAGCAACAGAGCCTAGGGCACTTCCACTTATGGTCCTATAGCTTAGGGAAATTAAAATCAAAAAGACACAGCCACCCCAAAGTTTGGGACGCCTCTGTTTACAAGAACCTCGTTTACAGTACAAGTTCAACATCGCAGAAAGTGAAAAATGGATAAAGAACTTGTGGTATTTACTTACAAAGCAATATCACTCAGCAATGAAATCTATGTCATCAGGCCCTTAGCAGCACAATGAGTGGATTCAGGTATGATGATTCTAACTGAAATAAGTCACACAGAAAAAGAAGCATCATAAGATATCAGTAATACACGGAATGTAAACTTGGCTACACAGGAACTAAATTTCTGAACAGAACAGGGTCTCAAATTTAGAAAACCAACTTATGCTTGCTTAAGGGGAAAGGTGAGTTGGGGTGCTGCATAAAACCAGAGATTGAAATGAGCACAGATAAAGTTCCTTAAGCCAAATATGGAATAGACAAGAGCTACTCCTTGCTCAACGAAATGGACTCAACACCCCATATTAAACGCCTAAGAATGTACCTGACTAGTAAGTATCTTAAAACCTATGGATTGCTATGTCTCCGAAAGAGAATCAAGCATGTGTACAGGGGCATAAACGCAGCAGTGATAGGATTGGAGAGGTTCGGTGAGCAAATGAAGACCCTTTGAAGTCATATTGCATGGTACCCATTCCACGGGTTTCAACTACCCAGGTTTAAGGTATTCTTCCTACAGCTAAAACATGCATGTGGAACCCAGAGTATGATCAACCATGTGATCGGGAGACGTGTTCAAATATGTCTCAGTTTTCGTACCCTGGTACTCGGGTGCAACATTCCAGACGCTTTACTAACACTCTCCTGACTTGGAGAGTCAGTCCCTTTAACCTCCTGTTTGGCCCAGTTTGCAATTTCAGCGGAAGATGAACAGGATAGCGAGAACCAATGAGAGACTTGCTGGAGGTGTCTGGACGGGCAAATTTAACTCTCATTTCCCACCAGGAAGAGGAATTAACCAAAGGCTCATTGTGCCGTGCTGGAACAAGATTAGGGCCTGAAGCCATCCTGCGGTGTTGCGGCCAGGTCACAAGAAAGCGAGTTGAAGAAAGGAGCTCAGCGGCACTGTAATTCACAAACCTGCAGAGTTATAAATGACAGCTATCGTCCAAAAATATACTGAAGTAAGGCTGCCAAGAGGACTTGAAAGCGGGGCAGAATTGCAGGAAACCGATTTCAGGAGGTAGACTGGAATTGCATTGAAAGCATAGGAAAACAGGCAGAACGTCCACAATGATGCACTTGGCCAAAAAGGGCGTATGCGTTTTTTCCTGAATATATTCAGGAAAAAACGCATACGCCCTTTTTGGCCAACCAAGCAAGCTTGCAAAGGAAATCTGCACTACAATGAAGTCTCACTTCCCCCCCCGGTCAAAAGGGCCATCTGAAAAAAGTGTAAAATTCAGCAAGGCAGGACAGGCCATGGAGAACTGAGAGCCTTGTTATGCTGCTGGGCGGGATGTAAATTGCCAACAGACACTCGGGAGAAGTGTATGGTGTTTCCTGAAACATCTAAAAAACAAAGCAACAGAGCCTAGGGCACTTCCACTTATGGTCCTATAGCTTAGGGAAATTAAAATCAAAAAGACACAGCCACCCCAAAGTTTGGGACGCCTCTGTTTACAAGAACCTCGTTTACAGTACAAGTTCAACATCGCAGAAAATGAAAAATGGATAAAGAAGTTGTGGTATTTACTTACAAAGCAATATCACTCAGCAATGAAATCTATGTCATCAGGCCCTTAGCAGCACAATGAGTGGATTCAGGTATGATGATTCTAACTGAAATAAGTCACACAGAAAAAGAAACATCATAAGGTATCAGTAATACACGGAATGTAAACTTGGCTACACAGGAACTGAATTCCAAAACAGAACAGCGTCTCAAATTTAGAAAACCAACTTATGCTTGCTTAAGGGGAAAGGTGAGTTGGGGTGCTGCATAAAACCAGAGATTGAAATGAGCACAGATAACGTTCCTTAAGCCAAATATGGAATAGACAAGAGCTACTCCTTGCTCAACGAAATGGACTCAACACCCCATATTAAACGCCTAAGAATGTACCTGACTAGTAAGTATCTTAAAACCTATGGATTGCTATGTCTCTGAAAGAGAATCAAGCGTGTGTACAGGGGCATAAACGCAGCAGTGATAAGATTGGAGAGGTTCGGTGAGCAAATGAAGACCCTTTGAAGTCAATTTGCATGGTACCCATTACACGGGTCTCAACTCTCCAGGTTTAAGGTATTCTTCCTTCAGCTAAAACATGCATGTGGAACCCAGAGTATGATCAACCGTGTGAACGGGAGACGTGTTCAAATATGTCTCAGTTTTGGTACCCTGGTACTCGGGTGCAACATTCCAGACGCTTTACTAACACTCTCCCGACTTGGAGAGTCAGTCCCTTTAACCTCCTGTTTAGCCCAGTTTGCAATTTCTGCGGAAGATGAACAGGAATAGCGAGAACCAATGAGAGACTAGCTGGAGGTGTCTGGACGGGCAAATTTAACTCTCATTTCCCACCAGGAATAGTAATTAACCAAAGGCTCAGCGTGCCGTGCTGGAACAAGATTAGGGCCTGAAGCCATCCTGCGGTGTTGCGGCCAGCTCAAAAGAAAGCGAGTTGAAGAAAGGAGCTCAGGGGCACTGTAATTCACAAACCTGCAGAGTTATAAATGACAGCTATCGTCCAAAAATATACTGAAGTAAGGCTGCCAAGAGGACTTGAAAGCGGGGCAGAATTGCAGGAAACCGATTTCAGGAGGTAGACTGGAATTGCATTGAAAGCATAGGAAAAGAGGCAGAACGTCCACAATGATGCACTTGGCCAAAAAGGGCGTATGCGTTTTTTCCTGAATATATTCAGGAAAAAACGCATACGCCCTTTTTGGCCAACCAAGCAAGCTTGCAAAGGAAATCTGCACTACAATGAAGTCTCACTTCCCCCCGGTCAAAAGGGCCATCTGAAAAAAGTGTAAAATCCAGCAAGGCAGGACAGGCCATGGAGAACTGAGAGCCCTGTTATGCTGCTGGGCGGGATGTAAATTGCCAACAGACACTCGGGAGAAGTGTATGGTGTTTCCTGAAACATCTAAAAAACAAAGCAACAGAGCCTAGGGCACTTCCACTTATGGTCCTATAGCTTAGGGAAATTAAAATCAAAAAGACACAGCCACCCCAAAGTTTGGGACGCCTCTGTTTACAAGAACCTCATTTACAGTACAAGTTCAACATCGCAGAAAGTGAAAAATGGATAAAGAAGTTGTGGTATTTATTTGCAAAGCAATATCACTCAGCAACGAAATCTATGTCATCAGGCCCTTAGCAGCACAATGAGTGGATTCAGGTATGATGATTCTAACTGAAATAAGTCACACAGAAAATGAAACATCATAAGGTATCAGTAATACACGGAATGTAAACTTGGCTACACAGGAACTGAATTACAGAACAGAACAGGGTCTCAAATTTAGAAAACCAACTTATGCTTGCTTAAGGGGAAAGGTGAGTTGGGGTGCTGCATAAAACCAGAGATTGAAATGAGCACAGATAAAGTTCCTTAAGCCAAATATGGAATAGACAAGAGCTACTCCTTGCTCAACGAAATGGACTCAACACCCTATATTAAACGCCTAAGAATGTACCTGACTAGTAAGTATCTTAAAACCTATGGATTGCTATGTCTCCAAAAGAGAATCAAGCGTGTGTACAGGGGCATAAACGCAGCAGTGATAGGATTGGAGAGGTTCGGTGAGCAAATGAAGACCCTTTGAAGTCAATTTGCATGGTACCCATTCCACGGGTCTCAACTCTCCAGGTTTAAGGTATTCTTCCTTCAGCTAAAACATGCATGTGGAACCCAGAGTATGATCAACCGTGTGAACGGGAGACGTGTTCAAATATGTCTCAGTTTTCCTCCCCTGGTACTCGGGTGCAACATTCCAGATTCTTTACTAACACTCTCCCGACTTGGAGAGTCAGCGCCTTTAACCTCCTGTTTGGCCCAGTTTGCAATTTCTGCGGAAGATGAACAGGAATAGGGAGAACCAATGAGAGACTAGCTGGAGTTGTCTGGACGGGCAAATTTAACTCTCATTTCCCACCAGGAAGAGGAAATAACCAAAGGCTCAGTGTGCCGTGCCGGTACCAGATTAGAGCCTGAAGCCATCCTGCGGTGTTGCGGCCAGGTCACAAGAAAGCGAGTTGAAGAAAGGAGCTCAGGGGCACTGTAATGCACAAACCTGCAGAGTTATAAATGACAGCTATCGTCCAAAAATATACTGAAGTAAGGCTGCCAAGAGGACTTGAAAGCGGGACAGAATTGCAGGAAACCGATTTCAGGAGGTAGACTGGAATTGCATTGAAAGCATAGGAAAAGAGGCAGAACGTCCACAATGATGCACTTGGCCAAAAAGGGCGTATGCGTTTTTTCCTGAATATATTCAGGGAAAAACGCATACGCCCTTTTTGGCCAACCAAGCAAGCTTGCAAAGGAAATCTGCACTACAATGAAGTCTCACTTCCCCCCGGTCAAAAGGGCCATCTGAAAAAAGTGTAAAATCCAGCAAGGCAGGACAGGCCATGGAGAACTGAGAGCCTTGTTATGCTGCTGGGCGGGATGTAAATTTCCAACAGACACTCCGGAGAAGTGTATGGTGTTTCCTGAAACATCTAAAAAACAAAGCAACAGAGCCTAGGGCACTTCCACTTATGGTCCTATAGCTTAGGGAAATTAAAATCAAAAAGAAACAGCCACCCCAAAGTTTGGGACGCCTCTGTTTACAAGAACCTCGTTTACAGTACAAGTTCAACATCGCAGAAAATGAAAAATGGATAAATAAGTTGTGGTATTTACTTACAAAGCAATATCACTCAGCAATGAAATCTATGTCATCAGGCCCTTAGCAGCACAATGAGTGGATTCAGGTATGATGATTCTAACTGAAATAAGTCACACAGAAAAAGAAACATCATAAGATATCAGTAATACACGGAATGTAAACTTGGCTACACAGGAACTGAATTCCAAAACAGAACAGCGTCTCAAATTTAGAAAACCAACTTATGCTTGCTTAAGGGGAAAGGTGAGTTGGGGTGCTGCATAAAACCAGAGATTGAAATGAGCACAGATAAAGTTCCTTAAGCCAAATATGGAATAGACAAGAGCTACTCCTTGCTCAATGAAATGGACTCAACACCGCATATTAAACGCCTAATAATGTACCTGACTAGTAAGTATCTTAAAACCTATGGATTGCTATGTCTCCGAAAGAGAATCAAGCGTGTGTACAGGGGCATAAACGCAGCAGTGATAGGATTGGAGAGGTTCGGTGAGCAAATGAAGACCCTTTGAAGTCAATTTGCATGGTACCCATTACACGGGTCTCAACTCTCCAGGTTTAAGGTATTCTTCCTTCAGCTAAAACATGCATGTGGAACCCAGAGTATGATCAACCGTGTGAACGGGAGACGTGTTCAAATATGTCTCAGTTTTCCTCCCCTGGTACTCGGGTGCAACATTCCAGATTCTTTACTAACACTCTCCCGACTTGGAGAGTCAGCGCCTTTAACGTCCTGTTTGGCCCAGTTTGCAATTTCTGCGGAAGATGAACAGGAATAGGGAGAACCAATGAGAGACTAGCTGGAGTTGTCTGGACGGGCAAATTTAACTCTCATTTCCCACCAGGAAGAGGAAATAACCAAAGGCTCAGTTTGCCGTGCCGGAACCAGATTAGAGCCTGAAGCCATCCTGCGGTGTTGCGGCCAGCTCAAAAGAAAGCGAGTTGAAGAAAGGAGCTCAGGGGCACTGTAATTCACAAACCTGCAGAGTTATAAATGACAGCTATCGTCCAAAAATATACTGAAGTAAGGCTGCCAAGAGGACTTGAAATCGGGGCAGAATTGCAGGAAACCGATTTCAGGAGGTAGACTGGAATTGCATTGAAAGCATAGGAAAAGAGGCAGAACGTCCACAATGATGCACTTGGCCAAAAAGGGCGTATGCGTTTTTTCCTGAATATATTCAGGAAAAAACGCATACGCCCTTTTTGGCCAACCAAGCAAGCTTGCAAAGGAAATCTGCACTACAATGAAGTCTCACTTCCCCCCGGTCAAAAGGGCCATCTGAAAAAAGTGTAAAATCCAGCAAGGCAGGACAGGCCATGGAGAACTGGGAGCCTTGTTATGCTGCTGGGCGGGATGTAAATTGCCAACAGACACTCGGGAGAAGTGTATGGTGTTTCCTGAAACATCTAAAAAACAAAGCAACAGAGCCTAGGGCACTTCCACTTATGGTCCTATAGCTTAGGGAAATTAAAATCAAAAAGACACACCCACCCCAAAGTTTGGAACGGCTCTGTTTACAAGAACCTCGTTTACAGTACAAGTTCAACATCGCAGAAAGTGAAAAATGGATAAAGAACTTTTGGTATTTACTTACAAAGCAATATCACTCAGCAATGAAATCTATGTCATCAGGCCCTTAGCAGCACAATGAGTGGATTCAGGTATGAAGATTCTAACTGAAATAAGTCCCACAGAAAAAGAAACATCATAAGATATCAGTAATACACGGAATGTAAACTTGGCTACACAGGAACTGAATTCCAAAACAGAACAGCGTCTCAAATTTAGAAAACCAACTTATGCTTGCTTAAGGGGAAAGGTGAGTTGGGGTGCTGCATAAAACCAGAGATTGAAATGAGCACAGATAAAGTTCCTTAAGCCAAATATAGAATAGACAAGAGCTACTCCTTGCTCAACGAAATGGACTCAACACCCCATATTAAACGCCTAAGAATGTACCTGACTAGTAAGTATCTTAAAACCTATGGATTGCTATGTCTCCGAAAGAGAATCAAGCATGTGTACAGGGGCATAAACACAGCAGTGATAGGATTGGAGAGGTTCGGTGAGCAAATGAAGACCCTTTGAAGTCATATTGCATGGTACCCATTCCACGGGTTTCAACTACCCAGGTTTAAGGTATTCTTCCTACAGCTAAAACATGCATGTGGAACCCAGAGTATGATCAACCATGTGATCGGGAGACGTGTTCAAATATGTCTCAGTTTTCGTACCCTGGTACTCGGGTGCAACATTCCAGACGCTTTACTAACACTCTCCTGACTTGGAGAGTCAGTCCCTTTAACCTCCTGTTTGGCCCAGTTTGCAATTTCAGCGGAAGATGAACAGGATAGCGAGAACCAATGAGAGACTTGCTGGAGGTGTCTGGACGGGCAAATTTAACTCTCATTTCCCACCAGGAAGAGGAATTAACCAAAGGCTCAGCGTGCCGTGCTGGAACAAGATTAGGGCCTGAAGCCATCCTGCGGTGTTGCGGCCAGGTCACAAGAAAGCAATTTGAAGAAAGGAGCTCAGCGGCACTGTAATTCACAAACCTGCAGAGTTATAAATGACAGCTATCGTCCAAAAATATACTGAAGTAAGGCTGCCAAGAGGACTTGAAAGCGGGGCAGAATTGCAGGAAACCGATTTCAGGAGGTAGACTGGAATTGCATTGAAAGCATAGGAAAAGAGGCAGAACGTCCACAATGATGCACTTGGCCAAAAAGGGCGTATGCGTTTTTTCCTGAATATATTCAGGAAAAAACGCATACGCCCTTTTTGGCCAACCAAGCAAGCTTGCAAAGGAAATCTGCACTACAATGAAGTCTCACTTCCCCCCCCGGTCAAAAGGGCCATCTGAAAAAAGTGTAAAATTCAGCAAGGCAGGACAGGCCATGGAGAACTGAGAGCCTTGTTATGCTGCTGGGCGGGATGTAAATTGCCAACAGACACTCGGGAGAAGTGTATGGTGTTTCCTGAAACATCTAAAAAACAAAGCAACAGAGCCTAGGGCACTTCCACTTATGGTCCTATAGCTTAGGGAAATTAAAATCAAAAAGACACAGCCACCCCAAAGTTTGGGACGCCTCTGTTTACAAGAACCTCGTTTACAGTACAAGTTCAACATCGCAGAAAATGAAAAATGGATAAAGAAGTTGTGGTATTTACTTACAAAGCAATATCACTCAGCAATGAAATCTATGTCATCAGGCCCTTAGCAGCACAATGAGTGGATTCAGGTATGATGATTCTAACTGAAATAAGTCACACAGAAAAAGAAACATCATAAGGTATCAGTAATACACGGAATGTAAACTTGGCTACACAGGAACTGAATTCCAAAACAGAACAGCGTCTCAAATTTAGAAAACCAACTTATGCTTGCTTAAGGGGAAAGGTGAGTTGGGGTGCTGCATAAAACCAGAGATTGAAATGAGCACAGATAAAGTTCCTTAAGCCAAATATGGAATAGACAAGAGCTACTCCTTGCTCAACGAAATGGACTCAACACCCCATATTAAACGCCTAAGAATGTACCTGAGTAGTAAGTATCTTAAAACCTATGGATTGCTATGTCTACGAAAGAGAATCAAGCGTGTGTACAGGGGCATAAACGCAGCAGTAATAGGATTGGAGAGGTTCGGTGAGCAAATGAAGACCCTTTGAAGTCATATTGCATGGTACCCATTCCACGGGTCTCAACTCTCCAGGTTTAAGGTATTCTTCCTACAGCTAAAACATGCATGTGGAACCCAGAGTATGATCAACCATGTGATCGGGAGACGTGTTCAAATATGTCTCAGTTTTCGTACCCTGGTACTCGGGTGCAACATTCCAGTCGCTTTACTAACACTCTACTGACTTGGAGAGTCAGTCCCTTTAACCTCCTGTTTGGCCCAGTTTGCAATTTCAGCGGAAGATGAACAGGATAGCGATAACCAATGAGAGACTTGCTGGAGGTTTCTGGACGGGCAAATTTAACTCTCATTTCCCACCAGGAAGAGGAATTAACCAAAGGCTCAGCGTGCCGTGCTGGAACAAATTAGGGCCTGAAGCCATCCTGCGGTGTTGCGGCCAGGTCACAAGAAAGCGAGTTGAAGAAAGGAGCTCAGGGGCACTGTAATTCACAAACCTGCAGAGTTATAAATGACAGCTATCGTCCAAAAATATACTGAAGTAAGGCTGCCAAGAGGACTTGAAAGCGGGGCAGAATTGCAGGAAACCGATTTCAGGAGGTAGACTGGAATTGCATTGAAAGCATAGGAAAACAGGCAGAACGTCCACAATGATGCACTTGGCCAAAAAGGGCGTATGCGTTTTTTCCTGAATATATTCAGGGAAAAACGCATACGCCCTTTTTGGCCAACCAAGCAAGCTTGCAAAGGAAATCTGCACTACAATGAAGTCTCACTTCCCCCCGGTCAAAAGGGCCATCTGAAAAAAGTGTAAAATCCAGCAAGGCAGGACAGGCCATGGAGAACTGAGAGCCTTGTTATGCTGCTGGGCGGGATGTAAATTTCCAACAGACACTCCGGAGAAGTGTATGGTGTTTCCTGAAACATCTAAAAAACAAAGCAACAGAGCCTAGGGCACTTCCACTTATGGTCCTATAGCTTAGGGAAATTAAAATCAAAAAGAAACAGCCACCCCAAAGTTTGGGACGCCTCTGTTTACAAGAACCTCGTTTACAGTACAAGTTCAACATCGCAGAAAATGAAAAATGGATAAATAAGTTGTGGTATTTACTTACAAAGCAATATCACTCAGCAATGAAATCTATGTCATCAGGCCCTTAGCAGCACAATGAGTGGATTCAGGTATGATGATTCTAACTGAAATAAGTCACACAGAAAAAGAAACATCATAAGATATCAGTAATACACGGAATGTAAACTTGGCTACACAGGAACTGAATTCCAAAACAGAACAGCGTCTCAAATTTAGAAAACCAACTTATGCTTGCTTAAGGGGAAAGGTGAGTTGGGGTGCTGCATAAAACCAGAGATTGAAATGAGCACAGATAAAGTTCCTTAAGCCAAATATGGAATAGACAAGAGCTACTCCTTGCTCAATGAAATGGACTCAACACCGCATATTAAACGCCTAATAATGTACCTGACTAGTAAGTATCTTAAAACCTATGGATTGCTATGTCTCCGAAAGAGAATCAAGCGTGTGTACAGGGGCATAAACGCAGCAGTGATAGGATTGGAGAGGTTCGGTGAGCAAATGAAGACCCTTTGAAGTCAATTTGCATGGTACCCATTACACGGGTCTCAACTCTCCAGGTTTAAGGTATTCTTCCTTCAGCTAAAACATGCATGTGGAACCCAGAGTATGATCAACCGTGTGAACGGGAGACGTGTTCAAATATGTCTCAGTTTTCCTCCCCTGGTACTCGGGTGCAACATTCCAGATTCTTTACTAACACTCTCCCGACTTGGAGAGTCAGCGCCTTTAACGTCCTGTTTGGCCCAGTTTGCAATTTCTGCGGAAGATGAACAGGAATAGGGAGAACCAATGAGAGACTAGCTGGAGTTGTCTGGACGGGCAAATTTAACTCTCATTTCCCACCAGGAAGAGGAAATAACCAAAGGCTCAGTTTGCCGTGCCGGAACCAGATTAGAGCCTGAAGCCATCCTGCGGTGTTGCGGCCAGCTCAAAAGAAAGCGAGTTGAAGAAAGGAGCTCAGGGGCACTGTAATTCACAAACCTGCAGAGTTATAAATGACAGCTATCGTCCAAAAATATACTGAAGTAAGGCTGCCAAGAGGACTTGAAATCGGGGCAGAATTGCAGGAAACCGATTTCAGGAGGTAGACTGGAATTGCATTGAAAGCATAGGAAAAGAGGCAGAACGTCCACAATGATGCACTTGGCCAAAAAGGGCGTATGCGTTTTTTCCTGAATATATTCAGGAAAAAACGCATACGCCCTTTTTGGCCAACCAAGCAAGCTTGCAAAGGAAATCTGCACTACAATGAAGTCTCACTTCCCCCCGGTCAAAAGGGCCATCTGAAAAAAGTGTAAAATCCAGCAAGGCAGGACAGGCCATGGAGAACTGGGAGCCTTGTTATGCTGCTGGGCGGGATGTAAATTGCCAACAGACACTCGGGAGAAGTGTATGGTGTTTCCTGAAACATCTAAAAAACAAAGCAACAGAGCCTAGGGCACTTCCACTTATGGTCCTATAGCTTAGGGAAATTAAAATCAAAAAGACACACCCACCCCAAAGTTTGGAACGGCTCTGTTTACAAGAACCTCGTTTACAGTACAAGTTCAACATCGCAGAAAGTGAAAAATGGATAAAGAACTTTTGGTATTTACTTACAAAGCAATATCACTCAGCAATGAAATCTATGTCATCAGGCCCTTAGCAGCACAATGAGTGGATTCAGGTATGAAGATTCTAACTGAAATAAGTCCCACAGAAAAAGAAACATCATAAGATATCAGTAATACACGGAATGTAAACTTGGCTACACAGGAACTGAATTCCAAAACAGAACAGCGTCTCAAATTTAGAAAACCAACTTATGCTTGCTTAAGGGGAAAGGTGAGTTGGGGTGCTGCATAAAACCAGAGATTGAAATGAGCACAGATAAAGTTCCTTAAGCCAAATATGGAATAGACAAGAGCTACTCCTTGCTCAACGAAATGGACTCAACACCCCATATTAAACGCCTAAGAATGTACCTGACTAGTAAGTATCTTAAAACCTATGGATTGCTATGTCTCCGAAAGAGAATCAAGCATGTGTACAGGGGCATAAACACAGCAGTGATAGGATTGGAGAGGTTCGGTGAGCAAATGAAGACCCTTTGAAGTCATATTGCATGGTACCCATTCCACGGGTTTCAACTACCCAGGTTTAAGGTATTCTTCCTACAGCTAAAACATGCATGTGGAACCCAGAGTATGATCAACCATGTGATCGGGAGACGTGTTCAAATATGTCTCAGTTTTCGTACCCTGGTACTCGGGTGCAACATTCCAGACGCTTTACTAACACTCTCCTGACTTGGAGAGTCAGTCCCTTTAACCTCCTGTTTGGCCCAGTTTGCAATTTCAGCGGAAGATGAACAGGATAGCGAGAACCAATGAGAGACTTGCTGGAGGTGTCTGGACGGGCAAATTTAACTCTCATTTCCCACCAGGAAGAGGAATTAACCAAAGGCTCAGCGTGCCGTGCTGGAACAAGATTAGGGCCTGAAGCCATCCTGCGGTGTTGCGGCCAGGTCACAAGAAAGCAATTTGAAGAAAGGAGCTCAGCGGCACTGTAATTCACAAACCTGCAGAGTTATAAATGACAGCTATCGTCCAAAAATATACTGAAGTAAGGCTGCCAAGAGGACTTGAAAGCGGGGCAGAATTGCAGGAAACCGATTTCAGGAGGTAGACTGGAATTGCATTGAAAGCATAGGAAAACAGGCAGAACGTCCACAATGATGCACTTGGCCAAAAAGGGCGTATGCGTTTTTTCCTGAATATATTCAGGAAAAAACGCATACGCCCTTTTTGGCCAACCAAGCAAGCTTGCAAAGGAAATCTGCACTACAATGAAGTCTCACTTCCCCCCCCGGTCAAAAGGGCCATCTGAAAAAAGTGTAAAATTCAGCAAGGCAGGACAGGCCATGGAGAACTGAGAGCCTTGTTATGCTGCTGGGCGGGATGTAAATTGCCAACAGACACTCGGGAGAAGTGTATGGTGTTTCCTGAAACATCTAAAAAACAAAGCAACAGAGCCTAGGGCACTTCCACTTATGGTCCTATAGCTTAGGGAAATTAAAATCAAAAAGACACAGCCACCCCAAAGTTTGGGACGCCTCTGTTTACAAGAACCTCGTTTACAGTACAAGTTCAACATCGCAGAAAATGAAAAATGGATAAAGAAGTTGTGGTATTTACTTACAAAGCAATATCACTCAGCAATGAAATCTATGTCATCAGGCCCTTAGCAGCACAATGAGTGGATTCAGGTATGATGATTCTAACTGAAATAAGTCACACAGAAAAAGAAACATCATAAGGTATCAGTAATACACGGAATGTAAACTTGGCTACACAGGAACTGAATTCCAAAACAGAACAGCGTCTCAAATTTAGAAAACCAACTTATGCTTGCTTAAGGGGAAAGGTGAGTTGGGGTGCTGCATAAAACCAGAGATTGAAATGAGCACAGATAAAGTTCCTTAAGCCAAATATGGAATAGACAAGAGCTACTCCTTGCTCAACGAAATGGACTCAACACCCCATATTAAACGCCTAAGAATGTACCTGAGTAGTAAGTATCTTAAAACCTATGGATTGCTATGTCTACGAAAGAGAATCAAGCGTGTGTACAGGGGCATAAACGCAGCAGTAATAGGATTGGAGAGGTTCGGTGAGCAAATGAAGACCCTTTGAAGTCATATTGCATGGTACCCATTCCACGGGTCTCAACTCTCCAGGTTTAAGGTATTCTTCCTACAGCTAAAACATGCATGTGGAACCCAGAGTATGATCAACCATGTGATCGGGAGACGTGTTCAAATATGTCTCAGTTTTCGTACCCTGGTACTCGGGTGCAACATTCCAGTCGCTTTACTAACACTCTACTGACTTGGAGAGTCAGTCCCTTTAACCTCCTGTTTGGCCCAGTTTGCAATTTCAGCGGAAGATGAACAGGATAGCGATAACCAATGAGAGACTTGCTGGAGGTTTCTGGACGGGCAAATTTAACTCTCATTTCCCACCAGGAAGAGGAATTAACCAAAGGCTCAGCGTGCCGTGCTGGAACAAATTAGGGCCTGAAGCCATCCTGCGGTGTTGCGGCCAGGTCACAAGAAAGCGAGTTGAAGAAAGGAGCTCAGGGGCACTGTAATTCACAAACCTGCAGAGTTATAAATGACAGCTATCGTCCAAAAATATACTGAAGTAAGGCTGCCAAGAGGACTTGAAAGCGGGGCAGAATTGCAGGAAACCGATTTCAGGAGGTAGACTGGAATTGCATTGAAAGCATAGGAAAACAGGCAGAACGTCCACAATGATGCACTTGGCCAAAAAGGGCGTATGCGTTTTTTCCTGAATATATTCAGGAAAAAACGCATACGCCCTTTTTGGCCAACCAAGCAAGCTTGCAAAGGAAATCTGCACTACAATGAAGTCTCACTTCCCCCCCCGGTCAAAAGGGCCATCTGAAAAAAGTGTAAAATTCAGCAAGGCAGGACAGGCCATGGAGAACTGAGAGCCTTGTTATGCTGCTGGGCGGGATGTAAATTGCCAACAGACACTCGGGAGAAGTGTATGATGTTTCCTGAAACATCTAAAAAACAAAGCAACAGAGCCTAGGGCACTTCCACTTATGGTCCTATAGCTTAGGGAAATTAAAATCAAAAAGACACAGCCACCCCAAAGTTTGGGACGCCTCTGTTTACAAGAACCTCGTTTACAGTACAAGTTCAACATCGCAGAAAATGAAAAATGGATAAAGAAGTTGTGGTATTTACTTACAAAGCAATATCACTCAGCAATGAAATCTATGTCATCAGGCCCTTAGCAGCACAATGAGTGGATTCAGGTATGATGATTCTAACTGAAATAAGTCACACAGAAAAAGAAACATCATAAGGTATCAGTAATACACGGAATGTAAACTTGGCTACACAGGAACTGAATTCCAAAACAGAACAGCGTCTCAAATTTAGAAAACCAACTTATGCTTGCTTAAGGGGAAAGGTGAGTTGGGGTGCTGCATAAAACCAGAGATTGAAATGAGCACAGATAAAGTTCCTTAAGCCAAATATGGAATAGACAAGAGCTACTCCTTGCTCAACGAAATGGACTCAACACCCCATATTAAACGCCTAAGAATGTACCTGAGTAGTAAGTATCTTAAAACCTATGGATTGCTATGTCTACGAAAGAGAATCAAGCGTGTGTACAGGGGCATAAACGCAGCAGTAATAGGATTGGAGAGGTTCGGTGAGCAAATGAAGACCCTTTGAAGTCATATTGCATGGTACCCATTCCACGGGTCTCAACTCTCCAGGTTTAAGGTATTCTTCCTACAGCTAAAACATGCATGTGGAACCCAGAGTATGATCAACCATGTGATCGGGAGACGTGTTCAAATATGTCTCAGTTTTCGTACCCTGGTACTCGGGTGCAACATTCCAGTCGCTTTACTAACACTCTACTGACTTGGAGAGTCAGTCCCTTTAACCTCCTGTTTGGCCCAGTTTGCAATTTCAGCGGAAGATGAACAGGATAGCGATAACCAATGAGAGACTTGCTGGAGGTTTCTGGACGGGCAAATTTAACTCTCATTTCCCACCAGGAAGAGGAATTAACCAAAGGCTCAGCGTGCCGTGCTGGAACAAATTAGGGCCTGAAGCCATCCTGCGGTGTTGCGGCCAGGTCACAAGAAAGCGAGTTGAAGAAAGGAGCTCAGGGGCACTGTAATTCACAAACCTGCAGAGTTATAAATGACAGCTATCGTCCAAAAATATACTGAAGTAAGGCTGCCAAGAGGACTTGAAAGCGGGGCAGAATTGCAGGAAACCGATTTCAGGAGGTAGACTGGAATTGCATTGAAAGCATAGGAAAAGAGGCAGAACGTCCACAATGATGCACTAGGCCAAAAAGGGCGTATGCGTTTTTTCCTGAATATATTCAGGAAAAAACGCATACGCCCTTTTTGGCCAACCAAGCAAGCTTGCAAAGGAAATCTGCACTACAATGAAGTCTCACTTCCCCCCGGTCAAAAGGGCCATCTGAAAAAAGTGTAAAATCCAGCAAGGCAGGACAGGCCATGGAGAACTGAGAGCCTTGTTATGCTGCTGGGCGGGATTTTAATTGCCAACAGACACTCGGGAGAAGTGTATGGTGTTTCCTGAAACATCTAAAAAACAAAGCAACAGAGCCTAGGGCACTTCCACTTATGGTCCTATAGCTTAGGGAAATTAAAATCAAAAAGACACAGCCACCCCAAAGTTTGGAACGGCTCTGTTTACAAGAACCTCGTTTACAGTACAAGTTCAACATCGCAGAAAGTGAAAAATGGATAAAGAACTTGTGGTATTTACTTACAAAGTAATATCACACAGCAATGAAATCTATGTCATCAAGCCCTTAGCAGCACAATGAGTGGATTCAGGTATGATGATTCTAACTGAAATAAGTCACACAGAAAAAGAAACATCATAAGATATCACTAATACATGGAATATAAACTTGGCTACACAGGAACTGAATTCCAAAACAGAACAGCGTCTCAAATTTAGAAAACCAACTTATGCTTGCTTAAGGGGAAAGGTGAGTTGGGGTGCTGCATAAAACCAGAGATTGAAATGAGCACAGATAAAGTTCCTTAAGCCAAATATGGAATAGACAAGAGCTACTCCTTGCTCAACGAAATGGACTCAACACCCCATATTAAACGCCTAAGAATGTACCTGACTAGTAAGTATCTTAAAACCTATGGATTGCTATGTCTCTGAAAGAGAATCAAGCGTGTGTACAGGGGCATAAACGCAGCAGTGATAGGATTGGAGAGGTTCGGTGAGCAAATGAAGACCCTTTGAAGTCAATTTGCATGGTACCCATTACACGGGTCTCAACTCTCCAGGTTTAAGGTATTCTTCCTTCAGCTAAAACATGCATGTGGAACCCAGAGTATGATCAACCGTGTGAACGGGAGACGTGTTCAAATATGTCTCAGTTTTCGTACCCTGGTACTCGGGTGCAACATTCCAGATTCTTTACTAACACTCTCCCGACTTGGAGAGTCAGCGCCTTTAACTTCCTGTTTGGTCCAGTTTGCAATTTCTGTGGAAGATGAACAGGAATAGGGAGAACAAATGAGAGACTAGCTGGAGGTGTCTGGACGGGCAAATTTAACTCTCATTTCCCACCAGGAAGAGGAAATAACCAAAGGCTCAGTGTGCCGTGCCGGAACCAGATTAGAGCCTGAAGCCATCCTGCGGTGTTGCGGCCAGGTCACAAGAAAGCGAGTTGAAGAAAGGAGCTCAGGGGCACTGTAATGCACAAACCTGCAGAGTTATAAATGACAGCTATCGTCCAAAAATATACTGAAGTAAGGCTGCCAAGAGGACTTGAAAGCGGGGCAGAATTGCAGGAAACCGATTTCAGGAGGTAGACTGGAATTGCATTGAAAGCATATGAAAAGAGGCAGAACGTCCACAATGATGCACTTGGCCAAAAAGGGCGTATGCGTTTTTTCCTGAATATATTCAGGAAAAAACGCATACGCCCTTTTTGGCCAACCAAGCAAGCTTGCAAAGGAAATCTGCACTACAATGAAGTCTCACTTCCCCCCGGTCAAAAGGGCCATCTGGAAAAAGTGTAAAATCCAGAAAGGCAGGACAGGCCATGGAGAACTGGGAGCCTTGTTATGCTGCTGGGCGGGATGTAAATTGCCAACAGACACTCGGGAGAAGTGTATGGTGTTTCCTGAAACATCTAAAAAACAAAGCAACAGAGCCTAGGGCACTTCCACTTATGGTCCTATAGCTTAGGGAAATTAAAATCAAAAAGACACAGCCACCCCAAAGTTTGGAATGGCTCTGTTTACAAGAACCTCGTTTACAGTACAAGTTCAACATCGCTTAAAGTGAAAAATGGATAAAGAACTTGTGGTATTTACTTACAAAGCAATATCACTCAGCAATGAAATCTATGTCATCAGGCCCTTAGCAGCACAATGAGTGGATTCAGGTATGATGATTCTAACTGAAATAAGTCACACAGAAAAAGAAACATCATAAGATATCACTAATACACGGAATATAAACTTGGCTACACAGGAACTGAATTCCAGATCAGAACAGCGTCTCAAATTTAGAAAACCAACTTATGCTTGCTTAAGGGGAAAGGTGAGTTGGGGTGCTGCATAAAACCAGAGATTGAAATGAGCACAGATAAAGTTCCTTAAGCCAAATATGGAATAGACAAGAGCTACTCCTTGCTCAACGAAATGGACTCAACACCACATATTAAACGCCTAAGAATGTACCTGACTAGTAAGTATCTTAAAACCTATGGATTGCTATGTCTCTGAAAGAGAATCAAGCATGTGTACAGGGGCATAAACGCAGCAGTGATAGGATTGGAGAGGTTCGGTGAGCAAATGAAGACCCTTTGAAGTCATATTGCATGGTACCCATTCCACGGGTTTCAACTACCCAGGTTTAAGGTATTCTTCCTACAGCTAAAATATGCATGTGGAACCCAGAGTATGATCAACCATGTGATCGGGAGACGTGTTCAAATATGTCTCAGTTTTCGTACCCTGGTACTCGGGTGCAACATTCCGGACGCTTTACTAACACTCTCCCGACTTGGAGAGTCAGTCCCTTTAACCTCCTGTTTAGCCCAGTTTGCAATTTCTGCGGAAGATGAACAGGAATAGCGAGAACCAATGAGAGACTAGCTGGAGGTGTCTGGACGGGCAAATTTAACTCTCATTTCCCACCAGGAAGAGGAATTAACCAAAGGCTCAGTGTGCCGTGCCGGAACCAGATTAGAGCCTGAAGCCATCCTGCGGTGTTGCGGCCAGCTTACAAGAAAGCGAGTTGAAGAAAGGAGCTCAGGGGCACTGTAATTCACAAACCTGCAGAGTTATAAATGACAGCTATCGTCCAAAAATATACTGAAGTAAGGCTGCCAAGAGGACTTGAATGCGGGGCAGAATTGCAGGAAACCGATTTCAGGAGGTAGACAGGAATTGCATTGAAAGCATAGGAAAAGAGGCAGAACGTCCACAATGATGCACTTGGCCAAAAAGGGCGTATGCGTTTTTTCCTGAATATATTCAGGGAAAAACGCATACGCCCTTTTTGGCCAACCAAGCAAGCTTGCAAAGGAAATCTGCACTACAATGAAGTCTCACTTCCCCCCGGTTAAAAGGGCCATCTGAAAAAAGTGTAAAATCCAGCAAGGCAGGACAGGCCATGGAGAACTGAGAGCCTTGTTATGCTGCTGGGCTGGATGTAAATTGCCAACAGACACTCCGGAGAAGTGTATGCTGTTTCCTGAAACATCTAAAAAACAAAGCAACAGAGCCTAGGGCACTTCCACTTATGGTCCTATAGCTTAGGGAAATTAAAATCAAAAAGAAACAGCCACCCCAAAGTTTGGGACGCCTCTGTTTACAAGAACCTCGTTTACAGTACAAGTTCAACATCGCAGAAAATGAAAAATGGATAAAGAAGTTGTGGTATTTACTTACAAAGCAATATCACTCAGCAATGAAATCTATGTCATCAGGCCCTTAGCAGCACAATGAGTGGATTCAGGTATGATGATTCTAACTGAGATAAGTCACACAGAAAAAGAAACATCATAAGATATCACTAATACACGGAATATAAACTTGGCTACACAGGAACTGAATTCCAAAACAGAACAGCGTCTCAAATTTAGAAAACCAACTTATTCTTGCTTAAGGGGAAAGGTGAGTTGGGGTGCTGCATAAAACCAGAGATTGAAATGAGCACAGATAAAGTTCCTTAAGCCAAATATGGAATAGACAAGAGCTACTCCTTGCTCAACGAAATGGACTCAACACCCCTTATTAAACGCCTAAGAATGTACCTGACTAGTAAGTATCTTAAAACCTATGGATTGCTATGTCTCCGAAAGAGAATCAAGCGTGTGTACAGGGGCATAAACGCAGCAGTGATAGGATTGGAGAGGTTCGGTGAGCAAATGAAGACCCTTTGAAGTCAATTTGCATGGTACCCATTACACGGGTCTCAACTCTCCAGGTTTAAGGTATTCTTCCTTCAGCTAAAACATGCATGTGGAACCCAGAGTATGATCAACCGTGTGAACGGGAGACGTGTTCAAATATGTCTCAGTTTTCCTCCCCTGGTACTCGGGTGCAACATTCCAGATTCTTTACTAACACTCTCCCGACTTGGAGAGTCAGCGCCTTTAACCTCTTGTTTGGCCCAGTTTGCAATCTCTGCGGAACATGAACAGGAATAGGGAGAACCAATGAGAGACTAGCTGGAGTTGTCTGGACGGGCAAATTTAACTCTCATTTCCCACCAGGAAGAGGAAATAACCAAAGGCTCAGTGTGCCGTGCCGGAACCAGATTAGAGCCTGAAGCCATCCTGCGGTGTTGCGGCCAGCTCAAAAGAAAGCGAGTTGAAGAAAGGAGCTCAGGGGCACTGTAATTCACAAACCTGCAGAGTTATAAATGACAGCTATCGTCCAAAAATATACTGAAGTAAGGCTGCCAAGAGGACTTGAAAGCGGGGCAGAATTGCAGGAAACCGATTTCAGGAGGTAGACTGGAATTGCATTGAAAGCATAGGAAAAGAGGCAGAACGTCCACAATGATGCACTTGGCCAAAAAGGGCATATGCGTTTTTTCCTGAATATATTCAGGAAAAAACGCATACGCCCTTTTTGGCCAACCAAGCAAGCTTGCAAAGGAAATCTGCACTACAATGAAGTCTCACTTCCCCCGGTCAAAAGGGCCATCTGAAAAAAGTGTAAAATCCAGCAAGGCAGGACAGGCCATGGAGAACTGGGAGCCCTGTTATGCTGATGGGCGGGATGTAAATTGCCAACAGACACTCGGGAGAAGTGTATGGTGTTTCCTGAAACATCTAAAAAACAAAGCAACAGAGCCTAGGGCACTTCCACTTATGGTCCTATAGCTTAGGGAAATTAAAATCAAAAAGACACAGCCACCCCAATGTTTGGAACGGCTCTGTTTACAAGAACCTCGTTTACAGTACAAGTTCAACATCGCAGAAAGTGAAAAATGGATAAAGAACTTTTGGTATTTACTTACAAAGCAATATCACTCAGCAATGAAATCTATGTCATCAGGCCCTTAGCAGCACAATGAGTGGATTCAGGTATGATGATTCTAACTGAAATAAGTCACACAGAAAAAGAAACATCATAAGATATCAGTAATACACGGAATGTAAACTTGGCTACACAGGAACTGAATTCCAAAACAGAACAGGGTCTCAAATTTAGAAAACAAACTTATGCTTGCTTAAGGGGAAAGGTGAGTTGGGGTGCTGCATAAAACCAGAGATTGAAATGAGCACAGATAAAGTTCCTTAAGCCAAATATGGAATAGACAAGAGCTACTCCTTGCTCAATGAAATGGACTCAACACCGCATATTAAACGCCTAAGAATGTACCTGACTAGTAAGTATCTTAAAACCTATGGATTGCTATGTCTCCGAAAGAGAATCAAGCATGTGTACAGGGGCATAAACGCAGCAGTGATAGGATTGGAGAGGTTCGGTGAGCAAATGAAGACCCTTTGATGTCATATTGCATGGTACCCATTCCACGGGTTTCAACTACCCAGGTTTAAGGTATTCTTCCTTCAGCTAAAACATGCATGTGGAACCCAGAGTATGATCAACCATGTGATCGGAAGACGTGTTCAAATATGTCTCAGTTTTCGTACCCTGGTACTCGGGTGCAACATTCCAGACGCTTTACTAACACTCTCCCGACTTGGAGAGTCAGTCCCTTTAACCTCCTGTTTAGGCCAGTTTGCAATTTCTGCGGAAGATGAACAGGAATAGCGAGAACCAATGAGAGACTAGCTGGAGGTGTCTGGACGGGCAAATTTAACTCTCATTTCCCACCAGGAAGAGGAATTAACCAAAGGCTCAGCGTGCCGTGCTGGAACAAGATTAGGGCCTGAAGCCATCCTGCGGTGTTGCGGCCAGCTCAAAAGAAAGCGAGTTGAAGAAAGGAGCTCAGGGGCACTGTAATTCACAAACATGCAGAGTTATAAATGACAGCTATCGTCCAAAAATATACTGAAGTAAGGCTGCCAAGAGGACTTGAAAGCGGGGCAGAATTGCAGGAAACCGATTTCAGGAGGTAGACTGGAATTGCATTGAAAGCATAGGAAAAGAGGCAGAACGTCCACAATGATGCACTTGGCCAAAAAGGGCGTATGCGTTTTTTCCTGAATATATTCAGGAAAAAACGCATACGCCCTTTTTGGCCAACCAAGAAAGCTTGCAAAGGAAATCTGCACTACAATGAAGTCTCACTTCCCCCCGGTCAAAAGGGCCATCTGAAAAAAGTGTAAAATCCAGCAAGGCAGGACAGGCCATGGAGAACTGGGAGCCTTGTTATGCTGCTGGGCGGGATGTAAATTGCCAACAGACACTCGGGAGAAGTGTATGGTGTTTCCTGAAACATCTAAAAAACAAAGCAACAGAGCCTAGGGCACTTCCACTTATGGTCCTATAGCTTAGGGAAATTAAAATCAAAAAGACACAGCCACCCCAAAGTTTGGGACGCCTCTGTTTACAAGAACCTCGTTTACAGTACAAGTTCAACATCGCAGAAAGTGAAAAATGGATAAAGAAGTTGTGGTATTTACTTGCAAAGCAATATCACTCAGCAATGAAATCTATGTCATCAGGCCCTTAGCAGCACAATGAGTGGATTCAGGTATGATGATTCTAACTGAAATAAGTCACACAGAAAATGAAACATCATAAGGTATCAGTAATACACGGAATGTAAACTTGGCTACACAGGAACTGAATTACAGAACAGAACAGGGTCTCAAATTTAGAAAACCAACTTATGCTTGCTTAAGGGGAAAGGTGAGTTGGGGTGCTGCATAAAACCAGAGATTGAAATGAGCACAGATAAAGTTCCTTAAGCCAAATATGGAATAGACAAGAGCTACTCCTTGCTCAACGAAATGGACTCAACACCCCATATTAAACGCCTAAGAATGTACCTGACTAGTAAGTATCTTAAAACCTATGGATTGCTATGTCTCCAAAAGAGAATCAAGCGTGTGTACAGGGGCATAAACGCAGCAGTGATAGGATTGGAGAGGGTCGGTGAGCAAATGAAAACCCTTTGAAGTCAATTTGCATGGTACCCATTACACGGGTCTCAACTCTCCAGGTTTAAGGTATTTTTCCTTCAGCTAAAACATGCATGTGGAACCCAGAGTATGATCAACCGTGTGAACGGGAGACGTGTTCAAATATGTCTCAGTTTTCCTCCCCTGGTACTCGCGTGCAACATTCCAGATTCTTTACTAACACTCTCCCGACTTGGAGAGTCAGCGCCTTTAACCTCCTGTTTGGCCCAGTTTGCAATTTCTGCGGAAGATGAACAGGAATAGGGAGAACCAATGAGAGACTAGCTGGAGTTGTCTGGACGGGCAAATTTAACTCTCATTTCCCACCAGGAAGAGGAAATAACCAAAGGCTCAGTGTGCCGTGCCGGAACCAGATTAGAGCCTGAAGCCATCCTGCGGTGTTGCGGCCAGCTCAAAAGAAAGCGAGTTGAAGAAAGGAGCTCAGGGGCACTGTAATTCACAAACCTGCAGAGTTATAAATGACAGCTATCGTCCAAAAATATACTGAAGTAAGGCTGCCAAGAGGACTTGAAAGCGGGGCAGAATTGCAGGAAACCGATTTCAGGAGGTAGACTGGAATTGCATTGAAAGCATAGGAAAAGAGGCAGAACGTCCACAATGATGCACTTGGCCAAAAAGGGCGTATGCGTTTTTTCCTGAATATATTCAGGAAAAAACGCATACGCCCTTTTTGGCCAACCAAGCAAGCTTGCAAAGGAAATCTGCACTACAATGAAGTCTCACTTCCCCCCGGTCAAAAGGGCCATCTGAAAAAAGTGTAAAATCCAGCAAGGCAGGACAGGCCATGGAGAATTGGGAGCCTTGTTATGCTGCTGGGCGGGATGTAAATTGCCAACAGACACTCGGGAGAAGTGTATGGTGTTTCCTGAAACATCTAAAAAACAAAGCAACAGAGCCTAGGGCACTTCCACTTATGGTCCTATAGCTTAGGGAAATTAAATTCAAAAAGACACAGCCACCCCAAAGTTTGGAACGGCTCTGTTTACAAGAACCTCGTTTACAGTACAAGTTCAACATCGCAGAAAGTGAAAAATGGATAAAGAACTTTTGGTATTTACTTACAAAGCAATATCACTCAGCAATGAAATCTATGTCATCAGGCCCTTAGCAGCACAATGAGTGGATTCAGGTATGATGATTCTAACTGAAATAAGTCACACAGAAAAAGAAACATCATAAGATATCAGTAATACATGGAATGTAAACTTGGCTACACAGGAACTGAATTCCAAAACATAACAGGGTCTCAAATTTAGAAAACCAACTTATGCTTGCTTAAGGGGAAAGGTGAGTTGGGGTGCTGCATAAAACCAGAGATTGAAATGAGCACAGATAAAGTTCCTTAAGCCAAATATGGAATAGACAAGAGCTACTCCTTGCTCAATGAAATGGACTCAACACCGCATATTAAACGCCTAAGAATGTACCTGACTAGTAAGTATCTTAAAACCTATGGATTGCTATGTCTCCGAAAGAGAATCAAGCATGTGTACAGGGGCATAAACGCAGCAGTGATAGGATTGGAGAGGTTCGGTGAGCAAATGAAGACCCTTTGATGTCATATTGCATGGTACCCATTCCACGGGTTTCAACTACCCAGGTTTAAGGTATTCTTCCTTCAGCTAAAACATGCATGTGGAACCCAGAGTATGATCAACCATGTGATCGGAAGACGTGTTCAAATATGTCTCAGTTTTCGTACCCTGGTACTCGGGTGCAACATTCCAGACGCTTTACTAACACTCTCCCCACTTGGAGAGTCAGTCCCTTTAACCTCCTGTTTAGGCCAGTTTGCAATTTCTGCGGAAGATGAACAGGAATAGCGAGAACCAATGAGAGACTAGCTGGAGGTGTCTGGACGGGCAAATTAGCTCTCATTTCCCACCAGGAAGAGGAATTAACCAAAGGCTCAGCGTGCCGTGCTGGAACAAGATTAGGGCCTGAAGCCATCCTGCGGTGTTGCGGCCAGCTCAAAAGAAAGCGAGTTGAAGAAAGGAGCTCAGGGGCACTGTAATTCACAAACCTGCAGAGTTATAAATGACAGCTATCGTCCAAAAATATACTGAAGTAAGGCTGCCAAGAGGACTTGAAAGCGGGGCAGAATTTCAGGAAACGGATTTCAGGAGGTAGACTGGAATTGCATTGAAAGCATAGGAAAAGAGGCAGAACGTCCACAATGATGCACTTGGCCAAAAAGGGCGTATGCGTTTTTTCCTGAATATATTCAGGAAAAAACGCATACGCACTTTTTGGCCAACCAAGCAAGCTTGCAAAGGAAATCTGCACTACAATGAAGTCTCACTTCCCCCCGGTCAAAAGGGCCATCTGAAAAAAGTGTAAAATCCAGCAAGGCAGAACAGGCCATGGAGAACTGGGAGCCTTGTTATGCTGCTGGGCGGGATGTAAATTGCCAACAGACACTCGGGAGAAGTGTATGGTGTTTCCTGAAACATCTAAAAAACAAAGCAACAGAGCCTAGGGCACTTCCACTTATGGTCCTATAGCTTAGGGAAATTAAAATCAAAAAGACACAGCCACCCCAAAGTTTGGGACGCCTCTGTTTACAAGAACCTCGTTTACAGTACAAGTTCAACATCGCAGAAAGTGAAAAATGGATAAAGAAGTTGTGGTATTTACTTGCAAAGCAATATCACTCAGCAATGAAATCTATGTCATCAGGCCCTTAGCAGCACAATGAGTGGATTGAGGTATGATGATTCTAACTGAAATAAGTCACACAGAAAATGAAACATCATAAGGTATCAGTAATACACGGAATGTAAACTTGGCTACACAGGAACTGAATTACAGAACAGAACAGGGTCTCAAATTTAGAAAACCAACTTATGCTTGCTTAAGGGGAAAGGTGAGTTGGGGTGCTGCATAAAACCAGAGATTGAAATGAGCACAGATAAAGTTCCTTAAGCCAAATATGGAATAGACAAGAGCTACTCCTTGCTCAACGAAATGGACTCAACACCCCATATTAAACGCCTAAGAATGTACCTGACTAGTAAGTATCTTAAAACCTATGGATTGCTATGTCTCCAAAAGAGAATCAAGCGTGTGTACAGGGGCATAAACGCAGCAGTGATAGGATTGGAGAGGTTCGGTGAGCAAATGAAGACCCTTTGAAGTCAATTTGCATGGTACCCATTACACGGGTCTCAACTCTCCAGGTTTAAGGTATTCTTCCTTCAGCTAAAACATGCATGTGGAACCCAGAGTATGATCAACCGTGTGAACGGGAGACGTATTCAAATATGTCTCAGTTTTCCTCCCCTGGTACTCGGGTGCAACATTCCAGATTCTTTACTAAAACTCTCCCGACTTGGAGAGTCAGCGCCTTTAACCTCCTGTTTGGCCCAGTTTGCAATTTCTGCGGAAGATGAACAGGAATAGGGAGAACCAATGAGAG
The DNA here is from genome assembly GCF_964374135.1 of Grampus griseus. Lineage (NCBI taxonomy): Eukaryota > Metazoa > Chordata > Mammalia > Artiodactyla > Delphinidae > Grampus > Grampus griseus. The sequence continues at coordinate 444,349 of NW_028133221.1, read as the reverse complement.
ACTAGCTGGAGTTGTCTGGACGGGCAAATTTAACTCTCATTTCCCACCAGGAAGAGGAAATAACCAAAGGCTCAGTGTGCCGTGCCGGAACCAGTTTAGAGCCTGAAGCCATCCTGCGGTGTTGCGGCCAGCTCAAAAGAAAGCGAGTTGAAGAAAGGAGCTCAGGGGCACTGTAATTCACAAACCTGCCGAGTTATAAATGACAGCTATCGTCCAAAAATATACTGAAGTAAGGCTGCCAAGAGGACTTGAAAGCGGGGCAGAATTGCAGGAAACCGATTTCAGGAGGTAGACTGGAATTGCATTGAAAGCATAGGAAAAGAGGCAGAACGTCCACAATGATGCACTTGGCCAAAAAGGGCGTATGCGTTTTTTCCTGAATATATTCAGGGAAAAACGCATACGCCCTTTTTGGCCAACCAAGCAAGCTTGCAAAGGAAATCTGCACTACAATGAAGTCTCACTTCCCCCCGGTCAAAAGGGCCATCTGAATAAAGTGTAAAATCCTGCAAGGCAGGACAGGCCATGGAGAACTGAGAGCCTTGTTATGCTGCTGGGCGGGATGTAAATTGCCAACAGACACTCGGGAGAAGTGTATGGTGTTTCCTGAAACATCTAAAAAACAAAGCAACAGAGCCTAGGGCACTTCCACTTATGGTCCTATAGCTTAGGGAAATTAAAATAAAAAAGACACAGCCACCCCAAAGTTTGGGACGCCTCTGTTTACAAGAACCTCGTTTACAGTACAAGTTCAACATCGCAGAAAATGAAAAATGGATAAAGAAGTTGTGGTATTTACTTACAAAGCAATATCACTCAGCAATGAAATCTATGTCATCAGGCCCTTAGCAGCACAATGAGTGGATTCAGGTATGATGATTCTAACTGAAATAAGTCACACAGAAAAAGAAACATCATAAGATATCACTAATACACGGAATATAAACTTGGCTACACAGGAACTGAATTCCAAAACAGAACAGAGTCTCAAATTTAGAAAACCAACTTATGCTTGCTTAAGGGGAAAGGTGAGTTGGGGTGCTGCATAAAACCAGAGATTGAAATGAGCACAGATAAAGTTCTTTAAGCCAAATATGGAATAGACAAGAGCTACTCCTTGCTCAAGGAAATGGACTCAACACCCCATATTAAACGCCTAAGAATGTACCTGACTAGTAAGTATCTTAAAACCTATGGATTGCTATGTCTCCGAAAGAGAATCAAGCGTGTGTACAGGGGCATAAACGCAGCAGTGATAGGATTGGAGAGGTTCGGTGAGCAAATGAAGACCCTTTGAAGTCAATTTGCATGGTACCCATTACACGGGTCTCAACTCTCCAGGTTTAAGGTATTCTTCCTTCAGCTAAAACATGCATGTGGAACCCAGAGTATGATCAACCGTGTGAACGGGAGACGTGTTCAGATATGTCTCAGTTTTCCTCCCCTGGTACTCGGGTGCAACATTCCAGATTCTTTACTAACACTCTCCCGACTTGGAGAGTCAGCGCCTTTAACCTCCTGTTTGGCCCAGTTTGCAATTTCTGCGGAAGATGAACAGGAATAGGGAGAACCAATGAGAGACTAGCTGGAGTTGTCTGGACGGGCAAATTTAACTCTCATTTCCCACCAGGAAGAGGAAATAACCAAAGGCTCAGTGTGCCGTGCCGGAACCAGATTAGAGCCTGAAGCCATCCTGCGGTGTTGCGGCCAGCTCAAAAGAAAGCGAGTTGAAGAAAGGAGCTCAGGGGCACTGTAATTCACAAACCTGCAGAGTTATAAATGACAGCTATCGTCCAAAAATATACTGAAGTAACGCTGCCAAGAGGACTTGAAAGCGGGGCAGAATTGCAGGAAACCGATTTCAGGAGGTAGACTGGAATTGCATTGAAAGCATAGGAAAAGAGGCAGAACGTCCAAAATGATGCACTTGGCCAAAAAGGGCGTATGCGTTTTTTCCTGAATATATTCAGGAAAAAACGCATACGCCCTTTTTGGCCAACCAAGCAAGCTTGCAAAGGAAATCTGCACTACAATGAAGTCTCACTTCCCCCCGGTCAAAAGGGCCATCTGAAAAAAGTGTAAAATCCAGCAAGGCAGGACAGGCCATGGAGAACTGGGAGCCTTGTTATGCTGCTGGGCGGGATGTAAATTGCCAACAGACACTCGGGAGAAGTGTATGGTGTTTCCTGAAACATCTAAAAAACAAAGCAACAGAGCCTAGGGCACTTCCACTTATGGTCCTATAGCTTAGGGAAATTAAATCAAAAAGACACAGCCACCCCAAAGTTTGGGACGCCTCTGTTTACAAGAACCTCATTTACAGTACAAGTTCAACATCGCAGAAAGTGAAAAATGGATAAAGAAGTTGTGGTATTTACTTGCAAAGCAATATCACTCAGCAATGAAATCTATGTCATCAGGCCCTTAGCAGCACAATGAGTGGATTGAGGTATGATGATTCTAACTGAAATAAGTCACACAGAAAATGAAACATCATAAGGTATCAGTAATACACGGAATGTAAACTTGGCTACACAGGAACTGAATTACAGAACAGAACAGGGTCTCAAATTTAGAAAACCAACTTATGCTTGCTTAAGGGGAAAGGTGAGTTGGGGTGCTGCATAAAACCAGAGATTGAAATGAGCACAGATAAAGTTCCTTAAGCCAAATATGGAATAGACAAGAGCTACTCCTTGCTCAACGAAATGGACTCAACACCCCATATTAAACGCCTAAGAATGTACCTGACTAGTAAGTATCTTAAAACCTATGGATTGCTATGTCTCCAAAAGAGAATCAAGCGTGTGTACAGGGGCATAAACGCAGCAGTGATAGGATTGGAGAGGTTCGGTGAGCAAATGAAGACCCTTTGAAGTCAATTTGCATGGTACCCATTACACGGGTCTCAACTCTCCAGGTTTAAGGTATTCTTCCTACAGCTAAAACATGCATGTGGAACCCAGAGTATGATCAACCGTGTGAACGGGAGACGTGTTCAAATATGTCTCAGTTTTCCTCCCCTGGTACTCGGGTGCAACATTCCAGATTCTTTACTAACACTCTCCCGACTTGGAGAGTCAGCGCCTTTAACCTCCTGTTTGGCCCAGTTTGCAATTTCTGCGGAAGATGAACAGGAATAGGGAGAACCAATGAGAGACTAGCTGGAGTTGTCTGGACGGGCAAATTTAACTCTCATTTCCCACCAGGAAGAGGAAATAACCAAAGGCTGAGTGTGCCGTGCCGGAACCAGTTTAGAGCCTGAAGCCATCCTGCGGTGTTGCGGCCAGCTCAAAAGAAAGCGAGTTGAAGAAAGGAGCTCAGGGACACTGTAATTCACAAACCTGCAGAGTTATAAATGACAGCTATCGTCCAAAAATATACTGAAGTAAGGCTGCCAAGAGGACTTGAAAGCGGGGCAGAATTGCAGGAAACCGATTTCAGGAGGTAGACTGGAATTGCATTGAAAGCATAGGAAAAGAGGCAGAACGTCCACAATGATGCACTTGGCCAAAAAGGGCGTATGCGTTTTTTCCTGAATATATTCAGGAAAAAACGCATACGCCCTTTTTGGCCAACCAAGCAAGCTTGCAAAGGAAATCTGCACTACAATGAAGTCTCACTTCCCCCCGGTCAAAAGGGCCATCTGAAAAAAGTGTAAAATCCAGCAAGGCAGGACAGGCCATGGAGAACTGGGAGCCTTGTTATGCTGATGGGCGGGATGTAAATTGCCAACAGACACTCGGGAGAAGTGTATGGTGTTTCCTGAAACATCTAAAAAACAAAGCAACAGAGCCTAGGGCACTTCCACTTATGGTCCTATAGCTTAGGGAAATTAAAATCAAAAAGACACAGCCACCCCAAAGTTTTGAACGGCTCTGTTTACAAGAACCTCGTTTACAGTACAAGTTCAACATCGCAGAAAGTGAAAAATGGATAAAGAACTTTTGGTATTTACTTACAAAGCAATATCACTCAGCAATGAGATCTATGTCATCAGGCCCTTAGCAGCACAATGAGTGGATTCAGGTATGATGATTCTAACTGAAATAAGTCACACAGAAAAAGAAACATCATAAGATATCAGTAATACACGGAATGTAAACTTGGCTACACAGGAACTGAATTCCAAAACAGAACAGGGTCTCAAATTTAGAAAACCAACTTATGCTTGCTTAAGGGGAAAGGTGAGTTGGGGTGCTGCATAAAACCAGAGATTGAAATGAGCACAGATAAAGTTCCTTAAGCCAAATATGGAATAGACAAGAGCTACTCCTTGCTCAACGAAATGGACTCAACACCGCATATTAAACGCCTAAGAATGTACCTGACTAGTAAGTATCTTAAAACCTATGGATTGCTATGTCTCCGAAAGAGAATCAAGCATGTGTACAGGGGCAAAAACGCAGCAGTGATAGGATTGGAGAGGTTCGGTGAGCAAATGAAGACCCTTTGAAGTCATATTGCATGGTACCCATTCCACGGGTTTCAACTACCCAGGTTTAAGGTATTCTTCCTTCAGCTAAAACATGCATGTGGAACCCAGAGTATGATCAACCATGTGATCGGGAGACGTGTTCAAATATGTCTCAGTTTTCGTACCCTGGTACTCGGGTGCAACATTCCAGACGCTTTACTAACACTCTCTCGACTTGGAGAGTCAGTCCGTTTAACCTCCTGTTTAGCCCAGTTTGCAATTTCTGCAGAAGATGAACAGGAATAGCGAGAACCAATGAGAGACTAGCTGGAGGTGTCTGGACGGGCAAATTTAACTCTCATTTCCCACCAGGAAGAGGAATTAACCAAAGGCTCAGCGTGCCGTGCTGGAACAAGATTAGGGCCTGAAGCCATCCTGCGGTGTTGCGGCCAGCTCAAAAGAAAGCGAGTTGAAGAAAGGAGCTCAGGGGCACTGTAATTCACAAACCTGCAGAGTTATAAATGACAGCTATCGTCCAAAAATATACTGAAGTAAGGCTGCCAAGAGGACTTGAAAGCGGGGCAGAATTGCAGGAAACCGATTTCAGGAGGTAGACTGGAATTGCATTGAAAGCATAGGAAAAGAGGCAGAACGTCCACAATGATGCACTTGGCCAAAAAGGGCGTATGCGTTTTTTCCTGAATATATTCAGGAAAAAACGCATACGCCCTTTTTGGCCAACCAAGCAAGCTTGCAAAGGAAATCTGCACTACAATGAAGTCTCACTTCCCCCCGGTCAAAAGGGCCATCTGAAAAAAGTGTAAAATCCAGCAAGGCAGGACAGGCCATGGAGAACTGGGAGCCTTGTTATGCTGCTGGGCGGGATGTAAATTGCCAACAGACACTCGGGAGAAGTGTATGGTGTTTCCTGAAACATCTAAAAAACAAAGCAACAGAGCCTAGGGCACTTCCACTTATGGTCCTATAGCTTAGGGAAATTAAAATCAAAAAGACACAGCCACCCCAAAGTTTGGGACGCCTCTGTTTACAAGAACCTCATTTACAGTACAAGTTCAACATCGCAGAAAGTGAAAAATGGATAAAGAAGTTGTGGTATTTACTTGCAAAGCAATATCACTCAGCAATGAAATCTATGTCATCAGGCCCTTAGCAGCACAATGAGTGGATTCAGGTATGATGATTCTAACTGAAATAAGTCACACAGAAAATGAAACATCATAAGGTATCAGTAATACACGGAATGTAAACTTGGCTACACAGGAACTGAATTACAGAACAGAACAGGGTCTCAAATTTAGAAACCCAACTTATGCTTGCTTAAGGGGAAAGGTGAGTTGGGGTGCTGCATAAAACCAGAGATTGAAATGAGCACAGATAAAGTTCCTTAAGCCAAATATGGAATAGACAAGAGCTACTCCTTGCTCAACGAAATGGACTCAACACCCCATATTAAACGCCTAAGAATGTACCTGACTAGTAAGTATCTTAAAACCTATGGATTGCTATGTCTCCGAAAGAGAATCAAGCGTGTGTACAGGGGCATAAACGCAGCAGTGATAGGATTGGAGAGGTTCGGTGAGCAAATGAAGACCCTTTGAAGTCAATTTGCATGGTACCCATTACACGGGTCTCAACTCTCCAGGTTTAAGGTATTCTTCCTTCAGCTAAAACATGCATGTGGAACCCAGAGTATGATCAACCGTGTGAACGGGAGACGTGTTCAAATATGTCTCAGTTTTCCTCCCCTGGTACTCGGGTGCAACATTCCAGATTCTTTACTAACACTCTCCCGACTTGGAGAGTCAGCGCCTTTAACCTCCTGTTTGGCCCAGTTTGCAATCTCTGCGGAACATGAACAGGAATAGGGAGAACCAATGAGAGACTAGCTGGAGTTGTCTGGACGGGCAAATTTAACTCTCATTTCCCACCAGGAAGAGGAAATAACCAAAGGCTCAGTGTGCCGTTACGGAACCAGATTAGAGCCTGAAGCCATCCTGCGGTGTTGCGGCAAGCTCAAAAGAAAGCGAGTTGAAGAAAGGAGCTCAGGGGCACTGTAATTCACAAACCTGCAGAGTTATAAATGACAGCTATCGTCCAAAAATATACTGAAGTAAGGCTGCCAAGAGGACTTGAAAGCGGGGCAGAATTGCAGGAAACCGATTTCAGGAGGTAGACTGGAATTGCATTGAAAGCATAGGAAAAGAGGCAGAACGTCCACAATGATGCACTTGGCCAAAAAGGGCGTATGCGTTTTTTCCTGAATATATTCAGGAAAAAACGCATACGCCCTTTTTGGCCAACCAAGCAAGCTTGCAAAGGAAATCTGCACTACAATGAAGTCTCACTTCCCCCCGGTCAAAAGGGCCATCTGAAAAAAGTGTAAAATCCAGCAAGGCAGGACAGGCCATGGAGAACTGGGAGCCTTGTTATGCTGATGGGCGGGATGTAAATTGCCAACAGACACTCCGGAGAAGTGTATGGTGTTTCCTGAAACATCTAAAAAACAAAGCAACAGAGCCTAGGGCACTTCCACTTATGGTCCTATAGCTTAGGGAAATTAAAATCAAAAAGACACACCCACCCCAAAGTTTGGAAGGGCTCTGTTTACAAGAACCTCGTTTACAGTACAAGTTCAACATCGCAGAAAGTGAAAAATGGATAAAGAACTTTTGGTATTTACTTACAAAGCAATATCACTCAGCAATGAGATCTATGTCATCAGGCCCTTAGCAGCACAATGAGTGGATTCAGGTATGATGATTCTAACTGAAATAAGTCACACAGAAAAAGAAACATCATAAGATATCAGTAATACACGGAATGTAAACTTGGCTACACAGGAACTGAATTCCAAAACAGAACAAGGTCTCAAATTTAGAAAACCAACTTATGCTTGCTTAAGGGGAAAGGTGAGTTGGGGTGCTGCATAAAACCAGAGATTGAAATGAGCACAGATAAAGTTCCTTAAGCCAAATATGGAATAGACAAGAGCTACTCCTTGCTCAACGAAATGGACTCAACACCGCATATTAAACGCCTAAGAATGTACCTGACTAGTAAGTATCTTAAAACCTATGGATTGCTATGTCTCTGAAAGAGAATCAAGCATGTGTACAGGGGCATAAACGCAGCAGTGATAGGATTGGAGAGGTTCGGTGAGCAAATGAAGACCCTTTGATGTCATATTGCATGGTACCCATTCCACGGGTTTCAACTAGCTAGGTTTAAGGTATTCTTCCTTCAGCTAAAACATGCATGTGGAACCCAGAGTATGATCAACCATGTGATCGGGAGACGTGTTCAAATATGTCTCAGTTTTCGTACCCTGGTACTCGGGTGCAACATTCCAGACGCTTTACTAACACTCTCCCGACTTGGAGAGTCAGTCCCTTTAACCTCCTGTTTGGCCCAGTTTGCAATTTCTGCGGAAGATGAACAGGAATAGCGAGAACCAATGAGAGACTAGCTGGAGGTGTCTGGACGGGCAAATTTAACTCTCATTTCCCACCAGGAAGAGGAATTAACCAAAGGCTCAGCGTGCCGTGCTGGAACAAGATTAGGGCCTGAAGCCATCCTGCGGTGTTGCGGCCAGCTCAAAAGAAAGCGAGTTGAAGAAAGGAGCTCAGGGGCACTGTAATTCACAAACCTGCAGAGTTATAAATGACAGCTATCGTCCAAAAATATACTGAAGTAAGGCTGCCAAGAGGACTTGAAAGCGGGGCAGAATTGCAGGAAACCGATTTCAGGAGGTAGACTGGAATTGCATTGAAAGCATAGGAAAAGAGGCAGAACGTCCACAATGATGCACTTGGCCAAAAAGGGCGTATGCGTTTTTTCCTGAATATATTCAGGAAAAAACGCATACGCCCTTTTTGGCCAACCAAGCAAGCTTGCAAAGGAAATCTGCACTACAATGAAGTCTCACTTCCCCCCGGTCAAAAGGGCCATCTGAAAAAAGTGTAAAATCCAGCAAGGCAGGACAGGCCATGGAGAACTGGGAGCCTTGTTATGCTGCTGGGCGGGATGTAAATTGCCAACAGACACTCGGGAGAAGTGTATGGTGTTTCCTGAAACATCTAAAAAACAAAGCAACAGAGCCTAGGGCACTTCCACTTATGGTCCTATAGCTTAGGGAAATTAAAATCAAAAAGACACAGCCACCCCAAAGTTTGGGACGCCTCTGTTTACAAGAACCTCATTTACAGTACAAGTTCAACATCGCAGAAAGTGAAAAATGGATAAAGAAGTTGTGGTATTTACTTGCAAAGCAATATCACTCAGCAATGAAATCTATGTCATCAGGCCCTTAGCAGCACAATGAGTGGATTGAGGTATGATGATTCTAACTGAAATAAGTCACACAGAAAATGAAACATCATAAGGTATCAGTAATACACGGAATGTAAACTTGGCTACACAGGAACTGAATTACAGAACAGAACAGGGTCTCAAATTTAGAAACCCAACTTATGCTTGCTTAAGGGGAAAGGTGAGTTGGGGTGCTGCATAAAACCAGAGATTGAAATGAGAACAGATAAAGTTCCTTAAGCCAAATATGGAATAGACAAGAGCTACTCCTTGCTCAACGAAATGGACTCAACACCCCATATTAAACGCCTAAGAATGTACCTGACTAGTAAGTATCTTAAAACCTATGGATTGCTATGTCTCCGAAAGAGAATCAAGCGGGTGTACAGGGGCATAAACGCAGCAGTGATAGGATTGGAGAGGTTCGGTGAGCAAATGAAGACCCTTTGAAGTCAATTTGCATGGTACCCATTACACGGGTCTCAACTCTCCAGGTTTAAGGTATTCTTCCTTCAGCTAAAACATGCATGTGGAACCCAGAGTATGATCAACCGTGTGAACGGGAGACGTGTTCAAATATGTCTCAGTTTTCCTCCCCTGGTACTCGGGTGCAACATTCCAGATTCTTTACTAACACTCTCCCGACTTGGAGAGTCAGCGCCTTTAACCTCCTGTTTGGCCCAGTTTGCAATTTCTGCGGAAGATGAACAGGAATAGGGAGAACCAATGAGAGACTAGCTGGAGTTGTCTGGACGGGCAAATTTAACTCTCATTTCCCACCAGGAAGAGGAAATAACCAAAGGCTCAGTGTGCCGTGCCGGAACCAGATTAGAGCCTGAAGCCATCCTGCGGTGTTGCGGCCAGCTCAAAAGAAAGCGAGTTGAAGAAAGGAGCTCAGGGGCACTGTAATTCACAAACCTGCAGAGTTATAAATGACAGCTATCGTCCAAAAATATACTGAAGTAAGGCTGCCAAGAGGACTTGAAAGCGGGGCAGAATTGCAGGAAACCGATTTCAGGAGGTAGACTGGAATTGCATTGAAAGCATAGGAAAAGAGGCAGAATGTCCACAATGATGCACTTGGCCAAAAAGGGCGTATGCGTTTTTTCCTGAATATATTCAGGAAAAAACGCATACGCCCTTTTTGGCCCACCAAGCAAGCTTGCAAAGGAAATCTGCACTACAATGAAGTCTCACTTCCCCCCGGTCAAAAGGGCCATCTGAAAAAAGTGTAAAATCCAGAAAGGCAGCACAGGCCATGGAGAACTGGGAGCCTTGTTATGCTGCTGGGCGGGATGTAAATTGCCAACAGACACTCGGGAGAAGTGTATGGTGTTTCCTGAAACATCTAAAAAACAAAGCAACAGAGCCTAGGGCACTTCCACTTATGGTCCTATAGCTTAGGGAAATTAAAATCAAAAAGACACACCCACCCCAAAGTTTGGAAGGGCTCTGTTTACAAGAACCTCGTTTACAGTACAAGTTCAACATCGCAGAAAGTGAAAAATGGATAAAGAACTTTTGGTATTTACTTACAAAGCAATATCACTCAGCAATGAGATCTATGTCATCAGGCCCTTAGCAGCACAATGAGTGGATTCAGGTATGATGATTCTAACTGAAATAAGTCACACAGAAAAAGAAACATCATAAGATATCAGTAATACACGGAATGTAAACTTGGCTACACAGGAACTGAATTCCAAAACGAACAGGGTCTCAAATTTAGAAAACCAACTTATGCTTGCTTAAGGGGAAAGGTGAGTTGGGGTGCTGCATAAAACCAGAGATTGAAATGAGCACAGATAAAGTTCCTTAAGCCAAATATGGAATAGACAAGAGCTACTCCTTGCTCAACGAAATGGACTCAACACCGCATATTAAACGCCTAAGAATGTACCTGACTAGTAAGTATCTTAAAACCTATGGATTGCTATGTCTCCGAAAGAGAATCAAGCATGTGTACAGGGGCATAAACGCAGCAGTGATAGGATTGGAGAGGTTCGGTGAGCAAATGAAGACCCTTTGATGTCATATTGCATGGTACCCATTCCACGGGTTTCAACTACCCAGGTTTAAGGTATTCTTCCTTCAGCTAAAACATGCATGTGGAACCCAGAGTATGATCAACCATGTGATCGGGAGACGTGTTCAAATATGTCTCAGTTTTCGTACCCTGGTACTCGGGTGCAACATTCCAGACGCTTTACTAACACTCTCCCGACTTGGAGAGTCAGTCCCTTTAACCTCCTGTTTGGCCCAGTTTGCAATTTCTGCGGAAGATGAACAGGAATAGCGAGAACCAATGAGAGACTAGCTGGAGGTGTCTGGACGGGCAAATTTAACTCTCATTTCCCACCAGGAAGAGGAATTAACCAAAGGCTCAGCGTGCCGTGCTGGAACAAGATTAGGGCCTGAAGCCATCCTGCGGTGTTGCGGCCAGCTCAAAAGAAAGCGAGTTGAAGAAAGGAGCTCAGGGGCACTGTAATTCACAAACCTGCAGAGTTATAAATGACAGCTATCGTCCAAAAATAGACTGAAGTAAGGCTGCCAAGAGGACTTGAAAGCGGGGCAGAATTGCAGGAAACCGATTTCAGGAGGTAGACTGGAATTGCATTGAAAGCATAGGAAAAGAGGCAGAACGTCCACAATGATGCACTTGGCCAAAAAGGGCGTATGCGTTTTTTCCTGAATATATTCAGGAAAAAACGCATACGCCCTTTTTGGCCAACCAAGCAAGCTTGCAAAGGAAATCTGCACTACAATGAAGTCTCACTTCCCCCTGGTCAAAAGGGCCATCTGAAAAAAGTGTAAAATCCAGCAAGGCAGGACAGGCCATGGAGAACTGGGAGCCTTGTTATGCTGCTGGGCGGGATGTAAATTGCCAACAGACACTCGGGAGAAGTGTATGGTGTTTCCTGAAACATCTAAAAAACAAAGCAACAGAGCCTAGGGCACTTCCACTTATGGTCCTATAGCTTAGGGAAATTAAAATCAAAAAGACACAGCCACCCCAAAGTTTGGGACGCCTCTGTTTACAAGAACCTCATTTACAGTACAAGTTCAACATCGCAGAAAGTGAAAAATGGATAAAGAAGTTGTGGTATTTACTTGCAAAGCAATATCACTCAGCAATGAAATCTATGTCATCAGGCCCTTAGCAGCACAATGAGTGGATTCAGGTATGATGATTCTAACTGAAATAATTCACACAGAAAATGAAACATCATAAGGTATCAGTAATACACGGAATGTAAACTTGGCTACACAGGAACTGAATTACAGAACAGAACAGGGTCTCAAATTTAGAAAACCAACTTATGCTTGCTTAAGGGGAAAGGTGAGTTGGGGTGCTGCATAAAACCAGAGATTGAAATGAGCACAGATAAAGTTCCTTAAGCCAAATATGGAATAGACAAGAGCTACTCCTTGCTCAACGAAATGGACTCAACACCCCATATTAAACGCCTAAGAATGTACCTGACTAGTAAGTATCTTAAAACCTATGGATTGCTATGTCTCCGAAAGAGAATCAAGCGTGTGTACAGGGGCATAAACGCAGCAGTGATAGGATTGGAGAGGTTCGGTGAGCAAATGAAGACCCTTTGAAGTCAATTTGCATGGTACCCATTACACGGGTCTCAACTCTCCAGGTTTAAGGTATTCTTCCTTCAGCTAAAACATGCATGTGGAACCCAGAGTATGATCAACCGTGTGAACGGGAGACATGTTCAAATATGTCTCAGTTTTCCTCCCCTGGTACTCGGGTGCAACATTCCAGATTCTTTACTAACAATCTCCCCACTTGGAGAGTCAGCGCCTTTAACCTCCTGTTTGGCCCAGTTTGCAATTTCTGCGGAAGATGAACAGGAATAGGGAGAACCAATGAGAGACTAGCTGGAGTTGTCTGGACGGGCAAATTTAACTCTCATTTCCCACCAGGAAGAGGAAATAACCAAAGGCTCAGTGTGCCGTGCCGGAACCAGATTAGAGCCTGAAGCCATCCTGCGGTGTTGCGGCCAGCTCAAAAGAAAGCGAGTTGAAGAAAGGAGCTCAGGGGCACTGTAATTCACAAACCTGCAGAGTTATAAATGACAGCTATCGTCCAAAAATATACTGAAGTAAGGCTGCCAAGAGGACTTGAAAGCGGGGCAGAATTGCAGGAAACCGATTTCAGGAGGTAGACAGGAATTGCATTGAAAGCATAGGAAAAGAGGCAGAACGTCCACAATGACGCACTTGGCCAAAAAGGGCGTATGCGTTTTTTCCTGAATATATTCAGGAAAAAACGCATACGCCCTTTTTGGCCCACCAAGCAAGCTTGCAAAGGAAATCTGCACTACAATGAAGTCTCACTTCCCCCCGGTCAAAAGGGCCATCTGAAAAAAGTGTAAAATCCAGCAAGGCAGGACAGGCCATGGAGAACTGGGAGCCTTGTTATGCTGCTGGGCGGGATGCAAATTGCCAACAGACACTCGGGAGAAGTGTATGGTGTTTCCTGAAACATCTAAAAAACAAAGCAACAGAGCCTAGGGCACTTCCACTTATGGTCCTATAGCTTAGGGAAATTAAAATCAAAAAGACACACCCACCCCAAAGTTTGGGACGCCTCTGTTTACAAGAACCTCATTTACAATACAAGTTCAACATCGCAGAAAGTGAAAAATGGATAAAGAAGTTGTGGTATTTACTTGCAAAGCAATATCACTCAGCAATGAAATCTATGTCATCAGGCCCTTAGCAGCACAATGAGTGGATTCAGGTATGATGATTCTAACTGAAATAAGTCACACAGAAAATGAAACATCATAAGGTATCAGTAATACACGGAATGTAAACTTGGCTACACAGGAACTGAATTACAGAACAGAACAGGGTCTCAAATTTAGAAAACCAACTTATGCTTGCTTAAGGGGAAAGGTGAGTTGGGGTGCTGCATAAAAACAGAGATTGAAATGAGCACAGATAAAGTTCCTTAAGCCAAATATGGAATAGACAAGAGCTACTCCTTGCTCAACGAAATGGACTCAACACCCCATATTAAACGCCTAAGAATGTACCTGACTAGTAAGTATCTTAAAACCTATGGATTGCTATGTCTCCAAAAGAGAATCAAGCGTGTGTACAGGGGCATAAACGCAGCAGTGATAGGATTGGAGAGGTTGGGTGAGCAAATGAAGACCCTTTGAAGTCAATTTGCATGGTACCCGTTACACGGGTCTCAACTCTCCAGGTTTAAGGTATTCTTCCTTCAGCTAAAACATGCATGTGGAACCCAGAGTATGATCAACCGTGTGAACGGGAGACGTGTTCAAATATGTCTCAGTTTTCGTACCCTGGTACTCGGGTGCAACATTCCAGATTCTTTACTAACACTCTCCCGACTTGGAGAGTCAGCGCCTTTAACCTCCTGTTTGGCCCAGTTTGCAATTTCTGCGGAAGATGAACAGGAATAGGGAGAACCAATGAGAGACTAGCTGGAGTTGTCTGGACGGGCAAATTTAACTCTCATTTCCCACCGGGAAGAGGAAATAACCAAAGGCTCAGTGTGCCGTGCCGGAACCAGTTTAGAGCCTGAAGCCATCCTGCGGTGTTGCGGCCAGCTCAAAAGAAAGCGAGTTGAAGAAAGGAGCTCAGGGGCACTGTAATTCACAAACCTGCAGAGTTATAAATGACAGCTATCGTCCAAAAATATACTGAAGTAAGGCTGCCAAGAGGACTTGAAAGCGGGGCAGAATTGCAGGAAACCGATTTCAGGAGGTAGACTGGAATTGCATTGAAAGCATAGGAAAAGAGGCAGAACGTCCACAATGATGCACTTGGCCAAAAAGGGCGTATGCGTTTTTTCCTGAATATATTCAGGAAAAAACGCATACGCCCTTTTTGGCCAACCAAGCAAGCTTGCAAAGGAAATCTGCACTACAATGAAGTCTCACTTCCCCCCGGTCAAAAGGGCCATCTGAAAAAAGTGTAAAATCCAGCAAGGCAGGACAGGCCATGGAGAACTGGGAGCCTTGTTATGCTGATGGGCGGGATGTAAATTGCCAACAGACACTCCGGAGAAGTGTATGGTGTTTCCTGAAACATCTCAAAAACAAAGCAACAGAGCCTAGGGCACTTCCACTTATGGTCCTATAGCTTAGGGAAATTAAAATCAAAAAGACACAGCCACCCCAAAGTTTGGGACGCCTCTGTTTACAAGAACCTCGTTTACAGTACAAGTTCAACATCGCAGAAAGTGAAAAATGGATAAAGAAGTTGTGGTATTTACTTGCAAAACAATATCACTCAGCAATGAAATCTATGTCATCAGGCCCTTAGCAGCACAATGAGTGGATTCAGGTATGATGATTCTAACTGAAATAAGTCACACAGAAAAAGAAATATCATATGGTATCAGTAATACATGGAATGTAAACTTGGCTACACAGGAACTGAATTACAGAACAGAACAGGGTCTCATATTTAGAAAACCAACTTATGCTTGCTTAAGGGTAAAGGTGAGTTGGGGTGCTGCATAAAACCAGAGATTGAAATGAGCACAGATAAAGTTCCTTAAGCCAAATATGGAATAAACAAGAGCTACTCCTTGCTCAACGAAATGGACTCAACACCCCATATTAAATGCCTAAGAATGTACCTGACTAGTAAGTATCTTAAAACCTATGGATTGCTATGTCTCCGAAAGAGAATCAAGCATGTGTACAGGGGCATAAACGCAGCAGCGATAGGATTGGAGAGGTTCGGTGAGCAAATGAAGACCCTTTGAAGTCATATTGCATGGTACCCATTCCACTGGTTTCAACTACCCAGGTTTAAGGTATTCTTCCTACTGGAAAAACATGCATGTGGAACCCAGAGTATGATCAACCATGTGATCGGGAGACGTGTTCAAATATCTGTCAGTTTTCGTACCCTGGTACTCGGGTGCAACATTCCAGACGCTTTACTAACACTCTCCTGACTTGGAGAGTCAGTCCCTTTAACCTCCTGTTTGGCCCAGTTTGCAATTTCAGAGGAAGATGAACAGGATAGCGAGAACCAATGAGAGACTTGCTGGAGGTGTCTGGACGGGCAAATTTAACTCTCATTTCCCACCAGGAAGAGGAATTAACCAAAGCCTCAGCGTGCCATGCTGGAACAAGATTAGGGCCTGAAGCCATCCTGCGGTGTTGCGGCCAGGTCACAAGAAAGCGAGTTGAAGAAAGGAGCTCAGGGGCACTGTAATTCACAAACCTGCAGAGTTATAAATGACAGCTATCGTCCAAAAATATACTGAAGTAAGGCTGCCAAGAGGACTTGAAAGCGGGGCAGAATTGCAGGAAACCGATTTCAGGAGGTAGACTGGAATTGCATTGAAAGCATAGGAAAAGAGGCAGAACGTCCACAATGATGAACTTGGCCAAAAAGGGCGTATGCGTTTTTTCCTGAATATATTCAGGAAAAAACGCATACGCCCTTTTTGGCCAACTAAGCAAGCTTGCAAAGGAAATCTGCACTACAATGAAGTCTCACTTCCCCTCGGTCAAAAGGGCCATGTGGAAAAAGTGTAAAATCCAGAAAGGCAGGACAGGCCATGGAGAACTGGGAGCCTTGATATGCTGATGGGCAGGATGTAAATTGCCAACAGACACTCGGGAGAAGTGTATGGTGTTTCCTGAAACATCTCAAAAACAAAGCAACAGAGCCTAGGGCACTTCCACTTATGGTCCTATAGCTTAGGGAAATTAAAATCAAAAAGACAAAGCCACCCCAAAGTTTGGAACGGCTCTGCTTACAAGAACCTCGTTTACAGTACAAGTTCAACATCGCAGAAAGTGAAAAATGGATAAAGAAGTTGTGGTATTTACTTACAAAGCAATATCACTCAGCAATGAAATCTATGTCATCAGGCCCTTAGCAGCACAATGAGTGGATTCAGGTATGATGATTCTAACTGAAATAAGTCACACAGAAAAAGAAACATCATAAGATATCACTAATACACGGAATGTAAACTTGGCTACACAGGAACTGAATTCCAAAACAGAACAGGGTCTCAAATTTAGAAAACCAACTTATGCTTGCTTAAGGGGAAAGGTGAGTTGGGGTGCTGCATAAAAACAGAGATTGAAATGAGCACAGATAAAGTTCCTTAAGCCAAATATGGAATAGACAAGAGCTACTCCTTGCTCAACGAAATGGACTCAACACCCCATATTAAACGCCTAAGAATGTACCTGACTAGTAAGTATCTTAAAACCTATGGATTGTTATGTCTCCAAAAGAGTATCAGGCGTGTGTACAGGGGAATAAACGCAGCAGTGATAGGATTGGAGAGGTTCGGTGAGCAAATGAAGACCCTTTGAAGTCAATTTGCATGGTACCCATTACAAGGGTCTCAACTCTCCAGGTTTAAGGTATTCTTCCTTCAGCTAAAACATGCATGTGGAACCCAGAGTATGATCAACCGTGTGAACGGGAGACGTGTTCAAATATGTCTCAGTTTTCCTCCCCTGGTACTCAGGTGCAACATTCCAGATTCTTTACTAACACTCTCCCGAATTGGAGAGTCAGCGCCTTTAACCTCCTGTTTGGCCCAGTTTGCAATTTCTGCGGAAGATGAACAGGAATAGCGAGAACCAATGAGAGACTAGCTGGAGGTGTCTGGACGGGCAAATTTAACTCTCATTTCCCACCAGGAAGAGGAATTAACCAAAGGCTCAGCGTGCCGTGCCGGAACCAGATTAGGGCCTGAAGCCATCCTGCGGTGTTGCGGCCAGCTCAAAAGAAAGCGAGTTGAAGAAAGGAGCTCAGGGGCACTGTAATTCACAAACCTGCAGAGTTATAAATGACAGCTATCGTCCAAAAATATACTGAAGTAAGGCTGCCAAGAGGACTTGAAAGCGGGGCAGAATTACAGGAAACCGATATCAGGAGGTAGACTGGAATTGCATTGAAAGCATATTAAAAGAGGCAAAACGTCCACAATGATGCACTTGGCCAAAAAGGGCGTATGCGTTTTTCCCTGAATATATTCAGGAAAAAACGCATACGCCCTTTTTGGCCAACCAAGCAAGCTTGCAAAGGAAATCTGCACTACAATGAAGTCTCACTTCCCCCTGGTCAAAAGGGCCATCTGAAAAAAGTGTAAAATCCAGCAAGGCAGGACAGGCCATGGAGAACTGGGAGCCTTGTTATGCTGATGGGCGGGATGTAAATTGCCAACAGACACTGGGGAGAAGTGTATGGTGTTTCCTGAAACATCTAAAAAACAAAGCAACAGAGCCTAGGGCACTTCCACTTATGGTCCTATAGCTTAGGGAAATTAAAATCAAAAAGACACAGCCACCCCAAAGTTTGGGACGCCTCTGTTTAAAAGAACCTCGTTTACAGTACAAGTTCAACATCGCAGAAAGTGAAAAATGGATAAAGAAGTTGTGGTATTTACTTGCAAAACAATATCACTCAGCAATGAAATCTATGTCATCAGGCCCTTAGCAGCACAATGAGTGGATTCAGGTATGATGATTCTAACTGAAATAAGTCACACAGAAAAAGAAATATCATATGGTATCAGTAATACATGGAATGTAAACTTGGCTACACAGGAACTGAATTACAGAACAGAACAGGGTCTCATATTTAGAAAACCAACTTATGCTTGCTTAAGGGTAAAGGTGAGTTGGGGTGCTGCATAAAACCAGAGATTGAAATGAGCACAGATAAAGTTCCTTAAGCCAAATATGGAATAAACAAGAGCTACTCCTTGCTCAACGAAATGGACTCAACACCCCATATTAAATGCCTAAGAATGTACCTGACTAGTAAGTATCTTAAAACCTATGGATTGCTATGTCTCCGAAAGAGAATCAAGCATGTGTACAGGGGCATAAACGCAGCAGCGATAGGATTGGAGAGGTTCGGTGAGCAAATGAAGACCCTTTGAAGTCATATTGCATGGTACCCATTCCACGCGTTTCAACTACCCAGGTTTAAGGTATTCTTCCTACTGGAAAAACATGCATGTGGAACCCAGAGTATGATCAACCATGTGATCGGGAGACGTGTTCAAATATCTGTCAGTTTTCGTACCCTGGTACTCGGGTGCAACATTCCAGACGCTTTACTAACACTCTCCTGACTTGGAGAGTCAGTCCCTTTAACCTCCTGTTTGGCCCAGTTTGCAATTTCAGAGGAAGATGAACAGGATAGCGAGAACCAATGAGAGACTTGCTGGAGGTGTCTGGACGGGCAAATTTAACTCTCATTTCCCACCAGGAAGAGGAATTAACCAAAGCCTCAGCGTGCCATGCTGGAACAAGATTAGGGCCTGAAGCCATCCTGCGGTGTTGCGGCCAGGTCACAAGAAAGCGAGTTGAAGAAAGGAGCTCAGGGGCACTGTAATTCACAAACCTGCAGAGTTATAAATGACAGCTATCGTCCAAAAATATACTGAAGTAAGGCTGCCAAGAGGACTTGAAAGCGGGGCAGAATTGCAGGAAACCGATTTCAGGAGGTAGACTGGAATTGCATTGAAAGCATAGGAAAAGAGGCAGAACGTCCACAATGATGCACTTGGCCAAAAAGGGCGTATGCGTTTTTTCCTGAATATATTCAGGAAAAAACGCATACGCCCTTTTTGGCCAACTAAGCAAGCTTGCAAAGGAAATCTGCACTACAATGAAGTCTCACTTCCCCTCGGTCAAAAGGGCCATGTGGAAAAAGTGTAAAATCCAGAAAGGCAGGACAGGCCATGGAGAACTGGGAGCCTTGATATGCTGATGGGCAGGATGTAAATTGCCAACAGACACTCGGGAGAAGTGTATGGTGTTTCCTGAAACATCTCAAAAACAAAGCAACAGAGCCTAGGGCACTTCCACTTATGGTCCTATAGCTTAGGGAAATTAAAATCAAAAAGACAAAGCCACCCCAAAGTTTGGAACGGCTCTGCTTACAAGAACCTCGTTTACAGTACAAGTTCAACATCGCAGAAAGTGAAAAATGGATAAAGAAGTTGTGGTATTTACTTACAAAGCAATATCACTCAGCAATGAAATCTATGTCATCAGGCCCTTAGCAGCACAATGAGTGGATTCAGGTATGATGATTCTAACTGAAATAAGTCACACAGAAAAAGAAACATCATAAGATATCACTAATACACGGAATGTAAACTTGGCTACACAGGAACTGAATTCCAAAACAGAACAGGGTCTCAAATTTAGAAAACCAACTTATGCTTGCTTAAGGGGAAAGGTGAGTTGGGGTGCTGCATAAAAACAGAGATTGAAATGAGCACAGATAAAGTTCCTTAAGCCAAATATGGAATAGACAAGAGCTACTCCTTGCTCAACGAAATGGACTCAACACCCCATATTAAACGCCTAAGAATGTACCTGACTAGTAAGTATCTTAAAACCTATGGATTGTTATGTCTCCAAAAGAGTATCAGGCGTGTGTACAGGGGAATAAACGCAGCAGTGATAGGATTGGAGAGGTTCGGTGAGCAAATGAAGACCCTTTGAAGTCAATTTGCATGGTACCCATTACAAGGGTCTCAACTCTCCAGGTTTAAGGTATTCTTCCTTCAGCTAAAACATGCATGTGGAACCCAGAGTATGATCAACCGTGTGAACGGGAGACGTGTTCAAATATGTCTCAGTTTTCCTCCCCTGGTACTCAGGTGCAACATTCCAGATTCTTTACTAACACTCTCCCGAATTGGAGAGTCAGCGCCTTTAACCTCCTGTTTGGCCCAGTTTGCAATTTCTGCGGAAGATGAACAGGAATAGCGAGAACCAATGAGAGACTAGCTGGAGGTGTCTGGACGGGCAAATTTAACTCTCATTTCCCACCAGGAAGAGGAATTAACCAAAGGCTCAGCGTGCCGTGCCGGAACCAGATTAGGGCCTGAAGCCATCCTGCGGTGTTGCGGCCAGCTCAAAAGAAAGCGAGTTGAAGAGAGGAGCTCAGGGGCACTGTAATTCACAAACCTGCAGAGTTATAAATGACAGCTATCGTCCAAAAATATACTGAAGTAAGGCTGCCAAGAGGACTTGAAAGCGGGGCAGAATTACAGGAAACCGATATCAGGAGGTAGACTGGAATTGCATTGAAAGCATATTAAAAGAGGCAAAACGTCCACAATGATGCACTTGGCCAAAAAGGGCGTATGCGTTTTTCCCTGAATATATTCAGGAAAAAACGCATACGCCCTTTTTGGCCAACCAAGCAAGCTTGCAAAGGAAATCTGCACTACAATGAAGTCTCACTTCCCCCCGGTCAAAAGGGCCATCTGAAAAAAGTGTAAAATCCAGCAAGGCAGGACAGGCCATGGAGAACTGGGAGCCTTGTTATGCTGATGGGCGGGATGTAAATTGCCAACAGACACTGGGGAGAAGTGTATGGTGTTTCCTGAAACATCTAAAAAACAAAGCAACAGAGCCTAGGGCACTTCCACTTATGGTCCTATAGCTTAGGGAAATTAAAATCAAAAAGACACAGCCACCCCAAAGTTTGGGACGCCTCTGTTTAAAAGAACCTCCTTTACAGTACAAGTTCAACATCGCAGAAAGTGAAAAATGGATAAAGAAGTTGTGGTATTTACTTGCAAAACAATATCACTCAGCAATGAAATCTATGTCATCAGGCCCTTAGCAGCACAATGAGTGGATTCAGGTATGATGATTCTAACTGAAACAAGTCACACAGAAAAAGAAATATCATATGGTATCAGTAATACATGGAATGTAAACTTGGCTACACAGGAACTGAATTACAGAACAGAACAGGGTCTCATATTTAGAAAACCAACTTATGCTTGCTTAAGGGTAAAGGTGAGTTGGGGTGCTGCATAAAACCAGAGATTGAAATGAGCACAGATAAAGTTCCTTAAGCCAAATATGGAATAAACAAGAGCTACTCCTTGCTCAACGAAATGGACTCAACACCCCATATTAAATGCCTAAGAATGTACCTGACTAGTAAGTATCTTAAAACCTATGGATTGCTATGTCTCCGAAAGAGAATCAAGCATGTGTACAGGGGCATAAACGCAGCAGCGATAGGATTGGAGAGGTTCGGTGAGCAAATGAAGACCCTTTGAAGTCATATTGCATGGTACCCATTCCACGGGTTTCAACTACCCAGGTTTAAGGTATTCTTCCTACTGGAAAAACATGCATGTGGAACCCAGAGTATGATCAACCATGTGATCGGGAGACGTGTTCAAATATCTGTCAGTTTTCGTACCCTGGTACTCGGGTGCAACATTCCAGACGCTTTACTAACACTCTCCTGACTTGGGGAGTCAGTCCCTTTAACCTCCTGTTTGGCCCAGTTTGCAATTTCAGAGGAAGATGAACAGGATAGCGAGAACCAATGAGAGACTTGCTGGAGGTGTCTGGACGGGCAAATTTAACTCTCATTTCCCACCAGGAAGAGGAATTAACCAAAGCCTCAGCGTGCCATGCTGGAACAAGATTAGGGCCTGAAGCCATCCTGCGGTGTTGCGGCCAGGTCACAAGAAAGCGAGTTGAAGAAAGGAGCTCAGGGGCACTGTAATTCACAAACCTGCAGAGTTATAAATGACAGCTATCGTCCAAAAATATACTGAAGTAAGGCTGCCAAGAGGACTTGAAAGCGGGGCAGAATTGCAGGAAACCGATTTCAGGAGGTAGACTGGAATTGCATTGAAAGCATAGGAAAAGAGGCAGAACGTCCACAATGATGCACTTGGCCAAAAAGGGCGTATGCGTTTTTTCCTGAATATATTCAGGAAAAAACGCATACGCCCTTTTTGGCCAACTAAGCAAGCTTGCAAAGGAAATCTGCACTACAATGAAGTCTCACTTCCCCTCGGTCAAAAGGGCCATGTGGAAAAAGTGTAAAATCCAGAAAGGCAGGACAGGCCATGGAGAACTGGGAGCCTTGATATGCTGATGGGCAGGATGTAAATTGCCAACAGACACTCGGGAGAAGTGTATGGTGTTTCCTGAAACATCTCAAAAACAAAGCAACAGAGCCTAGGGCACTTCCACTTATGGTCCTATAGCTTAGGGAAATTAAAATCAAAAAGACAAAGCCACCCCAAAGTTTGGAACGGCTCTGCTTACAAGAACCTCGTTTACAGTACAAGTTCAACATCGCAGAAAGTGAAAAATGGATAAAGAAGTTGTGGTATTTACTTACAAAGCAATATCACTCAGCAATGAAATCTATGTCATCAGGCCCTTAGCAGCACAATGAGTGGATTCAGGTATGATGATTCTAACTGAAATAAGTCACACAGAAAAAGAAACATCATAAGATATCACTAATACACGGAATGTAAACTTGGCTACACAGGAACTGAATTCCAAAACAGAACAGGGTCTCAAATTTAGAAAACCAACTTATGCTTGCTTAAGGGGAAAGGTGAGTTGGGGTGCTGCATAAAAACAGAGATTGAAATGAGCACAGATAAAGTTCCTTAAGCCAAATATGGAATAGACAAGAGCTACTCCTTGCTCAACGAAATGGACTCAACACCCCATATTAAACGCCTAAGAATGTACCTGACTAGTAAGTATCTTAAAACCTATGGATTGTTATGTCTCCAAAAGAGTATCAGGCGTGTGTACAGGGGAATAAACGCAGCAGTGATAGGATTGGAGAGGTTCGGTGAGCAAATGAAGACCCTTTGAAGTCAATTTGCATGGTACACATTACAAGGGTCTCAACTCTCCAGGTTTAAGGTATTCTTCCTTCAGCTAAAACATGCATGTGGAACCCAGAGTATGATCAACCGTGTGAACGGGAGACGTGTTCAAATATGTCTCAGTTTTCCTCCCCTGGTACTCAGGTGCAACATTCCAGATTCTTTACTAACACTCTCCCGAATTGGAGAGTCAGCGCCTTTAACCTCCTGTTTGGCCCAGTTTGCAATTTCTGCGGAAGATGAACAGGAATAGCGAGAACCAATGAGAGACTAGCTGGAGGTGTCTGGACGGGCAAATTTAACTCTCATTTCCCACCAGGAAGAGGAATTAACCAAAGGCTCAGCGTGCCGTGCCGGAACCAGATTAGGGCCTGAAGCCATCCTGCGGTGTTGCGGCCAGCTCAAAAGAAAGCGAGTTGAAGAAAGGAGCTCAGGGGCACTGTAATTCACAAACCTGCAGAGTTATAAATGACAGCTATCGTCCAAAAATATACTGAAGTAAGGCTGCCAAGAGGACTTGAAAGCGGGGCAGAATTACAGGAAACCGATATCAGGAGGTAGACTGGAATTGCATTGAAAGCATATTAAAAGAGGCAAAACGTCCACAATGATGCACTTGGCCAAAAAGGGCGTATGCGTTTTTCCCTGAATATATTCAGGAAAAAACGCATACGCCCTTTTTGGCCAACCAAGCAAGCTTGCAAAGGAAATCTGCACTACAATGAAGTCTCACTTCCCCCCGGTCAAAAGGGCCATCTGAAAAAAGTGTAAAATCCAGCAAGGCAGGACAGGCCATGGAGAACTGGGAGCCTTGTTATGCTGATGGGCGGGATGTAAATTGCCAACAGACACTGGGGAGAAGTGTATGGTGTTTCCTGAAACATCTAAAAAACAAAGCAACAGAGCCTAGGGCACTTCCACTTATGGTCCTATAGCTTAGGGAAATTAAAATCAAAAAGACACAGCCACCCCAAAGTTTGGGACGCCTCTATTTACAAGAACCTCGTTTACCGTAAAAGTTCAATATCACAGAAAGTGAAAAATGGATAAAGAACTTGTGGTACTTACGTACAATGCAGTATCACTCAGCAATGAAATCTATGTCATCAGGCCCGTAGCAGCACAATGAGTGGATTCAGGTACGATGATTCTAACTGAAATAAGTCACACAGAAAAAGAAACATCATAAGATATCACTAATACACGGAATGTAAACTTGGCTACACAGGAACTGAATTCCAAAACAGAACAGGGTCTCAAATTTAGAAAACCACCTTATGCTTGCTTAAGGGGAAAGGTGAGTTGGGGTGCTGCATAAAACCAGAGATTGAAATGAGCACAGATAAAGTTCCTTAAGCCAAATATGGAATAGACAAGAGCTACACCTTGCTCAACGAAATGGACTCAACACCGCATATTAAACGCCTAAGAATGTACCTGACTAGTAAGTATCTTAAAACCTATGGATTGCTATGTCTCCGAAAGAGAATCAAGCATGTGTACAGGGGCATAAACGCAGCAGTGATAGGATTGGAGAGGTTCGGTGAGCAAATGAAGACCCTTTGAAGTCATATTGCATGGTACCCATTCCACGGGTTTCAACTACCCAGGTATAAGGTATTCTTCCTTCAGCTAAAACATGCATGTGGAACCTAGAGTATGATCAACCATGTGATCGGGAGACGTGTTCAAATATGTCTAAGTTTTCGTACCCTGGTACTCGGGTGCAACATTCCAGACGCTTTACTAACACTCTCCCGACTTGGAGAGTCAGTCCCTTTAACCTCCTGTTTGGCCCAGTTTGCAATTTCTGCAGAAGATGAACAGGAATAGCGAGAACCAATGAGAGACTAGCTGGAGGTGTCTGGATGGGCAAATTTAACTCTCATTTCCCACCAGGAAGAGGAATTAACCAAAGGCTCAGCGTGCCGTGCCGGAACCAGATTAGGGCCTGAAGCCATCCTGCGGTGTTGCGGCGAGGTCACAAGAAAGCGAGTTGAAGAAAGGAGCTCAGGGGCACTGTAATTCACAAACCTGCAGAGTTATAAATGACAGCTATCGTCCAAAAATATACTGAAGTAAGGCTGCCAAGAGGACTTGAAAGCGGGGCAGAATTGCAGGAAACCGATTTCAGGAGGTAGACTGGAATTGCACTGAAAGCATAGGAAAAGAGGCAGAACGTCCACAATGATGCACTTGGCCAAAAAGGGCGTATGCGTTTTTTCCTGAATATATTCAGGAAAAAACGCATACGCCCTTTTTGGCCAACCAAGCAAGCTTGCAAAGCAAATCTGCACTACAATGAAGTCTCACTTCCCCCCGGTCAAAAGGGCCATCTGAAAAAAGTGTAAAATCCAGAAAGGCAGGACAGGCCATGGAGAACTGGGAGCCATGTTATGCTGATGGGCGGGATGTAAATTGCCAACAGACACTCGGGAGAAGTGTATGGTGTTTCCTGAAACATCTAAAAAACAAAGCAACAGAGCCTAGGGCACTTCCACTTATGGTCCTATAGCTTAGGGAAATTAAAATCAAAAAGACACAGCCACCCCAAAGTTTGGGACGCCTCTGTTTACAAGAACCTCGTTTACCGTACAAGTTCAATATCACAGAAAGTGAAAAATGGATAAAGAACTTGTGGTACTTACGTACAATGCAGTATCACTCAGCAATGTAATCTATGTCATCAGGCCCGTAGCAGCATAATGAGTGGATTCAGGTATGATGATTCTAACTGAAATAAGTCACACAGAAAAAGAAACATCATAAGATATCACTAATACACGGAATGTAAACTTTGCTACACAGGAACTGAATTCCAAAACAGAACAGGGTCTCAAATTTAGAAAACCAACTTATGCTTGCTTAAGGGGAAAGGTGAGTTGGGGTGCTGCATAAAACCAGAGATTGAAATGAGCACAGATAAAGTTCCTTAAGCCAAATATGGAATAGACAAGAGCTACTCCTTGCTCAACGAAATGGACTCAACACCCCATATTAAACGCCTAAGAATGTACCTGACTAGTAAGTATCTTAAAACCTATGGATTGCTATGTCTCCAAAAGAGAATCAAGCATGTGTACAGGGGCATAAATGCAGCAGTGATAGGATTGGAGAGGTTCGGTGAGCAAATGAAGACCCTTTGAAGTCATATTGCATGGTACCCATTCCACGGGTCTCAACTCTCCAGGTTTAAGGTATTCTTCCTTCAGCTAAAACATGCATGTGGAACCCAGAGTATGATCAACCGTGTGAACGGGAGATGTGTTCAAATATGTCTCAGTTTTCCTCCCCTGGTACTCGGGTGCAACATTCCAGACGCTTTACTAACACTCTCCCCACTTGGAGAGTCAGCGCCTTTAACCTCCTGTTTGGCCCAGTTTGCAATTTCTGCGGAAGATGAACAGGAATAGGGAGAACCAATGAGAGACTAGCTGGAGGTGTCTGGACGGGCAAATTTAACTCTCATTTCCTATCTGGAAGAGGAAATAACCAAAGGCTCAGCGTGCCGTGCCGGAACCAGATTAGGGCCTGAAGCCATCCTGCGGTGTTGCGGCCAGCTCAAAAGAAAGTGAGTTGAAGAAAGGAGCTCAGGGGCACTGTAATTCACAAACCTGCAGAGTTATAAATGACAGCTATCGTCCAAAAATATACTGAAGTAAGGCTGCCAAGAGGACTTGAAAGCGGGGCAGAATTGCAGGAAACCGATTTCAGGAGGTAGACTGGAATTGCATTGAAAGCATAGGAAAAGAGGCAGAACGTCCACAATGATGCACTTGGCCAAAAAGGGCGTATGCGTTTTTTCCTGAATATATTCAGGAAAAAACGCATACGCCCTTTTTGGCCAACCAAGCAAGCTTGCAAAGGAAATCTGCACTACAATGAAGTCTCACTTCCCCCCGGTCAAAAGGGCCATCTGAAAAAAGTGTAAAATCCAGAAAGGCAGCACAGGCCATGGAGAACTGGGAGCCTTGTTATGCTGATGGGCGGGATGTAAATTGCCAACAGACAATAGGGAGAAGTGTATGGTGTTTCCTGAAACATCTAAAAAACAAAGCAACAGAGCCTAGGGCACTTCCACTTATGGTCCTATAGCTTAGGGAAATTAAAATCAAAAAGACACAGCCACCCCAAAATTTGGGACGCCTCTGTTTACAAGAACCTCGTTTACAGTACAAGTTCAACATCGCAGAAAGTGAAAAATGGATAAAAAGCTGTGGTATTTACTTACAAAGCAATATCACTCAGCAATGAAATCTATGTCATCAGGCCCTTAGCAGCACAATGAGTGGATTCAGGTACGATGATTCTAACTGAAATAATTCACACAGAAAAAGAAACATCATAAGATATCAGTAATACACGGAATGTAAACTTCGCTACACAGGAACTGAATTACAGAACAGAACAGGGTCTCAAATTTAGAAAACCAACTTATGCTTGCTTAAGGGTAAAGGTGAGTTGGGGTGCTGCATAAAACCAGAGATTGAAATGAGCACAGATGAAGTTCCTTAAGCCAAATATGGAATAGACAAGAGCTACTCCTTGCTCAACGAAATGGACTCAACACCCCATATTAAACGCCTAAGAATGTACCTGACTAGTAAGTATCTTAAAACCTATGGATTGCTATGTCTCCAAAAGAGAATCAAGCATGTGTACAGGGGAATAAATGCAGCAGTGATAGGATTGGAGAGGTTCGGTGAGCAAATGAAGACCCTTTGAAGTCATATTGCATGGTACCCATTCCACGGGTCTCAACTCTCCAGGTTTAAGGTATTTTTCCTTCAGCTAAAACATGCATGTGGAACCCAGAGTATGATCAACCATGTGAACGGGAGACGTGTTCAAATATGTCTCAGTTTTCCTCCCCTGGTACTCGGGTGCAACATTCCAGACGCTTTACTAACACTCTCCCCACTTGGAGAGTCAGCGCCTTTAACCTCCTGTTTGGCCCAGTTTGCAATTTCTGCGGAAGATGAACAGGAATAGGGAGAACCAATGAGAGACTAGCTGGAGGTGTCTGGACGGGCAAATTTAACTCTCATTTCCTATCTGGAAGAGGAAATAACCAAAGGCTCAGCGTGCCGTGCCGGAACCAGATTAGGGCCTGAAGCCATCCTGCGGTGTTGCGGCCAGCTCAAAAGAAAGTGAGTTGAAGAAAGGAGCTCAGGGGCACTGTAATTCACAAACCTGCAGAGTTATAAATGACAGCTATCGTCCAAAAATATACTGAAGTAAGGCTGCCAAGAGGACTTGAAAGCGGGGCAGAATTGCAGGAAACCGATTTCAGGAGGTAGACTGGAATTGCATTGAAAGCATAGGAAAAGAGGCAGAACGTCCACAATGATGCACTTGGCCAAAAAGGGCGTATGCGTTTTTTCCTGAATATATTCAGGAAAAAACTCATACGCCCTTTTTGGCCAACCAAGCAAGCTTGCAAAGGAAATCTGCACTACAATGAAGTCTCACTTCCCCCCGGTCAAAAGGGCCATCTGAAAAAAGTGTAAAATCCAGAAAGGCAGCACAGGCCATGGAGAACTGGGAGCCTTGTTATGCTGATGGGCGGGATGTAAATTGCCAACAGACAATAGGGAGAAGTGTATGGTGTTTCCTGAAACATCTAAAAAACAAAGCAACAGAGCCTAGGGCACTTCCACTTATGGTCCTATAGCTTAGGGAAATTAAAATAAAAAAGACACAGCCACCCCAAAGTTTGGGACGCCTCTGTTTACAAGAACCTCGTTTACCGTACAAGTTCAACATCGCAGAAAGTGAAAAATGGATAAAGAAATTGTGGTACTTACGTACAATGCAGTATCACTTAGCAATGAAATCTATGTCATCAGGCCCGTAGCAGCATAATGAGTGGATTCAGGTACGATGATTCTAACTGAAATAAGTCACACAGAAAAAGAAACATCATAAGATATCAGTAATACACGGAATGTAAACTTGGCTACACAGGAACTGAATTACAGAACAGAACAGGGTCTCAAATTTAGAAAACCAACTTATACTTGCTTAAGAGGAAAGGTGAGTTGGGGTGCTGCATAAAACCAGAGATTGAAATGAGCACAGATAAAGTTCCTTAAGCCAAATATGGAATAGACAAGAGCTACACCTTGCTCAACGAAATGGACTCAACACCGGATATTAAACGCCTAAGAATGTACCTGACTAGTAAGTATCTTAAAACCTATGGATTGCTATGTCTCCGAAAGAGAATCAAGCATGTGTACAGGGAAATAAATGCAGCAGTGATAGGATTGGAGAGGTTCGGTGAGCAAATGAAGACCCTTTGAAGTCATATTGCATGGTACCCATTCCACGGGTCTCAACTCTCCAGGTTTAAGGTATTCTTCCTTCAGCTAAAACATGCATGTGGAACCCAGAGTATGATCAACCATGTGATCGGGAGACGTGTTCAAATATGTCTCAGTTTTCCTCCCCTGGTACTCGGGTGCAACATTCCAGACGCTTTACTAACACTCTCCCGACTTGGAGAGTCAGCGCCTTTAACCTCCTGTTTGGCCCAGTTTGCAATTTCTGCGGAAGATGAACAGGAATAGGGAGAACCAATGAGAGACTAGCTGGAGGTGTCTGGACGGGCAAATTTAACTCTCATTTCCCACCAGGAAGAGGAAATAACCAAAGGCTCACCGTGCCGTGCCGGAACCAGATTAGGGCCTGAAGCCATCCTGCGGTGTTGCGGCCAGCTCAAAAGAAAGTGAGTTGAAGAAAGGAGCTCAGGGGCACGGTAATTCACAAACCTGCAGAGTTATAAATGACAGCTATCGTCCAAAAATATACTGAAGTAAGGCTGCCAAGAGGACTTGAAAGCGGGGCAGAATTGCAGGAAACCGATTTCAGGAGGTAGACTGGAATTGCATTGAAAGCATAGGAAAAGAGGCAGAACGTCCACAATGATGCACTTGGCCAAAAAGGGCGTATGCGTTTTTTCCTGAATATATTCAGGAAAAAACGCATACGCCCTTTTTGGCCAACCAAGCAAGCTTGCAAAGGAAATCTGCACTACAATGAAGTCTCACTTCCCCCCGGTCAAAAGGGCCATCTGAAAAAAGTGTAAAATCCAGAAAGGCAGCACAGGCCATGGAGAACTGGGAGCCTTGTTATGCTGATGGGCGGGATGTAAATTGCCAACAGACAATAGGGAGAAGTGTATGGTGTTTCCTGAAACATCTAAAAAACAAAGCAACAGAGCCTAGGGCACTTCCACTTATGGTCCTATAGCTTAGGGAAATTAAAATCAAAAAGACACAGCCACCCCAAAGTTTGGGACGCCTCTGTTTACAAGAACCTCGTTTACAGTACAAGTTCAACATCGCAGAAAGTGAAAAATGGATAAAGAAGCTGTGGTGTTTACTTACAAAGCAATATCACTCAGCAATGAAATCTATGTCATCAGGCCCGTAGCAGCACAATGAGTGGATTCAGGTACGATGATTCTAACTGAAATAATTCACACAGAAAAAGAAACATCATAAGATATCAGTAATACACGGAATGTAAACTTGGCTACACAGGAACTGAATTACAGAACAGAACAGGGTCTCAAATTTAGAAAACCAACTTATGCTTGCTTAAGGTTAAAGGTGAGTTGGGGTGCTGCATAAAACCAGAGATTGAAATGAGCACAGATGAAGTTCCTTAAGCCAAATATGGAATAGACAAGAGCTACTCCTTGCTCAACGAAATGGACACAACACCCCATATTAAACGCCTAAGAATGTACCTGACTAGTAAGTATCTTAAAACCTATGGATTGCTATGTCTCCAAAAGAGAATCAAGCATGTGTACAGGGGAATAAATGCAGCAGTGATAGGATTGGAGAGGTTCGGTGAGCAAATGAAGACCCTTTGAAGTCATATTGCATGGTACCCATTCCACGGGTCTCAACTCTCCAGGTTTAAGGTATTTTTCCTTCAGCTAAAACATGCATGTGGAACCCAGAGTATGATCAACCATGTGAACGGGAGACGTGTTCAAATATGTCTCAGTTTTCCTCCCCTGGTACTCGGATGCAACATTCCAGACGCTTTACTAACACTCTCCCCACT
This sequence comes from Grampus griseus, assembly GCF_964374135.1. NCBI lineage: Eukaryota > Metazoa > Chordata > Mammalia > Artiodactyla > Delphinidae > Grampus > Grampus griseus. The sequence continues at coordinate 412,841 of NW_028133221.1, read as the reverse complement.
TGGAGAGTCAGCGCCTTTAACCTCCTGTTTGGCCCAGTTTGCAATTTCTGCGGAAGATGAACAGGAATAGGGAGAACCAATGAGAGACTAGCTGGAGGTGTCTGGACGGGCAAATTTAACTCTCATTTCCCAACTGGAAGAGGAAATAACCAAAGGCTCAGCGTGCCGTGCCGGAACCAGATTAGGGCCTGAAGCCATCCTGCGGTGTTGCGGCCAGGTCACAAGAAAGCGAGTTGAAGAAAGGAGCTCAGGGGCACTGTAATTCACAAACCTGCAGAGTTATAAATGACAGCTATCGTCCAAAAATATACTGAAGTAAGGCTGCCAAGAGGACTTGAAAGCGGGGCAGAATTGCAGGAAACCGATTTCAGCAGGTAGACTGGAATTGCATTGAAAGCATAGGAAAAGAGGCAGAACGTCCACAATGATGCACTTGGCCAAAAAGGGCGTATGCGTTTTTTCCTGAATATATTCAGGAAAAAACGCATACGCCCTTTTTGGCCAACCAAGCAAGCTTGCAAAGGAAATCTGCACTACAATGAAGTCTCACTTCCCCCCGGTCAAAAGGGCCATCTGAAAAAAGTGTAAAATCCAGAAAGGCAGGACAGGCCATGGAGAACTGGGAGCCTTGTTATGCTGATGGGCGGGATGTAAATTGCCAACAGACACTCGGGATAAGTGTATGGTGTTTCCTGAAACATCTAAAAAACAAAGCAACAGAGCCTAGGGCACTTCCACTTATGGTCCTATAGCTTAGGGAAATTAAAATCAAAAAGACACAGCCACCCCAAAGTTTGGGACGCCTCTGTTTACAAGAACCTCGTTTACCGTACAAGTTCAATATCACAGAAAGTGAAAAATGGATAAAGAACTTGTGGTACTTACGTACAATGCAGTATCACTCAGCAATGAAATCTATGTCATCAGGCCCGTAGCAGCATAATGAGTGGATTCAGGTACGATGATTCTAACTGAAATAAGTCACACAGAAAAAGAAACATCATAAGATATCACTAATACACGGAATGTAAACTTGGCTACACAGGAACTGAATTCCAAAATAGAACAGGGTCTCAAATTTAGAAAACCAACTTATGCTTGCTTAAGGGGAAAGGTGAGTTGGGGTGCTGCATAAAACCAGAGATTGAAATGAGCACAGATAAAGTTCCTTAAGCCAAATATGGAATAGACAAGAGCTACTCCTTGCTCAACGAAATGGACTCAACACCCCATATTAAACGCCTAAGAATGTACCTGACTAGTAAGTATCTTAAAACCTATGGATTGCTATGTCTCCAAAAGAGAATCAAGCATGTGTACAGGGGCATAAATGCAGCAGTGATAGGATTGGAGAGGTTCGGTGAGCAAATGAAGACCCTTTGAAGTCATATTGCATGGTACCCATTCCACGGGTCTCAACTCTCCAGGTTTAAGGTATTCTTCCTTCAGCTAAAACATGCATGTGGAACCCAGAGTATGATCAACCGTGTGAACGGGAGATGTGTTCAAATATGTCTCAGTTTTCCTCCCCTGGTACTCGGGTGCAACATTCCAGACGCTTTACTAACACTCTCCCCACTTGGAGAGTCAGCGCCTTTAACCTCCTGTTTGGCCCAGTTTGCAATTTCTGCGGAAGAGGAACAGGAATAGGGAGAACCAATGAGAGACTAGCTGGAGGTGTCTGGACGGGCAAATTTAACTCTCATTTCCTATCTGGAAGAGGAAATAACCAAAGGCTCAGCGTGCCGTGCCGGAACCAGATTAGGGCCTGAAGCCATCCTGCGGTGTTGCGGCCAGCTCAAAAGAAAGCGAGTTGAAGAAAGGAGCTCAGGGGCACTGTAATTCACAAACCTGCAGAGTTATAAATGACAGCTATCGTCCAAAAATATACTGAAGTAAGGCTGCCAAGAGGACTTGAAAGCGGGGCAGAATTGCAGGAAACCGATTTCAGGAGGTAGACTGGAATTGCATTGAAAGCATAGGAAAAGAGGCAGAACGTCCACAATGATGCACTTGGCCAAAAAGGGCGTATGCGTTTTTTCCTGAATATATTCAGGAAAAAACGCATACGCCCTTTTTGGCCAACCAAGCAAGCTTGCAAAGGAAATCTGCACTACAATGAAGTCTCACTTCCCCCCGGTCAAAAGGGCCATCTGAAAAAAGTGTAAAATCCAGAAAGGCAGGACAGGCCATGGAGAACTGGGAGCCTTGTTATGCTGATGGGCGGGATGTAAATTGCCAACAGACAATAGGGAGAAGTGTATGGTGTTTCCTGAAACATCTAAAAAACAAAGCAACAGAGCCTAGGGCACTTCCACTTATGGTCCTATAGCTTAGGGAAATTAAAATCAAAAAGACACAGCCACCCCAAAATTTGGGACGCCTCTGTTTACAAGAACCTCGTTTACAGTACAAGTTCAACATCGCAGAAAGTGAAAAATGGATAAAGAAGCTGTGGTATTTACTTACAAAGCAATATCACTCAGCAATGAAATCTATGTCATCAGGCCCTTAGCAGCACAATGAGTGGATTCAGGTACGATGATTCTAACTGAAATAATTCACACAGAAAAAGAAACATCATAAGATATCAGTAATACACGGAATGTAAACTTGGCTACACAGGAACTGAATTACAGAACAGAACAGGGTCTCAAATTTAGAAAACCAACTTATGCTTGCTTAAGGGGAAAGGTGAGTTGGGGTGCTGCATAAAACCAGAGATTGAAATGAGCACAGATGAAGTTCCTTAAGCCAAATATGGAATAGACAAGAGCTACTCCTTGCTCAACGAAATGGACACAACACCCCATATTAAACGCCTAAGAATGTACCTGACTAGTAAGTATCTTAAAACCTATGGATTGCTATGTCTCCAAAAGAGAATCAAGCATGTGTACAGGGGAATAAATGCAGCAGTGATAGGATTGGAGAGGTTCGGTGAGCAAATGAAGACCCTTTGAAGTCATATTGCATGGTACCCATTCCACGGGTCTCAACTCTCCAGGTTTAAGGTATTTTTCCTTCAGCTAAAACATGCATGTGGAACCCAGAGTATGATCAACCATGTGAACGGGAGACGTGTTCAAATATGTCTCAGTTTTCCTCCCCTGGTACTCGGGTGCAACATTCCAGACGCTTTACTAACACTCTCCCCACTTGGAGAGTCAGCGCCTTTAACCTCCTGTTTGGCCCAGTTTGCAATTTCTGCGGAAGAGGAACAGGAATAGGGAGAACCAATGAGAGACTAGCTGGAGGTGTCTGGACGGGCAAATTTAACTCTCATTTCCCATCTGGAAGAGGAAATAACCAAAGGCTCAGCGTGCCGTGCCGGAACCAGATTAGGGCCTGAAGCCATCCTGCGGTGTTGCGGCCAGGTCACAAGAAAGCGAGTTGAAGAAAGGAGCTCAGGGGCACTGTAATTCACAAACCTGCAGAGTTATAAATGACAACTATCGTCCAAAAATATACTGAAGTAAGGCTGCCAAGAGGACTTGAAAGCGGGGCAGAATTGCAGGAAACCGATTTCAGCAGGTAGACTGGAATTGCATTGAAAGCATAGGAAAAGAGGCAGAACGTCCACAATGATGCACTTGGCCAAAAAGGGCGTATGCGTTTTTTCCTGAATATATTCAGGAAAAAACGCATACGCCCTTTTTGGCCAACCAAGCAAGCTTGCAAAGGAAATCTGCACTACAATGAAGTCTCACTTCCCCCCGGTCAAAAGGGCCATCTGAAAAAAGTGTAAAATCCAGAAAGGCAGGACAGGCCATGGAGAACTGGGAGCCTTGTTATGCTGATGGGCGGGATGTAAATTGCCAACAGACACTCGGGATAAGTGTATGGTGTTTCCTGAAACATCTCAAAAACAAAGCAACAGAGCCTAGGGCACTTCCACTTATGGTCCTATAGCTTAGGGAAATTAAAATAAAAAAGACACAGCCACCCCAAATTTTGGGACGCCTCTGTTTACAAGAACCTCGTTTACCGTACAAGTTCAACATCGCAGAAAGTGAAAAATGGATAAAGAACTTGTGGTACTTACGTACAATGCAGTATCACTTAGCAATGAAATCTATGTCATCAGGCCCGTAGCAGCATAATGAGTGGATTCAGGTACGATGATTCTAACTGAAATAAGTCACACAGAAAAAGAAACATCATAAGATATCACTAATACACGGAATGTAAACTTGGCTACACAGGAACTGAATTACAGAACAGAACAGGGTCTCAAATTTAGAAAACCAACTTATACTTGCTTAAGAGGAAAGGTGAGTTGGGGTGCTGCATAAAACCAGAGATTGAAATGAGCACAGATAAAGTTCCTTAAGCCAAATATGGAATAGACAAGAGCTACACCTTGCTCAACGAAATGGACTCAACACCCCATATTAAACGCCTAAGAATGTACCTGACTAGTAAGTATCTTAAAACCTATGGATTGGTATGTCTCCGAAAGAGAATCAAGCATGTGTACAGGGACATAAATGCAGCAGTGATAGGATTGGAGAGGTTCGGTGAGCAAATGAAGACCCTTTGAAGTCATATTGCATGGTACCCATTCCACGGGTCTCAACTCTCCAGGTTTAAGGTATTCTTCCTTCAGCTAAAACATGCATGTGGAACCCAGAGTATGATCAACCATGTGATCGGGAGACGTGTTCAAATATGTCTCAGTTTTCCTCCCCTGGTACTCGGGTGCAACATTCCAGACGCTTTACTAACACTCTCCCGACTTGGAGAGTCAGCGCCTTTAACCTCCTGTTTGGCCCAGTTTGCAATTTCTGCGGAAGATGAACAGGAATAGGGAGAACCAATGAGAGACTAGCTGGAGGTGTCTGGACGGGCAAATTTAACTCTCATTTCCCACCAGGAAGAGGAAATAACCAAAGGCTCAGCGTGCCGTGCCGGAACCAGATTAGGGCCTGAAGCCATCCTGCGGTGTTGCGGCCAGCTCAAAAGAAAGTGAGTTGAAGAAAGGAGCTCAGGGGCACTGTAATTCACAAACCTGCAGAGTTATAAATGACAGCTATCGTCCAAAAATATACTGAAGTAAGGCTGCCAAGAGGACTTGAAAACGGGGCAGAATTGCAGGAAACCGATTTCAGGAGGTAGACTGGAATTGCATTGAAAGCATAGGAAAAGAGGCAGAACGTCCACAATGATGCACTTGGCCAAAAAGGGCGTATGCGTTTTTTCCTGAATATATTCAGGAAAAAACGCATACGCCCTTTTTGGCCAACCAAGCAAGCTTGCAAAGGAAATCTGCACTACAATGAAGTCTCACTTCCCCCCGGTCAAAAGGGCCATCTGAAAAAAGTGTAAAATCCAGAAAGGCAGCACAGGCCATGGAGAACTGGGAGCCTTGTTATGCTGATGGGCGGGATGTAAATTGCCAACAGACAATAGGGAGAAGTGTATGGTGTTTCCTGAAACATCTAAAAAACAAAGCAACAGAGCCTAGGGCACTTCCACTTATGGTCCTATAGCTTAGGGAAATTAAAATCAAAAAGACACAGCCACACCAAAGTTTGGGACGCCTCTGTTTACAAGAACCTCGTTTACAGTACAAGTTCAACATCGCAGAAAGTGAAAAATGGATAAAGAAGCTGTGGTATTTACTTACAAAGCAATATCACTCAGCAATGAAATCTATGTCATCAGGCCCTTAGCAGCACAATGAGTGGATTCAGGTACGATGATTCTAACTGAAATAATTCACACAGAAAAAGAAACATCATAAGATATCAGTAATACACGGAATGTAAACTTGGCTACACAGGAACTGAATTACAGAACAGAACAGGGTCTCAAATTTAGAAAACCAACTTATGCTTGCTTAAGGGTAAAGGTGAGTTGGGGTGCTGCATAAAACCAGAGATTGAAATGAGCACAGATGAAGTTCCTTAAGCCAAATATGGAATAGACAAGAGCTACTCCTTGCTCAACGAAATGGACTCAACACCCCATATTAAACGCCTAAGAATGTACCTGACTAGTAAGTATCTTAAAACCTATGGATTGCTATGTCTCCAAAAGAGAATCAAGCATGTGTACAGGGGAATAAATGCAGCAGTGATAGGATTGGAGAGGTTCGGTGAGCAAATGAAGACCCTTTGAAGTCATATTGCATGGTACCCATTCCACGGGTCTCAACTCTCCAGGTTTAAGGTATTTTTCCTTCAGCTAAAACATGCATGTGGAACCCAGAGTATGATCAACCATGTGAACGGGAGACGTGTTCAAATATGTCTCAGTTTTCCTCCCCTGGTACTCGGGTGCAACATTCCAGACGCTTTACTAACACTCTCCCCACTTGGAGAGTCAGCGCCTTTAACCTCCTGTTTGGCCCAGTTTGCAATTTCTGCGGAAGATGAACAGGAATAGGGAGAACCAATGAGAGACTAGCTGGAGGTGTCTGGACGGGCAAATTTAACTCACATTTCCCATCTGGAAGAGGAAATAACCAAAGGCTAAGCGTACCGTGCCGGAACCAGATTAGGGCCTGAAGCCATCCTGCGGTGTTGCGGCCAGGTCACAAGAAAGCGAGTTGAAGAAAGGAGCTCAGGGGCACTGTAATTCACAAACCTGCAGAGTTATAAATGACAGCTATCGTCCAAAAATATACTGAAGTAAGGCTGCCAAGAGGACTTGAAAGCGGGGCAGAATTGCAGGAAACCGATTTCAGGAGGTAGACTGGAATTGCATTGAAAGCATAGGAAAAGAGGCAGAACGTCCACAATGATGCACTTGGCAAAAAAGGGCGTATGCGTTTTTTCCTGAATATATTCAGGAAAAAACGCATACGCCCTTTTTGGCCAACCAAGCAAGCTTGCAAAGGAAATCTGCACTACAATGAAGTCTCACTTCCCCCCGGTCAAAAGGGCCATCTGAAAAAAGTGTAAAATCCAGAAAGGCAGGACAGGCCATGGAGAACTGGGAGCCTTGTTATGCTGATGGGCGGGATGTAAATTGCCAACAGAAGATAGGGAGAAGTGTATGGTGTTTCCTGAAACATCTAAAAAACAAAGCAACAGAGCCTAGGGCACTTCCACTTATGGTCCTATAGCTTAGGGAAATTAAAATAAAAAAGACACAGCCACCCCAAAGTTTGGGACGCCTCTGTTTACAAGAACCTCGTTTACCGTACAAGTTCAACATCGCAGAAAGTGAAAAATGGATAAAGAACTTGTGGTACTTACGTACAATGCAGTATCACTTAGCAATGAAATCTATGTCATCAGGCCCGTAGCAGCATAATGAGTGGATTCAGGTACGATGATTCTAACTGAAATAAGTCACACAGAAAAAGAAACATCATAAGATATCACTAATACACAGAATGTAAACTTGGCTACACAGGAACTGAATTACAGAACAGAACAGGGTCTCAAATTTAGAAAACCAACTTATGCTTGCTTAAGACGAAAGGTGAGTTGGGGTGCTGCATAAAACCAGAGATTGAAATGAGCACAGATAAAGTTCCTTAAGCCAAATATGGAATAGACAAGAGCTACACCTTGCTCAACGAAATGGACTCAACACCCCATATTAAACGCCTAATAATGTACGTGACTAGTAAGTATCTTAAAACCTATGGATTGCTATGTCTCCGAAAGAGAATCAAGCATGTGTACAGGGACATAAATGCAGCAGTGATAGGATTGGAGAGGTTCGGTGAGCAAATGAAGACCCTTTGAAGTCATATTGCATGGTACCCATTCCACGGGTCTCAACTCTCCAGGTTTAAGGTATTCTTCCTTCAGCTAAAACATGCATGTGGAACCCAGAGTATGATCAACCATGTGATCGGGAGACGTGTTCAAATATGTCTCAGTTTTCCTCCCCTGGTACTCGGGTGCAACATTCCAGACGCTTTACTAACACTCTCCCGACTTGGAGAGTCAGCGCCTTTAACCTCCTGTTTGGCCCAGTTTGCAATTTCTGCGGAAGATGAACAGGAATAGGGAGAACCAATGAGAGACTAGCTGGAGGTGTCTGGACGGGCAAATTTAACTCTCATTTCCCACCAGGAAGAGGAAATAACCAAAGGCTCAGCGTGCCGTGCCGGAACCAGATTAGGGCCTGAAGCCATCCTGCGGTGTTGCGGCCAGCTCAAAAGAAAGTGAGTTGAAGAAAGGAGCTCAGGGGCACTGTAATTCACAAACCTGCAGAGTTATAAATGACAGCTATCGTCCAAAAATATACTGAAGTAAGGCTGCCAAGAGGACTTGAAAGCGGGGCAGAATTGCAGGAAACCGATTTCCGGAGGTAGACTGGAATTGCATTGAAAGCATAGGAAAAGAGGCAGAACGTCCACAATGATGCACTTGGCCAAAAAGGGCGTATGCGTTTTTTCCTGAATATATTCAGGAAAAAACGCATACGCCCTTTTTGGCCAACCAAGCAAGCTTGCAAAGGAAATCTGCACTACAATGAAGTCTCACTTCCCCCCGGTCAAAAGGGCCATTTGAAAAAAGTGTAAAATCCAGAAAGGCAGCACAGGCCATGGAGAACTGGGAGCCTTGTTATGCTGATGGGCGGGATGTAAATTGCCAACAGACAATAGGGAGAAGTGTATGGTGTTTCCTGAAACATCTAAAAAACAAAGCAACAGAGCCTAGGGCACTTCCACTTATGGTCCTATAGCTTAGGGAAATTAAAATCAAAAAGACACAGCCACCCCAAAGTTTGGGACGCCTCTGTTTACAAGAACCTCGTTTACAGTACATGTTCAACATCGCAGAAAGTGAAAAATGGATAAAGAAGCTGTGGTATTTACTTACAAAGCAATATCACTCAGCAATGAAATCTATGTCATCAGGCCCTTAGCAGCACAATGAGTGGATTCAGGTACGATGATTCTAACTGAAATAATTCACACAGAAAAAGAAACATCATAAGATATCAGTAATACACGGAATGTAAACTTGGCTACACAGGAACTGAATTACAGAACAGAACAGGGTCTCAAATTTAGAAAACCAACTTATGCTTGCTTAAGGGGAAAGGTGAGTTGGGGTGCTGCATAAAACCAGAGATTGAAATGAGCACAGATGAAGTTCCTTAAGCCAAATATGGAATAGACAAGAGCTACTCCTTGCTCAACGAAATGGACTCAACACCCCATATTAAACGCCTAAGAATGTACCTGACTAGTAAGTATCTTAAAACCTATGGATTGCTATGTCTCCAAAAGAGAATCAAGCATGTGTACAGGGGAATAAATGCAGCAGTGATAGGATTGGAGAGGTTCGGTGAGCAAATGAAGACCCTTTGAAGTCATATTGCATGGTACCCATTCCACGGGTCTCAACTCTCCAGGTTTAAGGTATTTTTCCTTCAGCTAAAACATGCATGTGGAACCCAGAGTATGATCAACCATGTGAACGGGAGACGTGTTCAAATATGTCTCAGTTTTCCTCCCCTGGTACTCGGGTGCAACATTCCAGACGCTTTACTAACACTCTCCCCACTTGGAGAGTCAGCGCCTTTAACCTCCTGTTTGGCCCAGTTTGCAATTTCTGCGGAAGATGAACAGGAATAGGGAGAACCAATGAGAGACTAGCTGGAGGTGTCTGGACGGGCAAATTTAACTCTCATTTCCCACCAGGAAGAGGAAATAACCAAAGGCTCAGCGTGCCGTGCCGGAACCAGATTAGGGCCTGAAGCCATCCTGCGGTGTTGCGGCCAGGTCACAAGAAAGCGAGTTGAAGAAAGGAGCTCAGGGGCACTGTAATTCACAAACCTGCAGAGTTATAAATGACAGCTATCGTCCAAAAATATACTGAAGTAAGGCTGCCAAGAGGACTTGAAAGCGGGGCAGAATTGCAGGAAACCGATTTCAGGAGGTAGACTGGAATTGCATTGAAAGCATAGGAAAAGAGGCAGAACGTCCACAATGATGCACTTGGCCAAAAAGGGCGTATGCGTTTTTTCCTGAATATATTCAGGAAAAAACGCATACGCACTTTTTGGCCAACCAAGCAAGCTTGCAAAGGAAATCTGCACTACAATGAAGTCTCACTTCCCCCCGGTCAAAAGGGCCATCTGAAAAAAGTGTAAAATCCAGAAAGGCAGCACAGGCCATGGAGAACTGGGAGCCTTGTTATGCTGATGGGCGGGATGTAAATTGCCAACAGACAATAGGGAGAAGTGTATGGTGTTTCCTGAAACATCTAAAAAACAAAGCAACAGAGCCCAGGGCACTTCCACTTATGGTCCTATAGCTTAGGGAAATTAAAATAAAAAAGACACAGCCACCCCAAATTTTGGGACGCCTCTGTTTACAAGAACCTCGTTTACCATACAAGTTCAACATTGCAGAAAGTGAAAAATGGATAAAGAACTTGTGGTACTTACGTACAATGCAGTATCACTTAGCAATGAAATCTATGTCATCAGGCCCGTAGCAGCATAATGAGTGGATTCAGGTACGATGATTCTAACTGAAATAAGTCACACAGAAAAAGAAACATCATAAGATATCACTAATACAAGGAATGTAAACTTGGCTACACAGGAACTGAATTACAGAACAGAACAGGGTCTCAAATTTAGAAAACCAACTTATACTTGCTTAAGAGGAAAGGTGAGTTGGGGTGCTGCATAAAACCAGAGATTGAAATGAGCACAGATAAAGTTCCTTAAGCCAAATATGGAATAGACAAGAGCTACACCTTGCTCAACGAAATGGACTCAACACCCCATATTAAACGCCTAAGAATGTACCTGACTAGTAAGTATCTTAAAACCTATGGATTGGTATGTCTCCGAAAGAGAATCAAGCATGTGTACAGGGACATAAATGCAGCAGTGATAGGATTGGAGAGGTTCGGAGAGCAAATGAAGACCCTTTGAAGTCATATTGCATGGTACCCATTCCTCGGGTCTCAACTCTCCAGGTTTAAGGTATTCTTCCTTCAGCTAAAACATGCATGTGGAACCCAGAGTATGATCAACCATGTGATCGGGAGACGTGTTCAAATATGTCTCAGTTTTCCTCCCCTGGTACTCGGGTGCAACATTCCAGACGCTTTACTAACACTCTCCCGACTTGGAGAGTCAGCGCCTTTAACCTCCTGTTTGGCCCAGTTTGCAATTTCTGCGGAAGATGAACAGGAATAGGGAGAACCAATGAGAGACTAGCTGGAGGTGTCTGGACGGGCAAATTTAACTCTCATTTCCCACCAGGAAGAGGAAATAACCAAAGGCTCAGCGTGCCGTGCCGGAACCAGATTAGGGTCTGAAGCCATCCTGCGGTGTTGCGGCCAGCTGAAAAGAAAGTGAGTTGAAGAAAGGAGCTCAGGGGCACTGTAATTCACAAACCTGCAGAGTTATAAATGACAGCTATCGTCCAAAAATATACTGAAGTAAGGCTGCCAAGAGGACTTGAAAACGGGGCAGAATTGCAGGAAACCGATTTCAGGAGGTAGACTGGAATTGCATTGAAAGCATAGGAAAAGAGGCAGAACGTCCACAATGATGCACTTGGCCAAAAAGGGCGTATGCGTTTTTTCCTGAATATATTCAGGAAAAAACGCATACGCCCTTTTTGGCCAACCAAGCAAGCTTGCAAAGGAAATCTGCACTACAATGAAGTCTCACTTCCCCCCGGTCAAAAGGGCCATCTGAAAAAAGTGTAAAATCCAGAAAGGCAGCACAGGCCATGGAGAACTGGGAGCCTTGTTATGCTGATGGGCGGGATGTAAATTGCCAACAGACAATAGGGAGAAGTGTATGGTGTTTCCTGAAACATCTAAAAAACAAAGCAACAGAGCCTAGGGCACTTCCACTTATGGTCCTATAGCTTAGGGAAATTAAAATCAAAAAGACACAGCCACACCAAAGTTTGGGACGCCTCTGTTTACAAGAACCTCGTTTACAGTACAAGTTCAACATCGCAGAAAGTGAAAAATGGATAAAGAAGCTGTGGTATTTACTTACAAAGCAATATCACTCAGCAATGAAATCTATGTCATCAGGCCCTTAGCAGCACAATGAGTGGATTCAGGTACGATGATTCTAACTGAAATAATTCACACAGAAAAAGAAACATCATAAGATATCAGTAATACACGGAATGTAAACTTGGCTACACAGGAACTGAATTACAGAACAGAACAGGGTCTCAAATTTAGAAAACCAACTTATGCTTGCTTAAGGGTAAAGGTGAGTTGGGGTGCTGCATAAAACCAGAGATTGAAATGAGCACAGATGAAGTTCCTTAAGCCAAATATGGAATAGACAAGAGCTACTCCTTGCTCAACGAAATGGACTCAACACCCCATATTAAACGCCTAAGAATGTACCTGACTAGTAAGTATCTTAAAACCTATGGATTGCTATGTCTCCAAAAGAGAATCAAGCATGTGTACAGGGGGAATAAATGCAGCAGTGATAGGATTGGAGAGGTTCGGTGAGCAAATGAAGACCCTTTGAAGTCATATTGCATGGTACCCATTCCACGGGTCTCAACTCTCCAGGTTTAAGGTATTTTTCCTTCAGCTAAAACATGCATGTGGAACCCAGAGTATGATCAACCATGTGAACGGGAGACGTGTTCAAATATGTCTCAGTTTTCCTCCCCTGGTACTCGGGTGCAACATTCCAGACGCTTTACTAACACTCTCCCCACTTGGAGAGTCAGCGCCTTTAACCTCCTGTTTGGCCCAGTTTGCAATTTCTGCGGAAGATGAACAGGAATAGGGAGAACCAATGAGAGACTAGCTGGAGGTGTCTGGACGGGCAAATTTAACTCACATTTCCCATCTGGAAGAGGAAATAACCAAAGGCTAAGCGTACCGTGCCGGAACCAGATTAGGGCCTGAAGCCATCCTGCGGTGTTGCGGCCAGGTCACAAGAAAGCGAGTTGAAGAAAGGAGCTCAGGGGCACTGTAATTCACAAACCTGCAGAGTTATAAATGACAGCTATCGTCCAAAAATATACTGAAGTAAGGCTGCCAAGAGGACTTGAAAGCGGGGCAGAATTGCAGGAAACCGATTTCAGGAGGTAGACTGGAATTGCATTGAAAGCATAGGAAAAGAGGCAGAACGTCCACAATGATGCACTTGGCCAAAAAGGGCGTATGCGTTTTTTCCTGAATATATTCAGGAAAAAACGCATACGCCCTTTTTGGCCAACCAAGCAAGCTTGCAAAGGAAATCTGCACTACAATGAAGTCTCACTTCCCCCCGGTCAAAAGGGCCATCTGAAAAAAGTGTAAAATCCAGAAAGGCAGCACAGGCCATGGAGAACTGGGAGCCTTGTTATGCTGATGGGCGGGATGTAAATTGCCAACAGACAATAGGGAGAAGTGTATGGTGTTTCCTGAAACATCTAAAAAACAAAGCAACAGAGCCTAGGGCACTTCCACTTATGGTCCTATAGCTTAGGGAAATTAAAATAAAAAAGACACAGCCACCCCAAAGTTTGGGACGCCTCTGTTTACAAGAACCTCGTTTACCGTACAAGTTCAACATCGCAGAAAGTGAAAAATGGATAAAGAACTTGTGGTACTTACGTACAATGCAGTATCACTTAGCAATGAAATCTATGTCATCAGGCCCGTAGCAGCATAATGAGTGGATTCAGGTACGATGATTCTAACTGAAATAAGTCACACAGAAAAAGAAACATCATAAGATATCACTAATACACAGAATGTAAACTTGGCTACACAGGAACTGAATTACAGAACAGAACAGGGTCTCAAATTTAGAAAACCAACTTATGCTTGCTTAAGACGAAAGGTGAGTTGGGGTGCTGCATAAAACCAGAGATTGAAATGAGCACAGATAAAGTTCCTTAAGCCAAATATGGAATAGACAAGAGCTACACCTTGCTCAACGAAATGGACTCAACACCCCATATTAAACGCCTAATAATGTACGTGACTAGTAAGTATCTTAAAACCTATGGATTGCTATGTCTCCGAAAGAGAATCAAGCATGTGTACAGGGACATAAATGCAGCAGTGATAGGATTGGAGAGGTTCGGTGAGCAAATGAAGACCCTTTGAAGTCATATTGCATGGTACCCATTCCACGGGTCTCAACTCTCCAGGTTTAAGGTATTCTTCCTTCAGCTAAAACATGCATGTGGAACCCAGAGTATGATCAACCATGTGATCGGGAGACGTGTTCAAATATGTCTCAGTTTTCCTCCCCTGGTACTCGGGTGCAACATTCCAGACGCTTTACTAACACTCTCCCGACTTGGAGAGTCAGCGCCTTTAACCTCCTGTTTGGCCCAGTTTGCAATTTCTGCGGAAGATGAACAGGAATAGGGAGAACCAATGAGAGACTAGCTGGAGGTGTCTGGACGGGCAAATTTAACTCTCATTTCCCACCAGGAAGAGGAAATAACCAAAGGCTCAGCGTGCCGTGCCGGAACCAGATTAGGGCCTGAAGCCATCCTGCGGTGTTGCGGCCAGCTCAAAAGAAAGTGAGTTGAAGAAAGGAGCTCAGGGGCACTGTAATTCACAAACCTGCAGAGTTATAAATGACAGCTATCGTCCAAAAATATACTGAAGTAAGGCTGCCAAGAGGACTTGAAAGCGGGGCAGAATTGCAGGAAACCGATTTCAGGAGGTAGACTGGAATTGCATTGAAAGCATAGGAAAAGAGGCAGAACGTCCACAATGATGCACTTGGCCAAAAAGGGCGTATGCGTTTTTTCCTGAATATATTCAGGAAAAAACGCATACGCACTTTTTGGCCAACCAAGCAAGCTTGCAAAGGAAATCTGCACTACAATGAAGTCTCACTTCCCCCCGGTCAAAAGGGCCATTTGAAAAAAGTGTAAAATCCAGAAAGGCAGCACAGGCCATGGAGAACTGGGAGCCTTGTTATGCTGATGGGCGGGATGTAAATTGCCAACAGACAATAGGGAGAAGTGTATGGTGTTTCCTGAAACATCTAAAAAACAAAGCAACAGAGCCTAGGGCACTTCCACTTATGGTCCTATAGCTTAGGGAAATTAAAATCAAAAAGACACAGCCACCCCAAAGTTTGGGACGCCTCTGTTTACAAGAACCTCGTTTACAGTACATGTTCAACATCGCAGAAAGTGAAAAATGGATAAAGAAGCTGTGGTATTTACTTACAAAGCAATATCACTCAGCAATGAAATCTATGTCATCAGGCCCTTAGCAGCACAATGAGTGGATTCAGGTACGATGATTCTAACTGAAATAATTCACACAGAAAAAGAAACATCATAAGATATCAGTAATACACGGAATGTAAACTTGGCTACACAGGAACTGAATTACAGAACAGAACAGGGTCTCAAATTTAGAAAACCAACTTATGCTTGCTTAAGGGGAAAGGTGAGTTGGGGTGCTGCATAAAACCAGAGATTGAAATGAGCACAGATGAAGTTCCTTAAGCCAAATATGGAATAGACAAGAGCTACTCCTTGCTCAACGAAATGGACTCAACACCCCATATTAAACGCCTAAGAATGTACCTGACTAGTAAGTATCTTAAAACCTATGGATTGCTATGTCTCCAAAAGAGAATCAAGCATGTGTACAGGGGAATAAATGCAGCAGTGATAGGATTGGAGAGGTTCGGTGAGCAAATGAAGACCCTTTGAAGTCATATTGCATGGTACCCATTCCACGGGTCTCAACTCTCCAGGTTTAAGGTATTTTTCCTTCAGCTAAAACATGCATGTGGAACCCAGAGTATGATCAACCATGTGAACGGGAGACGTGTTCAAATATGTCTCAGTTTTCCTCCCCTGGTACTCGGGTGCAACATTCCAGACGCTTTACTAACACTCTCCCGACTTGGAGAATCAGTCCCTTTAACCTCCTGTTTGGCCCAGTTTGCAATTTCTGTGGAAGATGAAAAGGAATAGCGAGAACCAATGAGAGACTAGCTGGAGGTGGCTGGACGGGCAAATTTAACTCTCATTTCCCACCAGGAAGAGGAAATAACCAAAGGCTCAGCGTGCCGTGCCGGAACCAGATTAGGGCCTGAAGCCATCCTGCGGTGTTGCGGCCAGGTCACAAGAAAGCGAGTTGAAGAAAGGAGCTCAGGGGCACTGTAATTCACAAACCTGCAGAGTTATAAATGACAGCTATCGTCCAAAAATAGACTGAAGTAAGGCTGCCAAGAGGACTTGAAAGCGGGGCAGAATTGCAGGAAACCGATTTCCGGAGGTAGACTGGAATTGCATTGAAAGCATAGGAAAAGAGGCAGAACGTCCACAATGATGCACTTGGCCAAAAAGGGCGTATGCGTTTTTTCCTGAATATATTCAGGAAAAAACGCATACGCCCTTTTTGGCCAACCAAGCAAGCTTGCAAAGGAAATCTGCACTACAATGAAGTCTCACTTCCCCCCAGTCAAAAGGGCCATCTGAAAAAAGTGTAAAATCCAGAAAGGCAGGACAGGCCATGGAGAACTGGGAGCCTTGTTATGCTGATGGGCGGGATGTAAATTGCCAACAGACACTTGGGAGAAGTGTATGGTGTTTCCTGAAACATCTAAAAAACAAAGCAACAGAGCCTAGGGCACTTCCACTTATGGTCCTATAGCTTAGGGAAATTAAAATCAAAAAGACACAGCCACCCCAAAGTTTGGGACGCCTCTGTTTACAAGAACCTCGTTTACCGTACAAGTTCAATATCACAGAAAGTGAAAAATGGATAAAGAACTTGTGGTAATTACGTACAATGCAGTATCACTCAGCAATGAAATCTATGTCATCAGGCCCGTAGCAGCATAATGAGTGGATTCAGGTACGATGATTCTAACTGAAATAAGTCACACAGAAAAAGAAACATCATAAGATATCACTAATACACGGAATGTAAACTTGGCTACACAGGAACTGAATTCCAAAACAGAACAGGGTCTCAAATTTAGAAAACCAACTTATGCTTGCTTAAGGGGAAAGGTGAGTTGGGGTGCTGCATAAAACCAGAGATTGAAATGAGCACAGATAAAGTTCCTTAAGCCAAATATGGAATAGACAAGAGCTACTCCTTGCTCAACGAAATGGACTCAACACCCCATATTAAACGCCTAAGAATGTACCTGACTAGTAAGTATCTTAAAACCTATGGATTGCTATGTCTCCAAAAGAGAATCAAGCATGTGTACAGGGGCATAAATGCAGCAGTGATAGGATTGGAGAGGTTCGGTGAGCAAATGAAGACCCTTTGAAGTCATATTGCATGGTACCCATTCCACGGGTCTCAACTCTCCAGGTTTAAGGTATTCTTCCTTCAGCTAAAACATGCATGTGGAACCCAGAGTATGATCAACCGTGTGAACGGGAGATGTGTTCAAATATGTCTCAGTTTTCCTCCCCTGGTACTCGGGTGCAACATTCCAGACGCTTTACTAACACTCTCCCCACTTGGAGAGTCAGCGCCTTTAACCTCCTGTTTGGCCAAGTTTGCAATTTCTGCGGAAGATGAACAGGAATAGGGAGAACCAATGAGAGACTTGCTGGAGGTGTCTGGACGGGCAAATTTAACTCTCATTTCCCACCAGGAAGAGGAAATAACCAAAGGCTCAGCGTGCCGTGCCGGAACCAGATTAGGGCCTGAAGCCATCCTGCGGTGTTGCGGCCAGCTCAAAAGAAAGTGAGTTGAAGAAAGGAGCTCAGGGGCACTGTAATTCACAAACCTGCAGAGTTATAAATGACAGCTATCGTCCAAAAATATACTGAAGTAAGGCTGCCAAGAGGACTTGAAAGCGGGGCAGAATTGCAGGAAACCGATTTCAGGAGGTAGACTGGAATTGCATTGAAAGCATAGGAAAAGAGGCAGAACGTCCACAATGATGCACTTGGCCAAAAAGGGCATATGCGTTTTTTCCTGAATATATTCAGGAAAAAACGCATACGCACTTTTTGGCCAACCAAGCAAGCTTGCAAAGGAAATCTGCACTACAATGAAGTCTCACTTCCCCCCGGTCAAAAGGGCCATCTGAAAAAAGTGTAAAATCCAGAAAGGCAGCACAGGCCATGGAGAACTGGGAGCCTTGTTATGCTGATGGGCGGGATGTAAATTGCCAACAGACACTCGGGAGAAGTGTATGGTGTTTCCTGAAACATCTAAAAAACAAAGCAACAGAGCCTAGGGCACTTCCACTTATGGTCCTATAGCTTAGGGAAATTAAAATAAAAAAGACACAGCCACCCCAAAGTTTGGGACGCCTCTGTTTACAAGAACCTCGTTTACAGTACAAGTTCAACATCGCAGAAAGTGAAAAATGGATAAAGAACTTGTGGTACTTACGTACATTGCAGTATCACTTAGCAATGAAATCTATGTCATCAGGCCCGTAGCAGCATAATGAGTGGATTCAGGTACGATGATTCTAACTGAAATAAGTCACACAGAAAAAGAAACATCATAAGATATCACTAATACACGGAATGTAAACTTGGCTACACAGGAACTGAATTACAGAACAGAACAGGGTCTCAAATTTAGAAAACCAACTTATACTTGCTTAAGAGGAAAGGTGAGTTGGGGTGCTGCATAAAACCAGAGATTGAAATGAGCACAGATAAAGTTCCTTAAGCCAAATATGGAATAGACAAGAGCTACACCTTGCTCAACGAAATGGACTCAACACCCCATATTAAACGCCTAAGAATGTACCTGACTAGTAAGTATCTTAAAACCTATGGATTGCTATGTCTCCGAAAGAGAATCAAGCATGTGTACAGGGACATAAATGCAGCAGTGATAGGATTGGAGAGGTTCGGTGAGCAAATGAAGACCCTTTGAAGTCATATTGCATGGTACCCATTCCACGGGTCTCAACTCTCCAGGTTTAAGGTATTTTTCCTTCAGCTAAAACATGCATGTGGAACCCAGAGTATGATCAACCATGTGAACGGGAGACGTGTTCAAATATGTCTCAGTTTTCCTCCCCTGGTACTCGGGTGCAACATTCCAGACGCTTTACTAACACTCTCCCGACTTGGAGAATCAGTCCCTTTAACCTCCTGTTTGGCCCAGTTTGCAATTTCTGTGGAAGATGAAAAGGAATAGCGAGAACCAATGAGAGACTAGCTGGATGTGGCTGGACGGGCAAATTTAACTCTCATTTCCCACCAGGAAGAGGAAATAACCAAAGTCTCAGCGTGCCGTGCCGGAACCAGATTAGGGCCTGAAGCCATCCTGCGGTGTTGCGGCCAGGTCACAAGAAAGCGAGTTGAAGAAAGGAGCTCAGGGGCACTGTAATTCACAAACCTGCAGAGTTATAAATGACAGCTATCGTCCAAAAATAGACTGAAGTAAGGCTGCCAAGAGGACTTGAAAGCGGGGCAGAATTGCAGGAAACCGATTTCCGGAGGTAGACTGGAATTGCATTGAAAGCATAGGAAAAGAGGCAGAACGTCCACAATGATGCACTTGGCCAAAAAGGGCGTATGCGTTTTTTCCTGAATATATTCAGGAAAAAACGCATACGCCCTTTTTGGCCAACCAAGCAAGCTTGCAAAGGAAATCTGCACTACAATGAAGTCTCACTTCCCCCCGGTCAAAAGGGCCATCTGAAAAAAGTGTAAAATCCAGAAAGGCAGGACAGGCCATGGAGAACTGGGAGCCTTGTTATGCTGATGGGCGGGATGTAAATTGCCAACAGACACTCGGGAGAAGTGTATGGTGTTTCCTGAAACATCTAAAAAACAAAGCAACAGAGCCTAGGGCACTTCCACTTATGGTCCTATAGCTTAGGGAAATTAAAATCAAAAAGACACAGCCACCCCAAAGTTTGGGACGCCTCTGTTTACAAGAACCTCGTTTACCGTACAAGTTCAATATCACAGAAAGTGAAAAATGGATAAAGAACTTGTGGTACTTACGTACAATACAGTATCACTCAGCAATGAAATCTATGTCATCAGGCCCGTAGCAGCATAATGAGTGGATTCAGGTACGATGATTCTAACTGAAATAAGTCACACAGAAAAAGAAACATCATAAGATATCACTAATACACGGAATGTAAACTTGGCTACACAGGAACTGAATTCCAAAACAGAACAGGGTCTCAAATTTAGAAAACCAACTTATGCTTGCTTAAGGGGAAAGGTGAGTTGGGGTGCTGCATAAAACCAGAGATTGAAATGAGCACAGATAAAGTTCCTTAAGCCAAATATGGAATAGACAAGAGCTACTCCTTGCTCAACGAAATGGACTCAACACCCCATATTAAACGCCTAAGAATGTACCTGACTAGTAAGTATCTTAAAACCTATGGATTGCTATGTCTCAAAAAGAGAATCAAGCATGTGTACAGGGGCATAAATGCAGCAGTGATAGGATTGGAGAGGTTCGGTGAGCAAATGAAGACCCTTTGAAGTCATATTGCATGGTACCCATTCCACGGGTCTCAACTCTCCAGGTTTAAGGTATTCTTCCTTCAGCTAAAACATGCATGTGGAACCCAGAGTATGATCAACCATGTGAACGGGAGACGTGTTCAAATATGTCTCAGTTTTCCTCCCCTGGTACTCGGGTGCAACATTCCAGACGCTTTACTAACACTCTCCCCACTTGGAGAGTCAGCGCCTTTAACCTCCTGTTTGGCCCAGTTTGCAATTTCTGCGGAAGATGAACAGGAATAGCGAGAACCAATGAGAGACTAGCTGGAGGTGTCTGGATGGGCAAATTTAACTCTCATTTCCCATCTGGAAGAGGAAATAACCAAAGGCTCAGCGTGCCGTGCCGGAACCAGATTAGGGCCTGAAGCCATCCTGCGGTGTTGCGGCCAGCTCAAAAGAAAGTGAGTTGAAGAAAGGAGCTCAGGGGCACTGTAATTCACAAACCTGCAGAGTTATAAATGACAGCTATCCTCCAAAAATAGACTGAAGTAAGGCTGCCAAGAGGACTTGAAAGCGGGGCAGAATTGCAGGAAACCGATTTCAGGAGGTAGACTGGAATTGCATTGAAAGCATAGGAAAAGAGGCAGAACGTCCACAATGATGCACTTGGCCAAAAAGGGCGTATGCGTTTTTTCCTGAATATATTCAGGAAAAAACGCATACGCCCTTTTTGGCCAACCAAGCAAGCTTGCAAAGGAAATCTGCACTACAATGAAGTCTCACTTCCCCCCGGTCAAAAGGGCCATTTGAAAAAAGTGTAAAATCCAGAAAGGCAGCACAGGCCATGGAGAACTGGGAGCCTTGTTATGCTGATGGGCGGGATGTAAATTGCCAACAGACACTCGGGAGAAGTGTATGGTGTTTCCTGAAACATCTAAAAAACAAAGCAACAGAGCCTAGGGCACTTCCACTTATGGTCCTATAGCTTAGGGAAATTAAAATCAAAAAGACACAGCCACCCCAAAGTTTGGGACGCCTCTGTTTACAAGAACCTCGTTTACCGTACAAGTTCAATATCACAGAAAGTGAAAAATGGATAAAGAACTTGTGGTACTTACGTACAATGCAGTATCACTCAGCAATGAAATCTATGTCATCAGGCCCGTAGCAGCATAATGAGTGGATTCAGGTATGATGATTCTAACTGAAATAAGTCACACAGAAAAAGAAACATCATAAGATATCAGTAATACACGGAATGTAAACTTGGCTACACAGGAACTGAATTCCAAAACAGAACAGGGTCTCAAATTTAGAAAACCAACTTATGCTTGCTTAAGGGGAAAGGTGAGTTGGGTTGCTGTATAAAACCAGAGATTGAAATGAGCACAGATAAAGTTCCTTAAGCCAAATATGGAATAGACAAGAGCTACTCCTTGTTCAACGAAATGGACTCAACACCCCATATTAAACGCCTAAGAATGTACCTGACTAGTAAGTATCTTAAAACCTATGGATTGCTATGTCTCCAAAAGAGAATCAAGCATGTGTACAGGGGCATAAATGCAGCAGTGATAGGATTGGAGAGGTTCGGTGAGCAAATGAAGACCCTTTGAAGTCATATTGCATGGTACCCATTCCACGGGTCTCAACTCTCCAGGTTTAAGGTATTCTTCCTTCAGCTAAAACATGCATGTGGAACCCAGAGTATGATCAACCGTGTGAACGGGAGATGTGTTCAAATATGTCTCAGTTTTCCTCCCCTGGTACTCGGGTGCAACATTCCAGACGCTTTACTAACACTCTCCCGACTTGGAGAATCAGTCCCTTTAACCTCCTGTTTGGCCCAGTTTGCAATTTCTGTGGAAGATGAAAAGGAATAGCGAGAACCAATGAGAGACTAGCTGGAGGTGGCTGGACGGGCAAATTTAACTCTCATTTCCCACCAGGAAGAGGAAATAACCAAAGGCTCAGCGTGCCGTGCCGGAACCAGATTAGGGCCTGAAGCCATCCTGCGGTGTTGCGGCCAGGTCACAAGAAAGCGAGTTGAAGAAAGGAGCTCAGGGGCACTGTAATTCACAAACCTGCAGAGTTATAAATGACAGCTATCGTCCAAAAATAGACTGAAGTAAGGCTGCCAAGAGGACTTGAAAGCGGGGCAGAATTGCAGGAAACCGATTTCCGGAGGTAGACTGGAATTGCATTGAAAGCATAGGAAAAGAGGCAGAACGTCCACAATGATGCACTTGGCCAAAAAGGGCGTATGCGTTTTTTCCTGAATATATTCAGGAAAAAACGCATACGCCCTTTTTGGCCAACCAAGCAAGCTTGCAAAGGAAATCTGCACTACAATGAAGTCTCACTTCCCCCCAGTCAAAAGGGCCATCTGAAAAAAGTGTAAAATCCAGAAAGGCAGGACAGGCCATGGAGAACTGGGAGCCTTGTTATGCTGATGGGCGGGATGTAAATTGCCAACAGACACTTGGGAGAAGTGTATGGTGTTTCCTGAAACATCTAAAAAACAAAGCAACAGAGCCTAGGGCACTTCCACTTATGGTCCTATAGCTTAGGGAAATTAAAATCAAAAAGACACAGCCACCCCAAAGTTTGGGACGCCTCTGTTTACAAGAACCTCGTTTACCGTACAAGTTCAATATCACAGAAAGTGAAAAATGGATAAAGAACTTGTGGTAATTACGTACAATGCAGTATCACTCAGCAATGAAATCTATGTCATCAGGCCCGTAGCAGCATAATGAGTGGATTCAGGTACGATGATTCTAACTGAAATAAGTCACACAGAAAAAGAAACATCATAAGATATCACTAATACACGGAATGTAAACTTGGCTACACAGGAACTGAATTCCAAAACAGAACAGGGTCTCAAATTTAGAAAACCAACTTATGCTTGCTTAAGGGGAAAGGTGAGTTGGGGTGCTGCATAAAACCAGAGATTGAAATGAGCACAGATAAAGTTCCTTAAGCCAAATATGGAATAGACAAGAGCTACTCCTTGCTCAACGAAATGGACTCAACACCCCATATTAAACGCCTAAGAATGTACCTGACTAGTAAGTATCTTAAAACCTATGGATTGCTATGTCTCCAAAAGAGAATCAAGCATGTGTACAGGGGCATAAATGCAGCAGTGATAGGATTGGAGAGGTTCGGTGAGCAAATGAAGACCCTTTGAAGTCATATTGCATGGTACCCATTCCACGGGTCTCAACTCTCCAGGTTTAAGGTATTCTTCCTTCAGCTAAAACATGCATGTGGAACCCAGAGTATGATCAACCGTGTGAACGGGAGATGTGTTCAAATATGTCTCAGTTTTCCTCCCCTGGTACTCGGGTGCAACATTCCAGACGCTTTACTAACACTCTCCCCACTTGGAGAGTCAGCGCCTTTAACCTCCTGTTTGGCCCAGTTTGCAATTTCTGCGGAAGATGAACAGGAATAGGGAGAACCAATGAGAGACTTGCTGGAGGTGTCTGGACGGGCAAATTTAACTCTCATTTCCCACCAGGAAGAGGAAATAACCAAAGGCTCAGCGTGCCGTGCCGGAACCAGATTAGGGCCTGAAGCCATCCTGCGGTGTTGCGGCCAGCTCAAAAGAAAGTGAGTTGAAGAAAGGAGCTCAGGGGCACTGTAATTCACAAACGTGCAGAGTTATAAATGACAGCTATCGTCCAAAAATATACTGAAGTAAGGCTGCCAAGAGGACTTGAAAGCGGGGCAGAATTGCAGGAAACCGATTTCAGGAGGTAGACTGGAATTGCATTGAAAGCATAGGAAAAGAGGCAGAACGTCCACAATGATGCACTTGGCCAAAAAGGGCGTATGCGTTTTTTCCTGAATATATTCAGGAAAAAACGCATACGCACTTTTTGGCCAACCAAGCAAGCTTGCAAAGGAAATCTGCACTACAATGAAGTCTCACTTCCCCCCGGTCAAAAGGGCCATCTGAAAAAAGTGTAAAATCCAGAAAGGCAGGACAGGCCATGGAGAACTGGGAGCCTTGTTATGCTGATGGGCGGGATGTAAATTGCCAACAGACACTCGGGAGAAGTGTATGGTGTTTCCTGAAACATCTAAAAAACAAAGCAACAGAGCCTAGGGCACTTCCACTTATGGTCCTATAGCTTAGGGAAATTAAAATAAAAAAGACACAGCCACCCCAAAGTTTGGGACGCCTCTGTTTACAAGAACCTCGTTTACAGTACAAGTTCAACATCGCAGAAAGTGAAAAATGGATAAAGAACTTGTGGTACTTACGTACATTGCAGTATCACTTAGCAATGAAATCTATGTCATCAGGCCCGTAGCAGCATAATGAGTGGATTCAGGTACGATGATTCTAACTGAAATAAGTCACACAGAAAAAGAATCATCATAAGATATCACTAATACACGGAATGTAAACTTGGCTACACAGGAACTGAATTACAGAACAGAACAGGGTCTCAAATTTAGAAAACCAACTTATACTTGCTTAAGAGGAAAGGTGAGTTGGGGTGCTGCATAAAACCAGAGATTGAAATGAGCACAGATAAAGTTCCTTAAGCCAAATATGGAATAGACAAGAGCTACACCTTGCTCAACGAAATGGACTCAACACCCCATATTAAACGCCTAAGAATGTACCTGACTAGTAAGTATCTTAAAACCTATGGATTGCTATGTCTCCGAAAGAGAATCAAGCATGTGTACAGGGACATAAATGCAGCAGTGATAGGATTGGAGAGGTTCGGTGAGCAAATGAAGACCCTTTGAAGTCATATTGCATGGTACCCATTCCACGGGTCTCAACTCTCCAGGTTTAAGGTATTTTTCCTTCAGCTAAAACATGCATGTGGAACCCAGAGTATGATCAACCATGTGAACGGGAGACGTGTTCAAATATGTCTCAGTTTTCCTCCCCTGGTACTCGGGTGCAACATTCCAGACGCTTTACTAACACTCTCCCGACTTGGAGAATCAGTCCCTTTAACCTCCTGTTTGGCCCAGTTTGCAATTTCTGTGGAAGATGAAAAGGAATAGCGAGAACCAATGAGAGACTAGCTGGATGTGGCTGGACGGGCAAATTTAACTCTCATTTCCCACCAGGAAGAGGAAATAACCAAAGTCTCAGCGTGCCGTGCCGGAACCAGATTAGGGCCTGAAGCCATCCTGCGGTGTTGCGGCCAGGTCACAAGAAAGCGAGTTGAAGAAAGGAGCTCAGGGGCACTGTAATTCACAAACCTGCAGAGTTATAAATGACAGCTATCGTCCAAAAATAGACTGAAGTAAGGCTGCCAAGAGGACTTGAAAGCGGGGCAGAATTGCAGGAAACCGATTTCCGGAGGTAGACTGGAATTGCATTGAAAGCATAGGAAAAGAGGCAGAACGTCCACAATGATGCACTTGGCCAAAAAGGGCGTATGCGTTTTTTCCTGAATATATTCAGGAAAAAACGCATACGCCCTTTTTGGCCAACCAAGCAAGCTTGCAAAGGAAATCTGCACTACAATGAAGTCTCACTTCCCCCCGGTCAAAAGGGCCATCTGAAAAAAGTGTAAAATCCAGAAAGGCAGGACAGGCCATGGAGAACTGGGAGCCTTGTTATGCTGATGGGCGGGATGTAAATTGCCAACAGACACTCGGGAGAAGTGTATGGTGTTTCCTGAAACATCTAAAAAACAAAGCAACAGAGCCTAGGGCACTTCCACTTATGGTCCTATAGCTTAGGGAAATTAAAATCAAAAAGACACAGCCACCCCAAAGTTTGGGACGCCTCTGTTTACAAGAACCTCGTTTACCGTACAAGTTCAATATCACAGAAAGTGAAAAATGGATAAAGAACTTGTGGTACTTACGTACAATACAGTATCACTCAGCAATGAAATCTATGTCATCAGGCCCGTAGCAGCATAATGAGTGGATTCAGGTACGATGATTCTAACTGAAATAAGTCACACAGAAAAAGAAACATCATAAGATATCACTAATACACGGAATGTAAACTTGGCTACACAGGAACTGAATTCCAAAACAGAACAGGGTCTCAAATTTAGAAAACCAACTTATGCTTGCTTAAGGGGAAAGGTGAGTTGGGGTGCTGCATAAAACCAGAGATTGAAATGAGCACAGATAAAGTTCCTTAAGCCAAATATGGAATAGACAAGAGCTACTCCTTGCTCAACGAAATGGACTCAACACCCCATATTAAACGCCTAAGAATGTACCTGACTAGTAAGTATCTTAAAACCTATGGATTGCTATGTCTCAGAAAGAGAATCAAGCATGTGTACAGGGGCATAAATGCAGCAGTGATAGGATTGGAGAGGTTCGGTGAGCAAATGAAGACCCTTTGAAGTCATATTGCATGGTACCCATTCCACGGGTCTCAACTCTCCAGGTTTAAGGTATTCTTCCTTCAGCTAAAACATGCATGTGGAACCCAGAGTATGATCAACCATGTGAACGGGAGACGTGTTCAAATATGTCTCAGTTTTCCTCCCCTGGTACTCGGGTGCAACATTCCAGACGCTTTACTAACACTCTCCCCACTTGGAGAGTCAGCGCCTTTAACCTCCTGTTTGGCCCAGTTTGCAATTTCTGCGGAAGATGAACAGGAATAGCGAGAACCAATGAGAGACTAGCTGGAGGTGTCTGGATGGGCAAATTTAACTCTCATTTCCCATCTGGAAGAGGAAATAACCAAAGGCTCAGCGTGCCGTGCCGGAACCAGATTAGGGCCTGAAGCCATCCTGCGGTGTTGCGGCCAGCTCAAAAGAAAGTGAGTTGAAGAAAGGAGCTCAGGGGCACTGTAATTCACAAACCTGCAGAGTTATAAATGACAGCTATCCTCCAAAAATAGACTGAAGTAAGGCTGCCAAGAGGACTTGAAAGCGGGGCAGAATTGCAGGAAACCGATTTCAGGAGGTAGACTGGAATTGCATTGAAAGCATAGGAAAAGAGGCAGAACGTCCACAATGATGCACTTGGCCAAAAAGGGCGTATGCGTTTTTTCCTGAATATATTCAGGAAAAAACGCATACGCCCTTTTTGGCCAACCAAGCAAGCTTGCAAAGGAAATCTGCACTACAATGAAGTCTCACTTCCCCCCGGTCAAAAGGGCCATTTGAAAAAAGTGTAAAATCCAGAAAGGCAGCACAGGCCATGGAGAACTGGGAGCCTTGTTATGCTGATGGGCGGGATGTAAATTGCCAACAGACACTCGGGAGAAGTGTATGGTGTTTCCTGAAACATCTAAAAAACAAAGCAACAGAGCCTAGGGCACTTCCACTTATGGTCCTATAGCTTAGGGAAATTAAAATCAAAAAGACACAGCCACCCCAAAGTTTGGGACGCCTCTGTTTACAAGAACCTCGTTTACCGTACAAGTTCAATATCACAGAAAGTGAAAAATGGATAAAGAACTTGTGGTACTTACGTACAATGCAGTATCACTCAGCAATGAAATCTATGTCATCAGGCCCGTAGCAGCATAATGAGTGGATTCAGGTATGATGATTCTAACTGAAATAAGTCACACAGAAAAAGAAACATCATAAGATATCACTAATACACGGAATGTAAACTTGGCTACACAGGAACTGAATTCCAAAACAGAACAGGGTCTCAAATTTAGAAAACCAACTTATGCTTGCTTAAGGGGAAAGGTGAGTTGGGTTGCTGCATAAAACCAGAGATTGAAATGAGCACAGATAAAGTTCCTTAAGCCAAATATGGAATAGACAAGAGCTACTCCTTGTTCAACGAAATGGACTCAACACCCCATATTAAACGCCTAAGAATGTACCTGACTAGTAAGTATCTTAAAACCTATGGATTGCTATGTCTCCAAAAGAGAATCAAGCATGTGTACAGGGGCATAAATGCAGCAGTGATAGGATTGGAGAGGTTCGGTGAGCAAATGAAGACCCTTTGAAGTCATATTGCATGGTACCCATTCCACGGGTCTCAACTCTCCAGGTTTAAGGTATTCTTCCTTCAGCTAAAACATGCATGTGGAACCCAGAGTATGATCAACCGTGTGAACGGGAGATGTGTTCAAATATGTCTCAGTTTTCCTCCCCTGGTACTCGGGTGCAACATTCCAGACGCTTTACTAACACTCTCCCCACTTGGAGAGTCAGCGCCTTTAACCTCCTGTTTGGCCCAGTTTGCAATTTCTGCGGAAGATGAACAGGAATAGGGAGAACCAATGAGAGACTAGCTGGAGGTGTCTGGACGGGCAAATTTAACTCTCATTTCCCATCTGGAAGAGGAAATAACCAAAGGCTCAGCGTGCCGTGCCGGAACCAGATTAGGGCCTGAAGCCATCCTGCGGTGTTGCGGCCAGGTCACAAGAAAGCGAGTTGAAGAAAGGAGCTCAGGGGCACTGTAATTCACAAACCTGCAGAGTTATAAATGACAGCTATCGTCCAAAAATATACTGAAGTAAGGCTGCCAAGAGGACTTGAAAGCGGGGCAGAATTGCAGGAAACCGATTTCAGGAGGTAGACTGGAATTGCATTGAAAGCATAGGAAAAGAGGCAGAACGTCCACAATGATGCACTTGGCCAAAAAGGGCGTATGCGTTTTTTCCTGAATATATTCAGGAAAAAACGCATACGCCCTTTTTGGCCAACCAAGCAAGCTTGCAAAGGAAATCTGCACTACAATGAAGTCTCACTTCCCCCCGGTCAAAAGGGCCATCTGAAAAAAGTGTAAAATCCAGAAAGGCAGCACAGGCCATGGAGAACTGGGAGCCTTGTTATGCTGATGGGCGGGATGTAAATTGCCAACAGACACTCGGGAGAAGTGTATGGTGTTTCCTGAAACATCTAAAAAACAAAGCAACAGAGCCTAGGGCACTTCCACTTATGGTCCTATAGCTTAGGGAAATTAAAATAAAAAAGACACAGCCACCCCAAAGTTTGGGACGCCTCTGTTTACAAGAACCTCGTTTACAGTACAAGTTCAACATCGCAGAAAGTGAAAAATGGATAAAGAAGATGTGGTATTTACTTACAAAGCAATATCACTCAGCAATGAAATCTATGTCATCAGGCTCTTAGCAGCACAATGAGTGGATTCAGGTATGATGATTCTAACTGAAATAAGTCACACAGCAAAAGAAACATCATAAGATATCACTAATACACGGAATGTAAACTTGGCTACACAGGAACTGAATTACAGAACAGAACAGGGTCTCAAATTTAGAAAACCAACTTATGCTTGCTTAAGGGGAAAGGTGAGTTGGGGTGCTGCATAAAACCAGAGATTGAAATGAGCACAGATGAAGTTCCTTAAGCCAAATATGGAATAGACAAGAGCTACTCCTTGCTCAACGAAATGGACTCAACACCCCATATTAAACGCCTAAGAATGTACCTGACTAGTAAGTATCTTAAAACCTATGGATTGCTATGTCTCCAAAAGAGAATCAAGCATGTGTACAGGGGAATAAATGCAGCAGTGATAGGATTGGAGAGGTTCGGTGAGCAAATGAAGACCCTTTGAAGTCATATTGCATGGTACCCATTCCACGGGTCTCAACTCTCCAGGTTTAAGGTATTTTTCCTTCAGCTAAAACATGCATGTGGAACCCAGAGTATGATCAACCATGTGAACGGGAGACGTGTTCAAATATGTCTCAGTTTTCCTCCCCTGGTACTCGGGTGCAACATTCCAGACGCTTTACTAACACTCTCCCGACTTGGAGAATCAGTCCCTTTAACCTCCTGTTTGGCCCAGTTTGCAATTTCTGTGGAAGATGAAAAGGAATAGCGAGAACCAATGAGAGACTAGCTGGAGGTGGCTGGACGGGCAAATTTAACTCTCATTTCCCACCAGGAAGAGGAAATAACCAAAGGCTCAGCGTGCCGTGCCGGAACCAGATTAGGGCCTGAAGCCATCCTGCGGTGTTGCGGCCAGGTCACAAGAAAGCGAGTTGAAGAAAGGAGCTCAGGGGCACTGTAATTCACAAACCTGCAGAGTTATAAATGACAGCTATCGTCCAAAAATAGACTGAAGTAAGGCTGCCAAGAGGACTTGAAAGCGGGGCAGAATTGCAGGAAACCGATTTCCGGAGGTAGACTGGAATTGCATTGAAAGCATAGGAAAAGAGGCAGAACGTCCACAATGATGCACTTGGCCAAAAAGGGCGTATGCGTTTTTTCCTGAATATATTCAGGAAAAAACGCATACGCCCTTTTTGGCCAACCAAGCAAGCTTGCAAAGGAAATCTGCACTACAATGAAGTCTCACTTCCCCCCAGTCAAAAGGGCCATCTGAAAAAAGTGTAAAATCCAGAAAGGCAGGACAGGCCATGGAGAACTGGGAGCCTTGTTATGCTGATGGGCGGGATGTAAATTGCCAACAGACACTCGGGAGAAGTGTATGGTGTTTCCTGAAACATCTAAAAAACAAAGCAACAGAGCCTAGGGCACTTCCACTTATGGTCCTATAGCTTAGGGAAATTAAAATCAAAAAGACACAGCCACCCCAAAGTTTGGGACGCCTCTGTTTACAAGAACCTCGTTTACCGTACAAGTTCAATATCACAGAAAGTGAAAAATGGATAAAGAACTTGTGGTACTTACGTACAATGCAGTATCACTCAGCAATGAAATCTATGTCATCAGGCCCGTAGCAGCATAATGAGTGGATTCAGGTACGATGATTCTAACTGAAATAAGTCACACAGAAAAAGAAACATCATAAGATATCACTAATACACGGAATGTAAACTTGGCTACACAGGAACTGAATTCCCAAACAGAACAGGGTCTCAAATTTAGAAAACCAACTTATGCTTGCTTAAGGGGAAAGGTGAGTTGGGGTGCTGCATAAAACCAGAGATTGAAATGAGCACAGATAAAGTTCCTTAAGCCAAATATGGAATAGACAAGAGCTACTCCTTGCTCAGCGAAATGGACTCAACACCCCATATTAAACGCCTAAGAATGTACCTGACTAGTAAGTATCTTAAAACCTATGGATTGCTATGTCTCCAAAAGAGAATCAAGCATGTGTACAGGGGCATAAATGCAGCAGTGATAGGATTGGAGAGGTTCGGTGAGCAAATGAAGACCCTTTGAAGTCATATTGCATGGTACCCATTCCACGGGTCTCAACTCTCCAGGTTTAAGGTATTCTTCCTTCAGCTAAAACATGCATGTGGAACCCAGAGTATGATCAACCGTGTGAACGGGAGATGTGTTCAAATATGTCTCAGTTTTCCTCCCCTGGTACTCGGGTGCAACATTCCAGACGCTTTACTAACACTCTCCCCACTTGGAGAGTCAGCGCCTTTAACCTCCTGTTTGGCCAAGTTTGCAATTTCTGCGGAAGATGAACAGGAATAGGGAGAACCAATGAGAGACTAGCTGGAGGTGTCTGGACGGGCAAATTTAACTCTCATTTCCCACCAGGAAGAGGAAATAACCAAAGGCTCACCGTGCCGTGCCGGAACCAGATTAGGGCCTGAAGCCATCCTGCGGTGTTGCGGCCAGCTCAAAAGAAAGTGAGTTGAAGAAAGGAGCTCAGGGGCACTGTAATTCACAAACCTGCAGAGTTATAAATGACAGCTATCGTCCAAAAATATACTGAAGTAAGGCTGCCAAGAGGACTTGAAAGCGGGGCAGAATTGCAGGAAACCGATTTCAGGAGGTAGACTGGAATTGCATTGAAAGCATAGGAAAAGAGGCAGAACGTCCACAATGATGCCCTTGGCCAAAAAGGGCGTATGCGTTTTTTCCTGAATATATTCAGGAAAAAACGCATACGCCCTTTTTGGCCAACCAAGCAAGCTTGCAAAGGAAATCTGCACTACAATGAAGTCTCACTTCCCCCCGGTCAAAAGGGCCATCTGAAAAAAGTGTAAAATCCAGAAAGGCAGCACAGGCCATGGAGAACTGGGAGCCTTGTTATGCTGATGGGCGGGATGTAAATTGCCAACAGACACTCGGGAGAAGTGTATGGTGTTTCCTGAAGCATCTAAAAAACAAAGCAACAGAGCCTAGGGCACTTCCACTTATGGTCCTATAGCTTAGGGAAATTAAAATAAAAAAGACACAGCCACCCCAAAGTTTGGGACGCCTCTGTTTACAAGAACCTCGTTTACAGTACAAGTTCAACATCGCAGAAAGTGAAAAATGGATAAAGAACTTGTGGTACTTACGTACATTGCAGTATCACTTAGCAATGAAATCTATGTCATCAGGCCCGTAGCAGCATAATGAGTGGATTCAGGTACGATGATTCTAACTGAAATAAGTCACACAGAAAAAGAAACATCATAAGATATCACTAATACACGGAATGTAAACTTGGCTACACAGGAACTGAATTACAGAACAGAACAGGGTCTCAAATTTAGAAAACCAACTTATACTTGCTTAAGAGGAAAGGTGAGTTGGGGTGCTGCATAAAACCAGAGATTGAAATGAGCACAGATAAAGTTCCTTAAGCCAAATATGGAATAGACAAGAGCTACTCCTTGCTCAACGAAATGGACTCAACACCCCATATTAAACGCCTAAGAATGTACCTGACTAGTAAGTATCTTAAAACCTATGGATTGCTATGTCTCCAAAAGAGAATCAAGCATGTGTACAGGGGAATAAATGCAGCAGTGATAGGATTGGAGAGGTTCGGTGAGCAAATGAAGACCCTTTGAAGTCATATTGCATGGTACCCATTCCACGGGTCTCAACTCTCCAGGTTTAAGGTATTTTTCCTTCAGCTAAAACATGCATGTGGAACCCAGAGTATGATCAACCATGTGAACGGGAGACGTGTTCAAATATGTCTCAGTTTTCCTCCCCTGGTACTCGGGTGCAACATTCCAGACGCTTTACTAACACTCTCCCGACTTGGAGAATCAGTCCCTTTAACCTCCTGTTTGGCCCAGTTTGCAATTTCTGTGGAAGATGAAAAGGAATAGCGAGAACCAATGAGAGACTAGCTGGAGGTGGCTGGACGGGCAAATTTAACTCTCATTTCCCACCAGGAAGAGGAAATAACCAAAGGCTCAGCGTGCCGTGCCGGAACCAGATTAGGGCCTGAAGCCATCCTGCGGTGTTGCGGCCAGGTCACAAGAAAGCGAGTTGAAGAAAGGAGCTCAGGGGCACTGTAATTCACAAACCTGCAGAGTTATAAATGACAGCTATCGTCCAAAAATAGACTGAAGTAAGGCTGCCAAGAGGACTTGAAAGCGGGGCAGAATTGCAGGAAACCGATTTCCGGAGGTAGACTGGAATTGCATTGAAAGCATAGGAAAAGAGGCAGAACGTCCACAATGATGCACTTGGCCAAAAAGGGCGTATGCGTTTTTTCCTGAATATATTCAGGAAAAAACGCATACGCCCTTTTTGGCCAACCAAGCAAGCTTGCAAAGGAAATCTGCACTACAATGAAGTCTCACTTCCCCCCAGTCAAAAGGGCCATCTGAAAAAAGTGTAAAATCCAGAAAGGCAGGACAGGCCATGGAGAACTGGGAGCCTTGTTATGCTGATGGGCGGGATGTAAATTGCCAACAGACACTCGGGAGAAGTGTATGGTGTTTCCTGAAACATCTAAAAAACAAAGCAACAGAGCCTAGGGCACTTCCACTTATGGTCCTATAGCTTAGGGAAATTAAAATCAAAAAGACACAGCCACCCCAAAGTTTGGGACGCCTCTGTTTACAAGAACCTCGTTTACCGTACAAGTTCAATATCACAGAAAGTGAAAAATGGATAAAGAACTTGTGGTACTTACGTACAATGCAGTATCACTCAGCAATGAAATCTATGTCATCAGGCCCGTAGCAGCATAATGAGTGGATTCAGGTACGATGATTCTAACTGAAATAAGTCACACAGAAAAAGAAACATCATAAGATATCACTAATACACGGAATGTAAACTTGGCTACACAGGAACTGAATTCCCAAACAGAACAGGGTCTCAAATTTAGAAAACCAACTTATGCTTGCTTAAGGGGAAAGGTGAGTTGGGGTGCTGCATAAAACCAGAGATTGAAATGAGCACAGATAAAGTTCCTTAAGCCAAATATGGAATAGACAAGAGCTACTCCTTGCTCAGCGAAATGGACTCAACACCCCATATTAAACGCCTAAGAATGTACCTGACTAGTAAGTATCTTAAAACCTATGGATTGCTATGTCTCCAAAAGAGAATCAAGCATGTGTACAGGGGCATAAATGCAGCAGTGATAGGATTGGAGAGGTTCGGTGAGCAAATGAAGACCCTTTGAAGTCATATTGCATGGTACCCATTCCACGGGTCTCAACTCTCCAGGTTTAAGGTATTCTTCCTTCAGCTAAAACATGCATGTGGAACCCAGAGTATGATCAACCGTGTGAACGGGAGATGTGTTCAAATATGTCTCAGTTTTCCTCCCCTGGTACTCGGGTGCAACATTCCAGACGCTTTACTAACACTCTCCCCACTTGGAGAGTCAGCGCCTTTAACCTCCTGTTTGGCCAAGTTTGCAATTTCTGCGGAAGATGAACAGGAATAGGGAGAACCAATGAGAGACTAGCTGGAGGTGTCTGGACGGGCAAATTTAACTCTCATTTCCCACCAGGAAGAGGAAATAACCAAAGGCTCACCGTGCCGTGCCGGAACCAGATTAGGGCCTGAAGCCATCCTGCGGTGTTGCGGCCAGCTCAAAAGAAAGTGAGTTGAAGAAAGGAGCTCAGGGGCACTGTAATTCACAAACCTGCAGAGTTATAAATGACAGCTATCGTCCAAAAATATACTGAAGTAAGGCTGCCAAGAGGACTTGAAAGCGGGGCAGAATTGCAGGAAACCGATTTCAGGAGGTAGACTGGAATTGCATTGAAAGCATAGGAAAAGAGGCAGAACGTCCACAATGATGCCCTTGGCCAAAAAGGGCGTATGCGTTTTTTCCTGAATATATTCAGGAAAAAACGCATACGCCCTTTTTGGCCAACCAAGCAAGCTTGCAAAGGAAATCTGCACTACAATGAAGTCTCACTTCCCCCCGGTCAAAAGGGCCATCTGAAAAAAGTGTAAAATCCAGAAAGGCAGCACAGGCCATGGAGAACTGGGAGCCTTGTTATGCTGATGGGCGGGATGTAAATTGCCAACAGACACTCGGGAGAAGTGTATGGTGTTTCCTGAAGCATCTAAAAAACAAAGCAACAGAGCCTAGGGCACTTCCACTTATGGTCCTATAGCTTAGGGAAATTAAAATAAAAAAGACACAGCCACCCCAAAGTTTGGGACGCCTCTGTTTACAAGAACCTCGTTTACAGTACAAGTTCAACATCGCAGAAAGTGAAAAATGGATAAAGAACTTGTGGTACTTACGTACATTGCAGTATCACTTAGCAATGAAATCTATGTCATCAGGCCCGTAGCAGCATAATGAGTGGATTCAGGTACGATGATTCTAACTGAAATAAGTCACACAGAAAAAGAAACATCATAAGATATCACTAATACACGGAATGTAAACTTGGCTACACAGGAACTGAATTACAGAACAGAACAGGGTCTCAAATTTAGAAAACCAACTTATACTTGCTTAAGAGGAAAGGTGAGTTGGGGTGCTGCATAAAACCAGAGATTGAAATGAGCACAGATAAAGTTCCTTAAGCCAAATATGGAATAGACAAGAGCTACTCCTTGCTCAACGAAATGGACTCAACACCCCATATTAAACGCCTAAGAATGTACCTGACTAGTAAGTATCTTAAAACCTATGGATTGCTATGTCTCCAAAAGAGAATCAAGCATGTGTACAGGGGCATAAATGCAGCAGTGATAGGATTGGAGAGGTTCGGTGAGCAAATGAAGACCCTTTGAAGTCATATTGCATGGTACCCATTCCACGGGTCTCAACTCTCCAGGTTTAAGGTATTCTTCCTTCAGCTAAAACATGCATGTGGAACCCAGAGTATGATCAACCGTGTGAACGGGAGATGTGTTCAAATATGTCTCAGTTTTCCTCCCCTGGTACTCGGGTGCAACATTCCAGACGCTTTACTAACACTCTCCCCACTTGGAGAGTCAGCGCCTTTAACCTCCTGTTTGGCCAAGTTTGCAATTTCTGCGGAAGATGAACAGGAATAGGGAGAACCAATGAGAGACTTGCTGGAGGTGTCTGGACGGGCAAATTTAACTCTCATTTCCCACCAGGAAGAGGAAATAACCAAAGGCTCAGCGTGCCGTGCCGGAACCAGATTAGGGCCTGAAGCCATCCTGCGGTGTTGCGGCCAGCTCAAAAGAAAGTGAGTTGAAGAAAGGAGCTCAGGGGCACTGTAATTCACAAACCTGCAGAGTTATAAATGACAGCTATCGTCCAAAAATATACTGAAGTAAGGCTGCCAAGAGGACTTGAAAGCGGGGCAGAATTGCAGGAAACCGATTTCCGGAGGTAGACTGGAATTGCATTGAAAGCATAGGAAAAGAGGCAGAACGTCCACAATGATGCACTTGGCCAAAAAGGGCGTATGCGTTTTTTCCTGAATATATTCAGGAAAAAACGCATACGCCCTTTTTGGCCAACCAAGCAAGCTTGCAAAGGAAATCTGCACTACAATGAAGTCTCACTTCCCCCCGGTCAAAAGGGCCATCTGAAAAAAGTGTAAAATCCAGAAAGGCAGCACAGGCCATGGAGAACTGGGAGCCTTGTTATGCTGATGGGCGGGATGTAAATTGCCAACAGACACTCGGGAGAAGTGTATGGTGTTTCCTGAAACATCTAAAAAACAAAGCAACAGAGCCTAGGGCACTTCCACTTATGGTCCTATAGCTTAGGGAAATTAAAATCAAAAAGACACAGCCACCCCAAAGTTTGGGACGCCTCTGTTTACAAGAACCTCGTTTACCGTACAAGTTCAATATCACAGAAAGTGAAAAATGGATAAAGAACTTGTGGTACTTACGTACAATACAGTATCACTCAGCAATGAAATCTATGTCATCAGGCCCGTAGCAGCATAATGAGTGGATTCAGGTACGATGATTCTAACTGAAATAAGTCACACAGAAAAAGAAACATC
The DNA here is from genome assembly GCF_964374135.1 of Grampus griseus. Classification (NCBI taxonomy): domain Eukaryota; kingdom Metazoa; phylum Chordata; class Mammalia; order Artiodactyla; family Delphinidae; genus Grampus; species Grampus griseus. Next base: position 375,498 of record NW_028133221.1, on the reverse strand, counting down.
ATAAGATATCACTAATACACGGAATGTAAACTTGGCTACACAGGAACTGAATTCCAAAACAGAACAGGGTCTCAAATTTAGAAAACCAACTTATGCTTGCTTAAGGGGAAAGGTGAGTTGGGGTGCTGCATAAAACCAGAGATTGAAATGAGCACAGATAAAGTTCCTTAAGCCAAATATGGAATAGACAAGAGCTACTCCTTGCTCAACGAAATGGACTCAACACCCCATATTAAACGCCTAAGAATGTACCTGACTAGTAAGTATCTTAAAACCTATGGATTGCTATGTCTCAAAAAGAGAATCAAGCATGTGTACAGGGGCATAAATGCAGCAGTGATAGGATTGGAGAGGTTCGGTGAGCAAATGAAGACCCTTTGAAGTCATATTGCATGGTACCCATTCCACGGGTCTCAACTCTCCAGGTTTAAGGTATTCTTCCTTCAGCTAAAACATGCATGTGGAACCCAGAGTATGATCAACCATGTGAACGGGAGACGTGTTCAAATATGTCTCAGTTTTCCTCCCCTGGTACTCGGGTGCAACATTCCAGACGCTTTACTAACACTCTCCCCACTTGGAGAGTCAGCGCCTTTAACCTCCTGTTTGGCCCAGTTTGCAATTTCTGCGGAAGATGAACAGGAATAGCGAGAACCAATGAGAGACTAGCTGGAGGTGTCTGGATGGGCAAATTTAACTCTCATTTCCCATCTGGAAGAGGAAATAACCAAAGGCTCAGCGTGCCGTGCCGGAACCAGATTAGGGCCTGAAGCCATCCTGCGGTGTTGCGGCCAGCTCAAAAGAAAGTGAGTTGAAGAAAGGAGCTCAGGGGCACTGTAATTCACAAACCTGCAGAGTTATAAATGACAGCTATCGTCCAAAAATAGACTGAAGTAAGGCTGCCAAGAGGACTTGAAAGCGGGGCAGAATTGCAGGAAACCGATTTCAGGAGGTAGACTGGAATTGCATTGAAAGCATAGGAAAAGAGGCAGAACGTCCACAATGATGCCCTTGGCCAAAAAGGGCGTATGCGTTTTTTCCTGAATATATTCAGGAAAAAACGCATACGCCCTTTTTGGCCAACCAAGCAAGCTTGCAAAGGAAATCTGCACTACAATGAAGTCTCACTTCCCCCCGGTCAAAAGGGCCATCTGAAAAAAGTGTAAAATCCAGAAAGGCAGCACAGGCCATGGAGAACTGGGAGCCTTGTTATGCTGATGGGCGGGATGTAAATTGCCAACAGACACTCGGGAGAAGTGTATGGTGTTTCCTGAAACATCTAAAAAACAAAGCAACAGAGCCTAGGGCACTTCCACTTATGGTCCTATAGCTTAGGGAAATTAAAATAAAAAAGACACAGCCACCCCAAAGTTTGGGACGCCTCTGTTTACAAGAACCTCGTTTACAGTACAAGTTCAACATCGCAGAAAGTGAAAAATGGATAAAGAAGATGTGGTATTTACTTACAAAGCAATATCACTCAGCAATGAAATCTATGTCATCAGGCTCTTAGCAGCACAATGAGTGGATTCAGGTATGATGATTCTAACTGAAATAAGTCACACAGCAAAAGAAACATCATAAGATATCACTAATACACGGAATGTAAACTTGGCTACACAGGAACTGAATTACAGAACAGAACAGGGTCTCAAATTTAGAAAACCAACTTATGCTTGCTTTAGAGGAAAGGTGAGTTGGGGTGCTGCATAAAACCAGAGATTGAAATGAGCACAGATAAAGTTCCTTAAGCCAAATATGGAATAGACAAGAGCTACTCCTTGCTCAACGAAATGGACTCAACACCGCATATTAAACACCTAAGAATGTACCTGACTAGTAAGTATCTTAAAACCTATGGATTGCTATGTCTCCAAAAGAGAATCAAGCATGTGTACAGGGGAATAAATGCAGCAGTGATAGGATTGGAGAGGTTCGGTGAGCAAATGAAGACCCTTTGAAGTCATATTGCATGGTACCCATTCCACGGGTCTCAACTCTCTAGGTTTAAGGTATTTTTCCTTCAGCTAAAACATGCATGTGGAACCCAGAGTATGATCAACCATGTGAACGGGAGACGTGTTCAAATATGTCTCAGTTTTCCTCCCCTGGTACTCGGGTGCAACATTCCAGACGCTTTACTAACACTCTCCCCACTTGGAGAGTCAGCGCCTTTAACCTCCTGTTTGGCCCAGTTTGCAATTTCTGCGGAAGATGAACAGGAATAGGGAGAACCAATGAGAGACTAGCTGGAGGTGTCTGGACGGGCAAATTTAACTCTCATTTCCCATCTGGAAGAGGAAATAACCAAAGGCTCAGCGTGCCGTGCCGGAACCAGATTAGGGCCTGAAGCCATCCTGCGGTGTTGCGGCCAGGTCACAAGAAAGCGAGTTGAAGAAAGGAGCTCAGGGGCACTGTAATTCACAAACCTGCAGAGTTATAAATGACAGCTATCGTCCAAAAATATACTGAAGTAAGGCTGCCAAGAGGACTTGAAAGCGGGGCAGAATTGCAGGAAACCAATTTCAGCAGGAAGACTGGAATTGCATTGAAAGCATAGGAAAAGAGGCAGAACGTCCACAATGATGCACTTGGCCAAAAAGGGCGTATGCGTTTTTTCCTGAATATATTCAGGAAAAAACGCATACGCCCTTTTTGGCCAACCAAGCAAGCTTGCAAAGGAAATCTGCACTACAATGAAGTCTCACTTCCCCCCGGTCAAAAGGGCCATCTGAAAAAAGTGTAAAATCCAGAAAGGCAGCACAGGCCATGGAGAACTGGGAGCCTTGTTATGCTGATGGGCGGGATGTAAATTGCCAACAGACAATAGGGAGAAGTGTATGGTGTTTCCTGAAACATCTAAAAAACAAAGCAACAGAGCCTAGGGCACTTCCACTTATGGTCCTATAGCTTAGGGAAATTAAAATAAAAAAGACACAGCCACCCCAAAGTTTGGGACGCCTCTGTTTACAAGAACCTCGTTTACAGTACAAGTTCAAAATCGCAGAAAGTGAAAAATGGATAAAGAAGCTGTGGTATTTACTTACAAAGCAATATCACTCAACAATGAAATCTATGTCATCAGGCCCTTAGCAGCACAATGAGTGGATTCAGGTACGATGATTCTAACTGAAATAATTCACACAGAAAAAGAAACATCATAAGATATCAGTAATACACGGAATGTAAACTTGGCTACACAGGAACTGAATTCCAAAACAGAACAGGGTCTCAAATTTAGAAAACCAACTTATGCTTGCTTAAGGGGAAAGGTGAGTTGGGGTGCTGCATAAAACCAGAGATTGAAATGAGCACAGATGAAGTTCCTTAAGACAAATATGGAATAGACAAGAGCTACTCCTTGCTCAACGAAATGGACTCAACACCCCATATTAAACGCCTAAGAATGTACCTGACTAGTAAGTATCTTAAAACCTATGGATTGCTATGTCTCCAAAAGAGAATCAAGCATGTGTACAGGGGAATAAATGCAGCAGTGATAGGATTGGAGAGGTTCGGTGAGCAAATGAAGACCCTTTGAAGTCATATTGCATGGTACCCATTCCACGGGTCTCAACTCTCCAGGTTTAAGGTATTTTTCCTTCAGCTAAAACATGCATGTGGAACCCAGAGTATGATCAACCATGTGAACGGGAGACGTGTTCAAATATGTCTCAGTTTTCCTCCCCTGGTACTCGGGTGCAACATTCCAGACGCTTTACTAACACTCTCCCGACTTGGAGAATCAGTCCCTTTAACCTCCTGTTTGGCCCAGTTTGCAATTTCTGTGGAAGATGAAAAGGAATAGCGAGAACCAATGAGAGACTAGCTGGAGGTGGCTGGACGGGCAAATTTAACTCTCATTTCCCACCAGGAAGAGGAAATAACCAAAGGCTCAGCGTGCCGTGCCGGAACCAGATTAGGGCCTGAAGCCATCCTGCGGTGTTGCGGCCAGGTCACAAGAAAGCGAGTTGAAGAAAGGAGCTCAGGGGCACTGTAATTCACAAACCTGCAGAGTTATAAATGACAGCTATCGTCCAAAAATAGACTGAAGTAAGGCTGCCAAGAGGACTTGAAAGCGGGGCAGAATTGCAGGAAACCGATTTCCGGAGGTAGACTGGAATTGCATTGAAAGCATAGGAAAAGAGGCAGAACGTCCACAATGATGCACTTGGCCAAAAAGGGCGTATGCGTTTTTTCCTGAATATATTCAGGAAAAAACGCATACGCCCTTTTTGGCCAACCAAGCAAGCTTGAAAAGGAAATCTGCACTACAATGAAGTCTCACTTCCCCCCAGTCAAAAGGGCCATCTGAAAAAAGTGTAAAATCCAGAAAGGCAGGACAGGCCATGGAGAACTGGGAGCCTTGTTATGCTGATGGGCGGGATGTAAATTGCCAACAGACACTCGGGAGAAGTGTATGGTGTTTCCTGAAACATCTAAAAAACAAAGCAACAGAGCCTAGGGCACTTCCACTTATGGTCCTATAGCTTAGGGAAATTAAAATCAAAAAGACACAGCCACCCCAAAGTTTGGGACGCCTCTGTTTACAAGAACCTCGTTTACCGTACAATTTCAATATCACAGAAAGTGAAAAATGGATAAAGAACTTGTGGTACTTACGTACAATGCAGTATCACTCAGCAATGAAATCTATGTCATCAGGCCCGTAGCAGCATAATGAGTGGATTCAGGTACGATGATTCTAACTGAAATAAGTCACACAGAAAAAGAAACATCATAAGATATCACTAATACACGGAATGTAAACTTGGCTACACAGGAACTGAATTCCAAAACAGAACAGGGTCTCAAATTTAGAAAACCAACTTATGCTTGCTTAAGGGGAAAGGTGAGTTGGGGTGCTGCATAAAACCAGAGATTGAAATGAGCACAGATAAAGTTCCTTAAGCCAAATATGGAATAGACAAGAGCTACTCCTTGCTCAACGAAATGGACTCAACACCCCATATTAAACGCCTAAGAATGTACCTGACTAGTAAGTATCTTAAAACCTATGGATTGCTATGTCTCCAAAAGAGAATCAAGCATGTGTACAGGGGCATAAATGCAGCAGTGATAGGATTGGAGAGGTTCGGTGAGCAAATGAAGACCCTTTGAAGTCATATTGCATGGTACCCATTCCACGGGTCTCAACTCTCCAGGTTTAAGGTATTCTTCCTTCAGCTAAAACATGCATGTGGAACCCAGAGTATGATCAACCATGTGAACGGGAGACGTGTTCAAATATGTCTCAGTTTTCCTCCCCTGGTACTCGGGTGCAACATTCCAGACGCTTTACTAACACTCTCCCGACTTGGAGAATCAGTCCCTTTAACCTCCTGTTTGGCCCAGTTTGCAATTTCTGTGGAAGATGAAAAGGAATAGCGAGAACCAATGAGAGACTAGCTGGAGGTGGCTGGACGGGCAAATTTAACTCTCATTTCCCACCAGGAAGAGGAAATAACCAAAGGCTCAGCGTGCCGTGCCGGAACCAGATTAGGGCCTGAAGCCATCCTGCGGTGTTGCGGCCAGGTCACAAGAAAGCGAGTTGAAGAAAGGAGCTCAGGGGCACTGTAATTCACAAACCTGCAGAGTTATAAATGACAGCTATCGTCCAAAAATAGACTGAAGTAAGGCTGCCAAGAGGACTTGAAAGCGGGGCAGAATTGCAGGAAACCGATTTCCGGAGGTAGACTGGAATTGCATTGAAAGCATAGGAAAAGAGGCAGAACGTCCACAATGATGCACTTGGCCAAAAAGGGCGTATGCGTTTTTTCCTGAATATATTCAGGAAAAAACGCATACGCCCTTTTTGGCCAACCAAGCAAGCTTGAAAAGGAAATCTGCACTACAATGAAGTCTCACTTCCCCCCAGTCAAAAGGGCCATCTGAAAAAAGTGTAAAATCCAGAAAGGCAGGACAGGCCATGGAGAACTGGGAGCCTTGTTATGGTGATGGGCGGGATGTAAATTGCCAACAGACACTCGGGAGAAGTGTATGGTGTTTCCTGAAACATCTAAAAAACAAAGCAACAGAGCCTAGGGCACTTCCACTTATGGTCCTATAGCTTAGGGAAATTAAAATAAAAAAGACACAGCCACCCCAAAGTTTGGGACGCCTCTGTTTACAAGAACCTCGTTTACCGTACAATTTCAATATCACAGAAAGTGAAAAATGGATAAAGAACTTGTGGTACTTACGTACAATGCAGTATCACTCAGCAATGAAATCTATGTCATCAGGCCCGTAGCAGCATAATGAGTGGATTCAGGTACGATGATTCTAACTGAAATAAGTCACACAGAAAAGGAAACATCATAAGATATCACTAATACACGGAATGTAAACTTGGCTACACAGGAACTGAATTCCAAAACAGAACAGGGTCTCAAATTTAGAAAACCAACTTATGCTTGCTTAAGGGGAAAGGTGAGTTGGGGTGCTGCATAAAACCAGAGATTGAAATGAGCACAGATAAAGTTCCTTAAGCCAAATATGGAATAGACAAGAGCTACTCCTTGCTCAACGAAATGGACTCAACACCCCATATTAAACGCCTAAGAATGTACCTGACTAGTAAGTATCTTAAAACCTATGGATTGCTATGTCTCCAAAAGAGAATCAAGCATGTGTACAGGGGCATAAATGCAGCAGTGATAGGATTGGAGAGGTTCGGTGAGCAAATGAAGACCCTTTGAAGTCATATTGCATGGTACCCATTCCACGGGTCTCAACTCTCCAGGTTTAAGGTATTCTTCCTTCAGCTAAAACATGCATGTGGAACCCAGAGTATGATCAACCGTGTGAACGGGAGATGTGTTCAAATATGTCTCAGTTTTCCTCCCCTGGTACTCGGGTGCAACATTCCAGACGCTTTACTAACACTCTCCCCACTTGGAGAGTCAGCGCCTTTAACCTCCTGTTTGGCCAAGTTTGCAATTTCTGCGGAAGATGAACAGGAATAGGGAGAACCAATGAGAGACTAGCTGGAGGTGTCTGGACGGGCAAATTTAACTCTCATTTCCCACCAGGAAGAGGAAATAACCAAAGGCTGAGCGTGCCGTGCCGGAACCAGATTAGGGCCTGAAGCCATCCTGCGGTGTTGCGGCCAGCTCAAAAGAAAGTGAGTTGAAGAAAGGAGCTCAGGGGCACTGTAATTCACAAACCTGCAGAGTTATAAATGACAGCTATCGTCCAAAAATATACTGAAGTAAGGCTGCCAAGAGGACTTGAAAGCGGGGCAGAATTGCAGGAAACCGATTTCAGGAGGTAGACTGGAATTGCATTGAAAGCATAGGAAAAGAGGCAGAACGTCCACAATGATGCACTTGGCCAAAAAGGGCGTATGCGTTTTTTCCTGAATATATTCAGGAAAAAACGCATACGCCCTTTTTGGCCAACCAAGCAAGCTTGCAAAGGAAATCTGCACTACAATGAAGTCTCACTTCCCCCCGGTCAAAAGGGCCATCTGAAAAAAGTGTAAAATCCAGAAAGGCAGCACAGGCCATGGAGAACTGGGAGCCTTGTTATGCTGATGGGCGGGATGTAAATTGCCAACAGACACTCGGGAGAAGTGTATGGTGTTTCCTGAAACATCTAAAAAACAAAGCAACAGAGCCTAGGGCACTTCCACTTATGGTCCTATAGCTTAGGGAAATTAAAATAAAAAAGACACAGCCACCCCAAAGTTTGGGACGCCTCTGTTTACAAGAACCTCGTTTACAGTACAAGTTCAACATCGCAGAAAGTGAAAAATGGATAAAGAACTTGTGGTACTTACGTACATTGCAGTATCACTTAGCAATGAAATCTATGTCATCAGGCCCGTAGCAGCATAATGAGTGGATTCAGGTACGATGATTCTAACTGAAATAAGTCACACAGAAAAAGAAACATCATAAGATATCACTAATACACGGAATGTAAACTTGGCTACACAGGAACTGAATTACAGAACAGAACAGGGTCTCAAATTTAGAAAACCAACTTATACTTGCTTAAGAGGAAAGGTGAGTTGGGGTGCTGCATAAAACCAGAGATTGAAATGAGCACAGATAAAGTTCCTTAAGCCAAATATGGAATAGACAAGAGCTACACCTTGCTCAACGAAATGGACTCAACACCCCATATTAAACGCCTAAGAATGTACCTGACTAGTAAGTATCTTAAAACCTATGGATTGCTATGTCTCCGAAAGAGAATCAAGCATGTGTACAGGGACATAAATGCAGCAGTGATAGGATTGGAGAGGTTCGGTGAGCAAATGAAGACCCTTTGAAGTCATATTGCATGGTACCCATTCCACGGGTCTCAACTCTCCAGGTTTAAGGTATTTTTCCTTCAGCTAAAACATGCATGTGGAACCCAGAGTATGATCAACCATGTGAACGGGAGACGTGTTCAAATATGTCTCAGTTTTCCTCCCCTGGTACTCGGGTGCAACATTCCAGACGCTTTACTAACACTCTCCCGACTTGGAGAATCAGTCCCTTTAACCTCCTGTTTGGCCCAGTTTGCAATTTCTGTGGAAGATGAAAAGGAATAGCGAGAACCAATGAGAGACTAGCTGGAGGTGGCTGGACGGGCAAATTTAACTCTCATTTCCCACCAGGAAGAGGAAATAACCAAAGGCTCAGCGTGCCGTGCCGGAACCAGATTAGGGCCTGAAGCCATCCTGCGGTGTTGCGGCCAGGTCACAAGAAAGCGAGTTGAAGAAAGGAGCTCAGGGGCACTGTAATTCACAAACCTGCAGAGTTATAAATGACAGCTATCGTCCAAAAATAGACTGAAGTAAGGCTGCCAAGAGGACTTGAAAGCGGGGCAGAATTGCAGGAAACCGATTTCCGGAGGTAGACTGGAATTGCATTGAAAGCATAGGAAAAGAGGCAGAACGTCCACAATGATGCACTTGGCCAAAAAGGGCGTATGCGTTTTTTCCTGAATATATTCAGGAAAAAACGCATACGCCCTTTTTGGCCAACCAAGCAAGCTTGCAAAGGAAATCTGCACTACAATGAAGTCTCACTTCCCCCCGGTCAAAAGGGCCATCTGAAAAAAGTGTAAAATCCAGAAAGGCAGGACAGGCCATGGAGAACTGGGAGCCTTGTTATGCTGATGGGCGGGATGTAAATTGCCAACAGACACTCGGGAGAAGTGTATGGTGTTTCCTGAAACATCTAAAAAACAAAGCAACAGAGCCTAGGGCACTTCCACTTATGGTCCTATAGCTTAGGGAAATTAAAATCAAAAAGACACAGCCACCCCAAAGTTTGGGACGCCTCTGTTTACAAGAACCTCGTTTACCGTACAAGTTCAATATCACAGAAAGTGAAAAATGGATAAAGAACTTGTGGTACTTACGTACAATACAGTATCACTCAGCAATCAAATCTATGTCATCAGGCCCGTAGCAGCATAATGAGTGGATTCAGGTACGATGATTCTAACTGAAATAAGTCACACAGAAAAAGAAACATCATAAGATATCACTAATACACGGAATGTAAACTTGGCTACACAGGAACTGAATTCCAAAACAGAACAGGGTCTCAAATTTAGAAAACCAACTTATGCTTGCTTAAGGGGAAAGGTGAGTTGGGGTGCTGCATAAAACCAGAGATTGAAATGAGCACAGATAAAGTTCCTTAAGCCAAATATGGAATAGACAAGAGCTACTCCTTGCTCAACGAAATGGACTCAACACCCCATATTAAACGCCTAAGAATGTACCTGACTAGTAAGTATCTTAAAACCTATGGATTGCTATGTCTCAAAAAGAGAATCAAGCATGTGTACAGGGGCATAAATGCAGCAGTGATAGGATTGGAGAGGTTCGGTGAGCAAATGAAGACCCTTTGAAGTCATATTGCATGGTACCCATTCCACGGGTCTCAACTCTCCAGGTTTAAGGTATTCTTCCTTCAGCTAAAACATGCATGTGGAACCCAGAGTATGATCAACCATGTGAACGGGAGACGTGTTCAAATATGTCTCAGTTTTCCTCCCCTGGTACTCGGGTGCAACATTCCAGACGCTTTACTAACACTCTCCCCACTTGGAGAGTCAGCGCCTTTAACCTCCTGTTTGGCCCAGTTTGCAATTTCTGCGGAAGATGAACAGGAATAGCGAGAACCAATGAGAGACTAGCTGGAGGTGTCTGGATGGGCAAATTTAACTCTCATTTCCCATCTGGAAGAGGAAATAACCAAAGGCTCAGCGTGCCGTGCCGGAACCAGATTAGGGCCTGAAGCCATCCTGCGGTGTTGCGGCCAGCTCAAAAGAAAGTGAGTTGAAGAAAGGAGCTCAGGGGCACTGTAATTCACAAACCTGCAGAGTTATAAATGACAGCTATCCTCCAAAAATAGACTGAAGTAAGGCTGCCAAGAGGACTTGAAAGCGGGGCAGAATTGCAGGAAACCGATTTCAGGAGGTAGACTGGAATTGCATTGAAAGCATAGGAAAAGAGGCAGAACGTCCACAATGATGCACTTGGCCAAAAAGGGCGTATGCGTTTTCTCCTGAATATATTCAGGAAAAAACGCATACGCCCTTTTTGGCCAACCAAGCAAGCTTGCAAAGGAAATCTGCACTACAATGAAGTCTCACTTCCCCCCGGTCAAAAGGGCCATCTGAAAAAAGTGTAAAATCCAGAAAGGCAGCACAGGCCATGGAGAACTGGGAGCCTTGTTATGCTGATGGGCGGGATGTAAATTGCCAACAGACACTCGGGATAAGTGTATGGTGTTTCCTGAAACATCTAAAAAACAAAGCAACAGAGCCTAGGGCACTTCCACTTATGGTCCTATAGCTTAGGGAAATTAAAATCAAAAAGACACAGCCACCCCAAAGTTTGGGACGCCTCTGTTTACAAGAACCTCGTTTACCGTACAAGTTCAATATCACAGAAAGTGAAAAATGGATAAAGAACTTGTGGTACTTACGTACAATGCAGTATCACTCAGCAATGAAATCTATGTCATCAGGCCCGTAGCAGCATAATGAGTGGATTCAGGTATGATGATTCTAACTGAAATAAGTCACACAGAAAAAGAAACATCATAAGATATCACTAATACACGGAATGTAAACTTGGCTACACAGGAACTGAATTCCAAAACAGAACAGGGTCTCAAATTTAGAAAACCAACTTATGCTTGCTTAAGGGGAAAGGTGAGTTGGGGTGCTGCATAAAACCAGAGATTGAAATGAGCACAGATAAAGTTCCTTAAGCCAAATATGGAATAGACAAGAGCTACTCCTTGCTCAACGAAATGGACTCAACACCCCATATTAAACGCCTAAGAATGTACCTGACTAGTAAGTATCTTAAAACCTATGGATTGCTATGTCTCCAAAAGAGAATCAAGCATGTGTACAGGGGCATAAATGCAGCAGTGATAGGATTGGAGAGGTTCGGTGAGCAAATGAAGACCCTTTGAAGTCATATTGCATGGTACCCATTCCACGGGTCTCAACTCTCCAGGTTTAAGGTATTCTTCCTTCAGCTAAAACATGCATGTGGAACCCAGAGTATGATCAACCGTGTGAACGGGAGATGTGTTCAAATATGTCTCAGTTTTCCTCCCCTGGTACTCGGGTGCAACATTCCAGACGCTTTACTAACACTCTCCCCACTTGGAGAGTCAGCGCCTTTAACCTCCTGTTTGGCCCAGTTTGCAATTTCTGCGGAAGATGAACAGGAATAGGGAGAACCAATGAGAGACTAGCTGGAGGTGTCTGGACGGGCAAATTTAACTCTCATTTCCCATCTGGAAGAGGAAATAACCAAAGGCTCAGCGTGCCGTGCCGGAACCAGATTAGGGCCTGAAGCCATCCTGCGGTGTTGCGGCCAGGTCACAAGAAAGCGAGTTGAAGAAAGGAGCTCAGGGGCACTGTAATTCACAAACCTGCAGAGTTATAAATGACAGCTATCCTCCAAAAATAGACTGAAGTAAGGCTGCCAAGAGGACTTGAAAGCGGGGCAGAATTGCAGGAAACCGATTTCAGGAGGTAGACTGGAATTGCATTGAAAGCATAGGAAAAGAGGCAGAACGTCCACAATGATGCACTTGGCCAAAAAGGGCGTATGCGTTTTTTCCTGAATATATTCAGGAAAAAACGCATACGCCCTTTTTGGCCAACCAAGCAAGCTTGCAAAGGAAATCTGCACTACAATGAAGTCTCACTTCCCCCCGGTCAAAAGGGCCATCTGAAAAAAGTGTAAAATCCAGAAAGGCAGCACAGGCCATGGAGAACTGGGAGCCTTGTTATGCTGATGGGCGGGATGTAAATTGCCAACAGACACTCGGGAGAAGTGTATGGTGTTTCCTGAAACATCTAAAAAACAAAGCAACAGAGCCTAGGGCACTTCCACATATGGTCCTATAGCTTAGGGAAATTAAAATAAAAAAGACACAGCCACCCCAAAGTTTGGGACGCCTCTGTTTACAAGAACCTCGTTTACAGTACAAGTTCAACATCGCAGAAAGTGAAAAATGGATAAAGAAGATGTGGTATTTACTTACAAAGCAATATCACTCAGCAATGAAATCTATGTCATCAGGCTCTTAGCAGCACAATGAGTGGATTCAGGTATGATGATTCTAACTGAAATAAGTCACACAGCAAAAGAAACATCATAAGATATCACTAATACACGGAATGTAAACTTGGCTACACAGGAACTGAATTACAGAACAGAACAGGGTCTCAAATTTAGAAAACCAACTTATGCTTGCTTAAGGGGAAAGGTGAGTTGGGGTGCTGCATAAAACCAGAGATTGGAATGAGCACAGATGAAGTTCCTTAAGCCAAATATGGAATAGACAAGAGCTACTCCTTGCTCAACGAAATGGACACAACACCCCATATTAAACGCCTAAGAATGTACCTGACTAGTAAGTATCTTAAAACCTATGGATTGCTATGTCTCCAAAAGAGAATCAAGCATGTGTACAGGGGAATAAATGCAGCAGTGATAGGATTGGAGAGGTTCGGTGAGCAAATGAAGACCCTTTGAAGTCATATTGCATGGTACCCATTCCACGGGTCTCAACTCTCTAGGTTTAAGGTATTTTTCCTTCAGCTAAAACATGCATGTGGAACCCAGAGTATGATCAACCATGTGAACGGGAGACGTGTTCAAATATGTCTCAGTTTTCCTCCCCTGGTACTCGGGTGCAACATTCCAGACGCTTTACTAACACTCTCCCCACTTGGAGAGTCAGCGCCTTTAACCTCCTGTTTGGCCCAGTTTGCAATTTCTGCGGAAGATGAACAGGAATAGGGAGAACCAATGAGAGACTAGCTGGAGGTGTCTGGACGGGCAAATTTAACTCTCATTTCCCATCTGGAAGAGGAAATAACCAAAGGCTCAGCGTGCCGTGCCGGAACCAGATTAGGGCCTGAAGCCATCCTGCGGTGTTGCGGCCAGGTCACAAGAAAGCGAGTTGAAGAAAGGAGCTCAGGGGCACTGTAATTCACAAACCTGCAGAGTTATAAATGACAGCTATCGTCCAAAAATATACTGAAGTAAGGCTGCCAAGAGGAATTGAAAGCGGGGCAGAATTGCAGGAAACCAATTTCAGCAGGAAGACTGGAATTGCATTGAAAGCATAGGAAAAGAGGCAGAACGTCCACAATGATGCACTTGGCCAAAAAGGGCGTATGCGTTTTTTCCTGAATATATTCAGGAAAAAACGCATACGCCCTTTTTGGCCAACCAAGCAAGCTTGCAAAGGAAATCTGCACTACAATGAAGTCTCACTTCCCCCCGGTCAAAAGGGCCATCTGAAAAAAGTGTAAAATCCAGAAAGGCAGCACAGGCCATGGAGAACTGGGAGCCTTGTTATGCTGATGGGCGGGATGTAAATTGCCAACAGACAATAGGGAGAAGTGTATGGTGTTTCCTGAAACATCTAAAAAACAAAGCAACAGAGCCTAGGGCACTTCCACTTATGGTCCTATAGCTTAGGGAAATTAAAATAAAAAAGACACAGCCACCCCAAAGTTTGGGACGCCTCTGTTTACAAGAACCTCGTTTACAGTACAAGTTCAACATCGCAGAAAGTGAAAAATGGATAAAGAAGCTGTGGTATTTACTTACAAAGCAATATCACTCAACAATGAAATCTATGTCATCAGGCCCTTAGCAGCACAATGAGTGGATTCAGGTACGATGATTCTAACTGAAATAATTCACACAGAAAAAGAAACATCATAAGATATCAGTAATACACGGAATGTAAACTTGGCTACACAGGAACTGAATTCCAAAACAGAACAGGGTCTCAAATTTAGAAAACCAACTTATGCTTGCTTAAGGGGAAAGGTGAGTTGGGGTGCTGCATAAAACCAGAGATTGAAATGAGCACAGATGAAGTTCCTTAAGACAAATATGGAATAGACAAGAGCTACTCCTTGCTCAACGAAATGGACTCAACACCCCATATTAAACGCCTAAGAATGTACCTGACTAGTAAGTATCTTAAAACCTATGGATTGCTATGTCTCCAAAAGAGAATCAAGCATGTGTACAGGGGAATAAATGCAGCAGTGATAGGATTGGAGAGGTTCGGTGAGCAAATGAAGACCCTTTGAAGTCATATTGCATGGTACCCATTCCACGGGTCTCAACTCTCTAGGTTTAAGGTATTTTTCCTTCAGCTAAAACATGCATGTGGAACCCAGAGTATGATCAACCATGTGAACGGGAGACGTGTTCAAATATGTCTCAGTTTTCCTCCCCTGGTACTCGGGTGCAACATTCCAGACGCTTTACTAACACTCTCCCCACTTGGAGAGTCAGCGCCTTTAACCTCCTGTTTGGCCCAGTTTGCAATTTCTGCGGAAGATGAACAGGAATAGGGAGAACCAATGAGAGACTAGCTGGAGGTGTCTGGACGGGCAAATTTAACTCTCATTTCCCATCTGGAAGAGGAAATAACCAAAGGCTCAGCGTGCCGTGCCGGAACCAGATTAGGGCCTGAAGCCATCCTGCGGTGTTGCGGCCAGGTCACAAGAAAGCGAGTTGAAGAAAGGAGCTCAGGGGCACTGTAATTCACAAACCTGCAGAGTTATAAATGACAGCTATCGTCCAAAAATATACTGAAGTAAGGCTGCCAAGAGGAATTGAAAGCGGGGCAGAATTGCAGGAAACCAATTTCAGCAGGAAGACTGGAATTGCATTGAAAGCATAGGAAAAGAGGCAGAACGTCCACAATGATGCACTTGGCCAAAAAGGGCGTATGCGTTTTTTCCTGAATATATTCAGGAAAAAACGCATACGCCCTTTTTGGCCAACCAAGCAAGCTTGCAAAGGAAATCTGCACTACAATGAAGTCTCACTTCCCCCCGGTCAAAAGGGCCATCTGAAAAAAGTGTAAAATCCAGAAAGGCAGCACAGGCCATGGAGAACTGGGAGCCTTGTTATGCTGATGGGCGGGATGTAAATTGCCAACAGACAATAGGGAGAAGTGTATGGTGTTTCCTGAAACATCTAAAAAACAAAGCAACAGAGCCTAGGGCACTTCCACTTATGGTCCTATAGCTTAGGGAAATTAAAATAAAAAAGACACAGCCACCCCAAAGTTTGGGACGCCTCTGTTTACAAGAACCTCGTTTACAGTACAAGTTCAACATCGCAGAAAGTGAAAAATGGATAAAGAAGCTGTGGTATTTACTTACAAAGCAATATCACTCAACAATGAAATCTATGTCATCAGGCCCTTAGCAGCACAATGAGTGGATTCAGGTACGATGATTCTAACTGAAATAATTCACACAGAAAAAGAAACATCATAAGATATCAGTAATACACGGAATGTAAACTTGGCTACACAGGAACTGAATTCCAAAACAGAACAGGGTCTCAAATTTAGAAAACCAACTTATGCTTGCTTAAGGGGAAAGGTGAGTTGGGGTGCTGCATAAAACCAGAGATTGAAATGAGCACAGATGAAGTTCCTTAAGACAAATATGGAATAGACAAGAGCTACTCCTTGCTCAACGAAATGGACTCAACACCCCATATTAAACGCCTAAGAATGTACCTGACTAGTAAGTATCTTAAAACCTATGGATTGCTATGTCTCCAAAAGAGAATCAAGCATGTGTACAGGGGAATAAATGCAGCAGTGATAGGATTGGAGAGGTTCGGTGAGCAAATGAAGACCCTTTGAAGTCATATTGCATGGTACCCATTCCACGGGTCTCAACTCTCCAGGTTTAAGGTATTTTTCCTTCAGCTAAAACATGCATGTGGAACCCAGAGTATGATCAACCATGTGAACGGGAGACGTGTTCAAATATGTCTCAGTTTTCCTCCCCTGGTACTCGGGTGCAACATTCCAGACGCTTTACTAACACTCCCCCACTTGGAGAGTCAGCGCCTTTAACCTCCTGTTTGGCCAAGTTTGCAATTTCTGCGGAAGATGAACAGGAATAGGGAGAACCAATGAGAGACTAGCTGGAGGTGTCTGGACGGGCAAATTTAACTCTCATTTCCCATCTGGAAGAGGAAATAACCAAAGGCTCAGCGTGCCGTGCCGGAACCAGATTAGGGCCTGAAGCCATCCTGCGGTGTTGCGGCCAGGTCACAAGAAAGCGAGTTGAAGAAAGGAGCTCAGGGGCACTGTAATTCACAAACCTGCAGAGTTATAAATGACAGCTATCGTCCAAAAATATACTGAAGTAAGGCTGCCAAGAGGACTTGAAAGCGGGGCAGAATTGCAGGAAACCGATTTCAGGAGGTAGACTGGAATTGCATTGAAAGCATAGGAAAAGAGGCAGAACGTCCACAATGATGCACTTGGCCAAAAAGGGCGTATGCGTTTTTTCCTGAATATATTCAGGAAAAAACGCATACGCCCTTTTTGGCCAACCAAGCAAGCTTGCAAAGGAAATCTGCACTACAATGAAGTCTCACTTCCCCCCGGTCAAAAGGGCCATCTGAAAAAAGTGTAAAATCCAGAAAGGCAGCACAGGCCATGGAGAACTGGGAGCCTTGTTATGCTGCTGGGCGGGATGTAAATTGCCAACAGACACTCGGGAGAAGTGTATGGTGTTTCCTGAAACATCTAAAAAACAAAGCAACAGAGCCTAGGGCACTTCCACTTATGGTCCTATAGCTTAGGGAAATTAAAATCAAAAAGACACAGCCACCCCAAAGTTTGGGACGCCTCTGTTTACAAGAACCTTGTTTACCGTACAAGTTCAACATCGCAGAAAGTGAGAAATAGATAAAGAACTTGTGGTACTTACGTACAATGCAGTATCACTTAGCAATGAAATCTATGTCATCAGGCCCGTAGCAGCATAATGAGTGGATTCAGGTACGATGATTCTAACTGAAATAAGTCACACAGAAAAAGAAACATCATAAGATATCACTAATACACGGAATGTAAACTTGGCTACACAGGAACTGAATTACAGAAAAGAACAGGGTCGCAAATTTAGAAAACCAACTTATGCTTGCTTAAGGGGAAAGGTGAGTTGGGGTGCTGCATAAAAGCAGAGATTGAAATGAGCACAGATAAAGTTCCTTAAGCCAAATATGGAATAAACAAGAGCTACTCCTTGCTCAACGAAATGGACTCAACACCGCATATTAAACGCCTAAGAATGTACCTGACTAGTAAGTATCTTAAAACCTATGGATTGCTATGTCTCCAAAAGAGAATCAAGCGTGTGTACAGGGGCATAAACGCAGCAGTGATAGGATTGGAGAGGTTCGGTGAGCAAATGAAGACCCTTTGAAGTCAATTTGCATGGTACCCATTACACGGGTCTCAACTCTCCAGGTTTAAGGTATTCTTCCTTCAGCTAAAACATGCATGTGGAACCCAGAGTATGATCAACCGTGTGAACGGGAGACGTGTTCAAATATGTCTCAGTTTTCGTACCCTGGTACTCGGGTGCAACATTCCAGATGCTTTACTAACACTCTCCCGACTTGGAGAGTCAGTCTCTTTAACCTCCTGTTTGGCCCAGTTTGCAATTTCTGCGGAAGATGAACAAGAATAGCGAGAACCAATGAGAGACTAGCTGGAGGTGTCTGGACGGGCAAATTTAACTCTCATTTCCCACCAGGAAGAGGAATTAACCAAAGGCTCAGCATGCCGTGCCGGAACCGGATTAGGGCCTGAAGCCATCCTGCGGTGTTGCGGCCAGCTCACAAGAAAGCGAGTTGAAGAAAGGAGCTCAGGGGCACTGTAATTCACAAACCTGCAGAGTTATAAATGACAGCTATTGTCCAAAAATATATCGAAGTAAGGCTGCCAAGAGGACTTGAAAGCGGGGCAGAATTGCAGGAAACCGATTTCAGGAGGTAGACTGGAATTGCATTGAAAGCATAGGAAAAGAGGCAGAACGTCCACAATGATGCACTTGGCCAAAAAGGGCGTATGCGTTTTTTCCTGAATATATTCAGGAAAAAACGCATACGCCCTTTTTGGCCAACCAAGCAAGCTTGCAAAGGAAATCTGCACTACAATGAAGTCTCACTTCCCCCCGGTCAAAAGGGCCATCTGAAAAAAGTGTAAAATCCAGAAAGGCAGGACAGGCCATGGAGAACTGGGAGCCTTGTTATGGTGATGGGCGGGATGTAAATTGCCAACAGACACTCAGGAGAAGTGTATGGTGTTTCCTGAAACATCTAAGGAACAAAGCAACAGAGCCTAGGTCACTTCCACTTATGGTCCTATAGCTTAGGGAAATTAAAATCAAAAAGACACAGCCACCCCAAAGTTTGGGACGCCTCTGTTTACAAGAACCTCGTTTACCGTACAAGTTCAATATCACAGAAAGTGAAAAATGGATAAAGAACTTGTGGTACTTACGTACAATGCAGTATCACTCAGCAATGAAATCTATGTCATCAGGCCCGTAGCAGCATAATGAGTGGATTCAGGTACGATGATTCTAACTGAAATAAGTCACACAGAAAAAGAAACATCATAAGATATCACTAATACACGGAATGTAAACTTGGCTACACAGGAACTGAATTCCAAAACAGAACAGGGTCTCAAATTTAGAAAACCAACTTATGCTTGCTTAAGGGGAAAGGTGAGTTGGGGTGCTGCATAAAACCAGAGATTGAAATGAGCACAGATAATATTCTATAAGGCAAATATGGAATAGACCAGAGCTACTCCTTGCTCAACGAAATGGACTCAACACCCCATATTCAACGCCTAGGAATATACCTGCCTAGTAAGAATCATAAAAGCAATGGATTTATATATCTCTGTAAGAGAATGAAGAGTGTGTACAGCGGCATTAAAGCAGTGAAAATCAGCTAAATCCCATATTAAAAATAAATTTCTTAAGCAAAACACAATGACCGTGAAATAGAGAGCAATACTTAAGTGATTCATTCAAGTCTTCTGATGCAACCTGCATTTACCATATCTACACCCAGAGCTGGGTGACACATAAGGCTGGACACTTGGGGCTCATAAGATTGGTGAGGTTCGGTGAGCAAATGCAGACCCTTTGAAGTCATATTGCATGGTACCCATTCCATGGATCTCAACTCTCCAGGTTTAAGGGATTCTTCCTTCAGCTAAAACATGCATGTGGAACCCAGAGTATTATCCACCGTGTGATCGAGAAACGTGTTCAAATATGTCTCACTTTTCGTTCCCTGGTACTCGGGTGCAACATTCCAGACGCTTTACTAACACTCTCCCGACTTGGAGAGTCAGTCCCTTTAACCTCCTGTTTGGCCCAGTTTGCAATTTCTGCGGAAGATGAACAGGAATAGCGAGAACCAATGAGAGACTAGCTGGAGGTGTCTGGACGGGCAAATTTAACTCTCATTTCCCACAGGGAAGAGCAATAAACCAAAGGCTCAGCATGCCGTGCCGGAACCAGATTAGGGCCTGAAGCAATCCTGCGGTGTTGTGGCCAGCTCACAAGAAAGCGAGTTGAAGAAAGGAGCTCAGGGGCACTGTAATTCACAAACCTGCAGAGTTATAAATGACAGCTATTGTCCGAAAATATACTGAAGTAGGGCTGCCAAGAGGACTTGAATGCGGGGCAGAATTGCAGGAAACCGATTTCAGGAGGAATCGGAATTGGATTGCATTTAAAACACAGGAAAAGAGGCAGAACGTCGACAATGATGCACTTGGCCAAAAAGGGCGTATGTGTTTTTTCCTGAATATATTCAGGAAAAAACTCATACGCCCTTTTTGGCCAACCAAGCAAGCTTGCAAAGGAAATCTGCACTACAATGAAGTCTCACTTCCCCCCGGTCAAAAGGGCCATCTGAAAAAAGTGTAAAATCCAGAAAGGCAGAACAGGCCATGGAGAACTGGGAGCCTTGTTATGCTGATGGGTGGAATGTAAATTACCAACAGCCGCTCTGTAGAAGTGTATGGTGTTTCCTGAAACATCTAAAAAACAAAGCAACAGAGCCTAGGGCACTTCCACTTATGGTCCTATAGCTTAGGGAAATTAAAATCAAAAAGACACAGCCACCCCAAAGTTTGGGACGCCTCTGTTTACAAGAACCTCGTTTACCGTACAAGTTCAACATCGCAGAAAGTGAAAAATGGATAAAGAACTTGTGGTACTTACGTACAATGCAGTATCACTTAACAATGAAATCTATGTCATCAGGCCCATAGCAGCATAATGAGTGGATTCAGGTACGATGATTCTAACTGAAATAAGTCACACAGAAAAAGAAACATCATAAGATATCACTAATACACGGAATGTAAACTTGGCTACACAGGAACTGAATTACAGAACAGAACAGGGTCTCAAATTTAGAAAACCAACTTATGCTTGCTTAAGGGGAAAGGTGAGTTGGGGTGCTGCATAAAACCAGAGATTGAAATGAGCACAGATAAAGTTCCTTAAGCCAAATATGGAATAGACAAGAGCTACTCCTTGCTCAACGAAATGGACTCAACACCGCATATTAAACGCCTAAGAATGTACCTGACTAGTAAGTATCTTAAAACCTATGGATTGCTATGTCTCCAAAAGAGAATCAAGCGTGTGTACAGGGGCATAAACGCAGCAGTGATAGGATTGGAGAGGTTCGGTGAGCAAATGAAGACCCTTTGAAGTCATATTGCATGGTACCCATTCCACGGGTCGCAACTCTCCAGGTTTAAGGTATTCTTCCTTCACCTAAAACATGCATGTGGAACCCAGAGTATGATCAACCATGTGATCGGGAGACGTGTTCAAATATGTCTCAGTTTTCCTCCCCTGGTACTCGGGTGCAACATTCCAGACGCTTTACTAACACTCTCCCGACTTGGAGAGTCAGCGCCTTTAACCTCCTGTTTGGCCCAGTTTGCAATTTCTGCGGAAGATGAACAGGAATAGGGAGAACCAATGAGAGACTAGCTGGAGGTGTCTGGACGGGCAAATTTAACTCTCATTTCCCACCAGGAAGAGGAAATAACCAAAGGCTCAGCGTGCCGTGCCGGAACCAGATTAGGGCCTGAAGCCATCCTGCGGTGTTGCGGCCAGCTCAAAAGAAAGCGAGTTGAAGAAAGGAGCTTAGGGGCACTGTAATTCACAAACCTGCAGAGTTATAAATGACAGCTATTGTCCAAAAATATACTGAAGTAAGGCTGCCAAGAGGACTTGAAACCGGGGCAGAATTGCAGGAAACCGATTTCAGGAGGTAGACTGGAATTGCATTGAAAGCATAGGAAAAGAGGCAGAACGTCCACAATGATGCACTTGGCCAAAAAGGGCGTTTGCGTTTTTTCCTGAATACATTCAGGAAAAAATGCATACACCCTTTTTGGCCAACCAAGCAAGCTTGCAAAGGAAATCTGCACTACAATGAAGTCTCACTTCCCCCCGGTCAAAAGGGCCATCTGAAAAAAGTGTAAAATCCAGCAAGGCAGGACAGGCCATGGAGAACTGGGAGCCTTGTTATGCTGATGGGCGGGATGTAAATTGCCAACAGACACTCGGGAGAAGTGTATGGTGTTTCCTGAAACATCTAAAAAACAAAGCAACAGAGCCTAGGGCACTTCCACTTATGGTCCTATAGCTTAGGGAAATTAAAATAAAAAAGACACAGCCACCCCAAAGTTTGGGACGCCTCTGTTTACAAGAACCTCGTTTACAGTACAAGTTCAACATCGCAGAAAGTGAAAAATGGATAAAGAACTTGTGGTACTTACGTACATTGCAGTATCACTTAGCAATGAAATCTATGTCATCAGGCCCATAGCAGCATAATGAGTGGATTCAGGTACGATGATTCTAACTGAAATAAGTCACACAGAAAAAGAAACATCATAAGATATCACTAATACACGGAATGTAAACTTGGCTACACAGGAACTGAATTACAGAACAGAACAGGGTCTCAAATTTAGAAAACCAACTTATACTTGCTTAAGAGGAAAGGTGAGTTGGGGTGCTGCATAAAACCAGAGATTGAAATGAGCACAGATAAAGTTCCTTAAGCCAAATATGGAATAGACAAGAGCTACACCTTGCTCAACGAAATGGACTCAACACCCCATATTAAACGCCTAAGAATGTACCTGACTAGTAAGTATCTTAAAACCTATGGATTGCTATGTCTCCGAAAGAGAATCAAGCATGTGTACAGGGACATAAATGCAGCAGTGATAGGATTGGAGAGGTTCGGTGAGCAAATGAAGACCCTTTGAAGTCATATTGCATGGTACCCATTCCACGGGTCTCAACTCTCCAGGTTTAAGGTATTCTTCCTTCAGCTAAAACATGCATGTGGAACCCAGAGTATGATCAACCATGTGAACGGGAGACGTGTTCAAATATGTCTCAGTTTTCCTCCCCTGGTACTCGGGTGCAACATTCCAGACGCTTTACTAACACTCTCCCCACTTGGAGAGTCAGCGCCTTTAACCTCCTGTTTGGCCCAGTTTGCAATTTCTGCGGAAGATGAACAGGAATAGCGAGAACCAATGAGAGACTAGCTGGAGGTGTCTGGATGGGCAAATTTAACTCTCATTTCCCATCTGGAAGAGGAAATAACCAAAGGCTCAGCGTGCCGTGCCGGAACCAGATTAGGGCCTGAAGCCATCCTGCGGTGTTGCGGCCAGCTCAAAAGAAAGTGAGTTGAAGAAAGGAGCTCAGGGGCACTGTAATTCACAAACCTGCAGAGTTATAAATGACAGCTATCGTCCAAAAATAGACTGAAGTAAGGCTGCCAAGAGGACTTGAAAGCGGGGCAGAATTGCAGGAAACCGATTTCAGGAGGTAGACTGGAATTGCATTGAAAGCATAGGAAAAGAGGCAGAACGTCCACAATGATGCACTTGGCCAAAAAGGGCGTATGCGTTTTTTCCTGAATATATTCAGGAAAAAACGCATACGCCCTTTTTGGCCAACCAAGCAAGCTTGCAAAGGAAATCTGCACTACAATGAAGTCTCACTTCCCCCCGGTCAAAAGGGCCATCTGAAAAAAGTGTAAAATCCAGAAAGGCAGCACAGGCCATGGAGAACTGGGAGCCTTGTTATGCTGATGGGCGGGATGTAAATTGCCAACAGACACTCGGGAGAAGTGTATGGTGTTTCCTGAAACATCTAAAAAACAAAGCAACAGAGCCTAGGGCACTTCCACTTATGGTCCTATAGCTTAGGGAAATTAAAATCAAAAAGACACAGCCACCCCAAAGTTTGGGACGCCTCTGTTTACAAGAACCTCGTTTACCGTACAAGTTCAATATCACAGAAAGTGAAAAATGGATAAAGAACTTGTGGTACTTACGTACAATGCAGTATCACTCAGCAATGAAATCTATGTCATCAGGCCCGTAGCAGCATAATGAGTGGATTCAGGTATGATGATTCTAACTGAAATAAGTCACACAGAAAAAGAAACATCATAAGATATCACTAATACACGGAATGTAAACTTGGCTACACAGGAACTGAATTCCAAAACAGAACAGGGTCTCAAATTTAGAAAACCAACTTATGCTTGCTTAAGGGGAAAGGTGAGTTGGGTTGCTGCATAAAACCAGAGATTGAAATGAGCACAGATAAAGTTCCTTAAGCCAAATATGGAAAAGACAAGAGCTACTCCTTGTTCAACGAAATGGACTCAACACCCCATATTAAACGCCTAAGAATGTACCTGACTAGTAAGTATCTTAAAACCTATGGATTGCTATGTCTCCAAAAGAGAATCAAGCATGTGTACAGGGGCATAAATGCAGCAGTGATAGGATTGGAGAGGTTCGGTGAGCAAATGAAGACCCTTTGAAGTCATATTGCATGGTACCCATTCCACGGGTCTCAACTCTCCAGGTTTAAGGTATTCTTCCTTCAGCTAAAACATGCATGTGGAACCCAGAGTATGATCAACCGTGTGAACGGGAGATGTGTTCAAATATGTCTCAGTTTTCCTCCCCTGGTACTCGGGTGCAACATTCCAGACGCTTTACTAACACTCTCCCCACTTGGAGAGTCAGCGCCTTTAACCTCCTGTTTGGCCCAGTTTGCAATTTCTGCGGAAGATGAACAGGAATAGGGAGAACCAATGAGAGACTAGCTGGAGGTGTCTGGACGGGCAAATTTAACTCTCATTTCCCATCTGGAAGAGGAAATAACCAAAGGCTCAGCGTGCCGTGCCGGAACCAGATTAGGGCCTGAAGCCATCCTGCGGTGTTGCGGCCAGGTCACAAGAAAGCGAGTTGAAGAAAGGAGCTCAGGGGCACTGTAATTCACAAACCTGCAGAGTTATAAATGACAGCTATCGTCCAAAAATATACTGAAGTAAGGCTGCCAAGAGGACTTGAAAGCGGGGCAGAATTGCAGGAAACCGATTTCAGGAGGTAGACTGGAATTGCATTGAAAGCATAGGAAAAGAGGCAGAACGTCCACAATGATGCACTTGGCCAAAAAGGGCGTATGCGTTTTTTCCTGAATATATTCAGGAAAAAACGCATACGCCCTTTTTGGCCAACCAAGCAAGCTTGCAAAGGAAATCTGCACTACAATGAAGTCTCACTTCCCCCCGGTCAAAAGGGCCATCTGAAAAAAGTGTAAAATCCAGAAAGGCAGCACAGGCCATGGAGAACTGGGAGCCTTGTTATGCTGATGGGCGGGATGTAAATTGCCAACAGACACTCGGGAGAAGTGTATGGTGTTTCCTGAAACATCTAAAAAACAAAGCAACAGAGCCTAGGGCACTTCCACTTATGGTCCTATAGCTTAGGGAAATTAAAATAAAAAAGACACAGCCACCCCAAAGTTTGGGACGCCTCTGTTTACAAGAACCTCGTTTACAGTACAAGTTCAACATCGCAGAAAGTGAAAAATGGATAAAGAAGATGTGGTATTTACTTACAAAGCAATATCACTCAGCAATGAAATCTATGTCATCAGGCTCTTAGCAGCACAATGAGTGGATTCAGGTATGATGATTCTAACTGAAATAAGTCACACAGCAAAAGAAACATCATAAGATATCACTAATACACGGAATGTAAACTTGGCTACACAGGAACTGAATTACAGAACAGAACAGGGTCTCAAATTTAGAAAACCAACTTATGCTTGCTTAAGGGGAAAGGTGAGTTGGGGTGCTGCATAAAACCAGAGATTGAAATGAGCACAGATGAAGTTCCTTAAGCCAAATATGGAATAGACAAGAGCTACTCCTTGCTCAACGAAATGGACTCAACACCCCATATTAAACGCCTAAGAATGTACCTGACTAGTAAGTATCTTAAAACCTATGGATTGCTATGTCTCCAAAAGAGAATCAAGCATGTGTACAGGGGAATAAATGCAGCAGTGATAGGATTGGAGAGGTTCGGTGAGCAAATGAAGACCCTTTGAAGTCATATTGCATGGTACCCATTCCACGGGTCTCAACTCTCCAGGTTTAAGGTATTTTTCCTTCAGCTAAAACATGCATGTGGAACCCAGAGTATGATCAACCATGTGAACGGGAGACGTGTTCAAATATGTCTCAGTTTTCCTCCCCTGGTACTCGGGTGCAACATTCCAGACGCTTTACTAACACTCTCCCGACTTGGAGAATCAGTCCCTTTAACCTCCTGTTTGGCCCAGTTTGCAATTTCTGTGGAAGATGAAAAGGAATAGCGAGAACCAATGAGAGACTAGCTGGAGGTGGCTGGACGGGCAAATTTAACTCTCATTTCCCACCAGGAAGAGGAAATAACCAAAGGCTCAGCGTGCCGTGCCGGAACCAGATTAGGGCCTGAAGCCATCCTGCGGTGTTGCGGCCAGGTCACAAGAAAGCGAGTTGAAGAAAGGAGCTCAGGGGCACTGTAATTCACAAACCTGCAGAGTTATAAATGACAGCTATCGTCCAAAAATAGACTGAAGTAAGGCTGCCAAGAGGACTTGAAAGCGGGGCAGAATTGCAGGAAACCGATTTCCGGAGGTAGACTGGAATTGCATTGAAAGCATAGGAAAAGAGGCAGAACGTCCACAATGATGCACTTGGCCAAAAAGGGCGTATGCGTTTTTTCCTGAATATATTCAGGAAAAAACGCATACGCCCTTTTTGGCCAACCAAGCAAGCTTGCAAAGGAAATCTGCACTACAATGAAGTCTCACTTCCCCCCAGTCAAAAGGGCCATCTGAAAAAAGTGTAAAATCCAGAAAGGCAGGACAGGCCATGGAGAACTGGGAGCCTTGTTATGCTGATGGGCGGGATGTAAATTGCCAACAGCCACTCGGAGAAGTGTATGGTGTTTCCTGAAACATCTAAAAAACAAAGCAACAGAGCCTAGGGCACTTCCACTTATGGTCCTATAGCTTAGGGAAATTAAAATCAAAAAGACACAGCCACCCCAAAGTTTGGGACGCCTCTGTTTACAAGAACCTCGTTTACCGTACAAGTTCAATATCACAGAAAGTGAAAAATGGATAAAGAACTTGTGGTACTTACGTACAATGCAGTATCACTCAGCAATGAAATCTATGTCATCAGGCCCGTAGCAGCATAATGAGTGGATTCAGGTACGATGATTCTAACTGAAATAAGTCACACAGAAAAAGAAACATCATAAGATATCACTAATACACGGAATGTAAACTTGGCTACACAGGAACTGAATTCCAAAACAGAACAGGGTCTCAAATTTAGAAAACCAACTTATGCTTGCTTAAGGGGAAAGGTGAGTTGGGGTGCTGCATAAAACCAGAGATTGAAATGAGCACAGATAAAGTTCCTTAAGCCAAATATGGAATAGACAAGAGCTACTCCTTGCTCAACGAAATGGACTCAACACCGCATATTAAACACCTAAGAATGTACCTGACTAGTAAGTATCTTAAAACCTATGGATTGCTATGTCTCCAAAAGAGAATCAAGCATGTGTACAGGGGAATAAATGCAGCAGTGATAGGATTGGAGAGGTTCGGTGAGCAAATGAAGACCCTTTGAAGTCATATTGCATGGTACCCATTCCACGGGTCTCAACTCTCTAGGTTTAAGGTATTTTTCCTTCAGCTAAAACATGCATGTGGAACCCAGAGTATGATCAACCATGTGAACGGGAGACGTGTTCAAATATGTCTCAGTTTTCCTCCCCTGGTACTCGGGTGCAACATTCCAGACGCTTTACTAACACTCTCCCCACTTGGAGAGTCAGCGCCTTTAACCTCCTGTTTGGCCCAGTTTGCAATTTCTGCGGAAGATGAACAGGAATAGGGAGAACCAATGAGAGACTAGCTGGAGGTGTCTGGACGGGCAAATTTAACTCTCATTTCCCATCTGGAAGAGGAAATAACCAAAGGCTCAGCGTGCCGTGCCGGAACCAGATTAGGGCCTGAAGCCATCCTGCGGTGTTGCGGCCAGGTCACAAGAAAGCGAGTTGAAGAAAGGAGCTCAGGGGCACTGTAATTCACAAACCTGCAGAGTTATAAATGACAGCTATCGTCCAAAAATATACTGAAGTAAGGCTGCCAAGAGGACTTGAAAGCGGGGCAGAATTGCAGGAAACCAATTTCAGCAGGAAGACTGGAATTGCATTGAAAGCATAGGAAAAGAGGCAGAACGTCCACAATGATGCACTTGGCCAAAAAGGGCGTATGCGTTTTTTCCTGAATATATTCAGGAAAAAACGCATACGCCCTTTTTGGCCAACCAAGCAAGCTTGCAAAGGAAATCTGCACTACAATGAAGTCTCACTTCCCCCCGGTCAAAAGGGCCATCTGAAAAAAGTGTAAAATCCAGAAAGGCAGCACAGGCCATGGAGAACTGGGAGCCTTGTTATGCTGATGGGCGGGATGTAAATTGCCAACAGACAATAGGGAGAAGTGTATGGTGTTTCCTGAAACATCTAAAAAACAAAGCAACAGAGCCTAGGGCACTTCCACTTATGGTCCTATAGCTTAGGGAAATTAAAATAAAAAAGACACAGCCACCCCAAAGTTTGGGACGCCTCTGTTTACAAGAACCTCGTTTACAGTACAAGTTCAACATCGCAGAAAGTGAAAAATGGATAAAGAAGCTGTGGTATTTACTTACAAAGCAATATCACTCAACAATGAAATCTATGTCATCAGGCCCTTAGCAGCACAATGAGTGGATTCAGGTACGATGATTCTAACTGAAATAATTCACACAGAAAAAGAAACATCATAAGATATCAGTAATACACGGAATGTAAACTTGGCTACACAGGAACTGAATTCCAAAACAGAACAGGGTCTCAAATTTAGAAAACCAACTTATGCTTGCTTAAGGGGAAAGGTGAGTTGGGGTGCTGCATAAAACCAGAGATTGAAATGAGCACAGATGAAGTTCCTTAAGACAAATATGGAATAGACAAGAGCTACTCCTTGCTCAACGAAATGGACTCAACACCCCATATTAAACGCCTAAGAATGTACCTGACTAGTAAGTATCTTAAAACCTATGGATTGCTATGTCTCCAAAAGAGAATCAAGCATGTGTACAGGGGAATAAATGCAGCAGTGATAGGATTGGAGAGGTTCGGTGAGCAAATGAAGACCCTTTGAAGTCATATTGCATGGTACCCATTCCACGGGTCTCAACTCTCCAGGTTTAAGGTATTTTTCCTTCAGCTAAAACATGCATGTGGAACCCAGAGTATGATCAACCATGTGAACGGGAGACGTGTTCAAATATGTCTCAGTTTTCCTCCCCTGGTACTCGGGTGCAACATTCCAGACGCTTTACTAACACTCTCCCGACTTGGAGAATCAGTCCCTTTAACCTCCTGTTTGGCCCAGTTTGCAATTTCTGTGGAAGATGAAAAGGAATAGCGAGAACCAATGAGAGACTAGCTGGAGGTGGCTGGACGGGCAAATTTAACTCTCATTTCCCACCAGGAAGAGGAAATAACCAAAGGCTCAGCGTGCCGTGCCGGAACCAGATTAGGGCCTGAAGCCATCCTGCGGTGTTGCGGCCAGGTCACAAGAAAGCGAGTTGAAGAAAGGAGCTCAGGGGCACTGTAATTCACAAACCTGCAGAGTTATAAATGACAGCTATCGTCCAAAAATAGACTGAAGTAAGGCTGCCAAGAGGACTTGAAAGCGGGGCAGAATTGCAGGAAACCGATTTCCGGAGGTAGACTGGAATTGCATTGAAAGCATAGGAAAAGAGGCAGAACGTCCACAATGATGCACTTGGCCAAAAAGGGCGTATGCGTTTTTTCCTGAATATATTCAGGAAAAAACGCATACGCCCTTTTTGGCCAACCAAGCAAGCTTGCAAAGGAAATCTGCACTACAATGAAGTCTCACTTCCCCCCAGTCAAAAGGGCCATCTGAAAAAAGTGTAAAATCCAGAAAGGCAGGACAGGCCATGGAGAACTGGGAGCCTTGTTATGCTGATGGGCGGGATGTAAATTGCCAACAGACACTCGGGAGAAGTGTATGGTGTTTCCTGAAACATCTAAAAAACAAAGCAACAGAGCCTAGGGCACTTCCACTTATGGTCCTATAGCTTAGGGAAATTAAAATCAAAAAGACACAGCCACCCCAAAGTTTGGGACGCCTCTGTTTACAAGAACCTCGTTTACCGTACAAGTTCAATATCACAGAAAGTGAAAAATGGATAAAGAACTTGTGGTACTTACGTACAATGCAGTATCACTCAGCAATGAAATCTATGTCATCAGGCCCGTAGCAGCATAATGAGTGGATTCAGGTACGATGATTCTAACTGAAATAAGTCACACAGAAAAAGAAACATCATAAGATATCACTAATACACGGAATGTAAACTTGGCTACACAGGAACTGAATTCCAAAACAGAACAGGGTCTCAAATTTAGAAAACCAACTTATGCTTGCTTAAGGGGAAAGGTGAGTTGGGGTGCTGCATAAAACCAGAGATTGAAATGAGCACAGATAAAGTTCCTTAAGCCAAATATGGAATAGACAAGAGCTACTCCTTGCTCAACGAAATGGACTCAACACCCCATATTAAACGCCTAAGAATGTACCTGACTAGTAAGTATCTTAAAACCTATGGATTGCTATGTCTCCAAAAGAGAATCAAGCATGTGTACAGGGGCATAAATGCAGCAGTGATAGGATTGGAGAGGTTCGGTGAGCAAATGAAGACCCTTTGAAGTCATATTGCATGGTACCCATTCCACGGGTCTCAACTCTCCAGGTTTAAGGTATTCTTCCTTCAGCTAAAACATGCATGTGGAACCCAGAGTATGATCAACCGTGTGAACGGGAGATGTGTTCAAATATGTCTCAGTTTTCCTCCCCTGGTACTCGGGTGCAACATTCCAGACGCTTTACTAACACTCTCCCCACTTGGAGAGTCAGCGCCTTTAACCTCCTGTTTGGCCAAGTTTGCAATTTCTGCGGAAGATGAACAGGAATAGGGAGAACCAATGAGAGACTAGCTGGAGGTGTCTGGACGGGCAAATTTAACTCTCATTTCCCACCAGGAAGAGGAAATAACCAAAGGCTCAGCGTGCCGTGCCGGAACCAGATTAGGGCCTGAAGCCATCCTGCGGTGTTGCGGCCAGCTCAAAAGAAAGTGAGTTGAAGAAAGGAGCTCAGGGGCACTGTAATTCACAAACCTGCAGAGTTATAAATGACAGCTATCGTCCAAAAATATACTGAAGTAAGGCTGCCAAGAGGACTTGAAAGCGGGGCAGAATTGCAGGAAACCGATTTCAGGAGGTAGACTGGAATTGCATTGAAAGCATAGGAAAAGAGGCAGAACGTCCACAATGATGCACTTGGCCAAAAAGGGCGTATGCGTTTTTTCCTGAATATATTCAGGAAAAAACGCATACGCCCTTTTTGGCCAACCAAGCAAGCTTGCAAAGGAAATCTGCACTACAATGAAGTCTCACTTCCCCCCGGTCAAAAGGGCCATCTGAAAAAAGTGTAAAATCCAGAAAGGCAGCACAGGCCATGGAGAACTGGGAGCCTTGTTATGCTGATGGGCGGGATGTAAATTGCCAACAGACACTCGGGAGAAGTGTATGGTGTTTCCTGAAACATCTAAAAAACAAAGCAACAGAGCCTAGGGCACTTCCACTTATGGTCCTATAGCTTAGGGAAATTAAAATAAAAAAGACACAGCCACCCCAAAGTTTGGGACGCCTCTGTTTACAAGAACCTCGTTTACAGTACAAGTTCAACATCGCAGAAAGTGAAAAATGGATAAAGAACTTGTGGTACTTACGTACATTGCAGTATCACTTAGCAATGAAATCTATGTCATCAGGCCCGTAGCAGCATAATGAGTGGATTCAGGTACGATGATTCTAACTGAAATAAGTCACACAGAAAAAGAAACATCATAAGATATCACTAATACACGGAATGTAAACTTGGCTACACAGGAACTGAATTACAGAACAGAACAGGGTCTCAAATTTAGAAAACCAACTTATACTTGCTTAAGAGGAAAGGTGAGTTGGGGTGCTGCATAAAACCAGAGATTGAAATGAGCACAGATAAAGTTCCTTAAGCCAAATATGGAATAGACAAGAGCTACACCTTGCTCAACGAAATGGACTCAACACCCCATATTAAACGCCTAAGAATGTACCTGACTAGTAAGTATCTTAAAACCTATGGATTGCTATGTCTCCGAAAGAGAATCAAGCATGTGTACAGGGACATAAATGCAGCAGTGATAGGATTGGAGAGGTTCGGTGAGCAAATGAAGACCCTTTGAAGTCATATTGCATGGTACCCATTCCACGGGTCTCAACTCTCCAGGTTTAAGGTATTTTTCCTTCAGCTAAAACATGCATGTGGAACCCAGAGTATGATCAACCATGTGAACGGGAGACGTGTTCAAATATGTCTCAGTTTTCCTCCCCTGGTACTCGGGTGCAACATTCCAGACGCTTTACTAACACTCTCCCGACTTGGAGAATCAGTCCCTTTAACCTCCTGTTTGGCCCAGTTTGCAATTTCTGTGGAAGATGAAAAGGAATAGCGAGAACCAATGAGAGACTAGCTGGAGGTGGCTGGACGGGCAAATTTAACTCTCATTTCCCACCAGGAAGAGGAAATAACCAAAGGCTCAGCGTGCCGTGCCGGAACCAGATTAGGGCCTGAAGCCATCCTGCGGTGTTGCGGCCAGGTCACAAGAAAGCGAGTTGAAGAAAGGAGCTCAGGGGCACTGTAATTCACAAACCTGCAGAGTTATAAATGACAGCTATCGTCCAAAAATAGACTGAAGTAAGGCTGCCAAGAGGACTTGAAAGCGGGGCAGAATTGCAGGAAACCGATTTCCGGAGGTAGACTGGAATTGCATTGAAAGCATAGGAAAAGAGGCAGAACGTCCACAATGATGCACTTGGCCAAAAAGGGCGTATGCGTTTTTTCCTGAATATATTCAGGAAAAAACGCATACGCCCTTTTTGGCCAACCAAGCAAGCTTGCAAAGGAAATCTGCACTACAATGAAGTCTCACTTCCCCCCGGTCAAAAGGGCCATCTGAAAAAAGTGTAAAATCCAGAAAGGCAGGACAGGCCATGGAGAACTGGGAGCCTTGTTATGCTGATGGGCGGGATGTAAATTGCCAACAGACACTCGGGAGAAGTGTATGGTGTTTCCTGAAACATCTAAAAAACAAAGCAACAGAGCCTAGGGCACTTCCACTTATGGTCCTATAGCTTAGGGAAATTAAAATCAAAAAGACACAGCCACCCCAAAGTTTGGGACGCCTCTGTTTACAAGAACCTCGTTTACCGTACAAGTTCAATATCACAGAAAGTGAAAAATGGATAAAGAACTTGTGGTACTTACGTACAATACAGTATCACTCAGCAATGAAATCTATGTCATCAGGCCTGTAGCAGCATAATGAGTGGATTCAGGTACGATGATTCTAACTGAAATAAGTCACACAGAAAAAGAAACATCATAAGATATCACTAATACACGGAATGTAAACTTGGCTACACAGGAACTGAATTCCAAAACAGAACAGGGTCTCAAATTTAGAAAACCAACTTATGCTTGCTTAAGGGGAAAGGTGAGTTGGGGTGCTGCATAAAACCAGAGATTGAAATGAGCACAGATAAAGTTCCTTAAGCCAAATATGGAATAGACAAGAGCTACTCCTTGCTCAACGAAATGGACTCAACACCCCATATTAAACGCCTAAGAATGTACCTGACTAGTAAGTATCTTAAAACCTATGGATTGCTATGTCTCAAAAAGAGAATCAAGCATGTGTACAGGGGCATAAATGCAGCAGTGATAGGATTGGAGAGGTTCGGTGAGCAAATGAAGACCCTTTGAAGTCATATTGCATGGTACCCATTCCACGGGTCTCAACTCTCCAGGTTTAAGGTATTCTTCCTTCAGCTAAAACATGCATGTGGAACCCAGAGTATGATCAACCATGTGAACGGGAGACGTGTTCAAATATGTCTCAGTTTTCCTCCCCTGGTACTCGGGTGCAACATTCCAGACGCTTTACTAACACTCTCCCCACTTGGAGAGTCAGCGCCTTTAACCTCCTGTTTGGCCCAGTTTGCAATTTCTGCGGAAGATGAACAGGAATAGCGAGAACCAATGAGAGACTAGCTGGAGGTGTCTGGATGGGCAAATTTAACTCTCATTTCCCATCTGGAAGAGGAAATAACCAAAGGCTCAGCGTGCCGTGCCGGAACCAGATTAGGGCCTGAAGCCATCCTGCGGTGTTGCGGCCAGCTCAAAAGAAAGTGAGTTGAAGAAAGGAGCTCAGGGGCACTGTAATTCACAAACCTGCAGAGTTATAAATGACAGCTATCCTCCAAAAATAGACTGAAGTAAGGCTGCCAAGAGGACTTGAAAGCGGGGCAGAATTGCAGGAAACCGATTTCAGGAGGTAGACTGGAATTGCATTGAAAGCATAGGAAAAGAGGCAGAACGTCCACAATGATGCACTTGGCCAAAAAGGGCGTATGCGTTTTTTCCTGAATATATTCAGGAAAAAACGCATACGCCCTTTTTGGCCAACCAAGCAAGCTTGCAAAGGAAATCTGCACTACAATGAAGTCTCACTTCCCCCCGGTCAAAAGGGCCATCTGAAAAAAGTGTAAAATCCAGAAAGGCAGCACAGGCCATGGAGAACTGGGAGCCTTGTTATGCTGATGGGCGGGATGTAAATTGCCAACAGACACTCGGGATAAGTGTATGGTGTTTCCTGAAACATCTAAAAAACAAAGCAACAGAGCCTAGGGCACTTCCACTTATGGTCCTATAGCTTAGGGAAATTAAAATCAAAAAGACACAGCCACCCCAAAGTTTGGGACGCCTCTGTTTACAAGAACCTTGTTTACCGTACAAGTTCAATATCACAGAAAGTGAAAAATGGATAAAGAACTTGTGGTACTTACGTACAATGCAGTATCACTCAGCAATGAAATCTATGTCATCAGGCCCATAGCAGCATAATGAGTGGATTCAGGTATGATGATTCTAACTGAAATAAGTCACACAGAAAAAGAAACATCATAAGATATCACTAATACACGGAATGTAAACTTGGCTACACAGGAACTGAATTCCAAAACAGAACAGGGTCTCAAATTTAGAAAACCAACTTATGCTTGCTTAAGGGGAAAGGTGAGTTGGGGTGCTGCATAAAACCAGAGATTGAAATGAGCACAGATAAAGTTCCTTAAGCCAAATATGGAATAGACAAGAGCTACTCCTTGTTCAACGAAATGGACTCAACACCCCATATTAAACGCCTAAGAATGTACCTGACTAGTAAGTATCTTAAAACCTATGGATTGCTATGTCTCCAAAAGAGAATCAAGCATGTGTACAGGGGCATAAATGCAGCAGTGATAGGATTGGAGAGGTTCGGTGAGCAAATGAAGACCCTTTGAAGTCATATTGCATGGTACCCATTCCACGGGTCTCAACTCTCCAGGTTTAAGGTATTCTTCCTTCAGCTAAAACATGCATGTGGAACCCAGAGTATGATCAACCGTGTGAACGGGAGATGTGTTCAAATATGTCTCAGTTTTCCTCCCCTGGTACTCGGGTGCAACATTCCAGACGCTTTACTGACACTCTCCCCACTTGGAGAGTCAGCGCCTTTAACCTCCTGTTTGGCCCAGTTTGCAATTTCTGCCGAAGATGAACAGGAATAGGGAGAACCAATGAGAGACTAGCTGGAGGTGTCTGGACGGGCAAATTTAACTCTCATTTCCCATCTGGAAGAGGAAATAACCAAAGGCTCAGCGTGCCGTGCCGGAACCAGATTAGGGCCTGAAGCCATCCTGCGGTGTTGCGGCCAGGTCACAAGAAAGCGAGTTGAAGAAAGGAGCTCAGGGGCACTGTAATTCACAAACCTGCAGAGTTATAAATGACAGCTATCGTCCAAAAATATACTGAAGTAAGGCTGCCAAGAGGACTTGAAAGCGGGGCAGAATTGCAGGAAACCGATTTCAGGAGGTAGACTGGAATTGCATTGAAAGCATAGGAAAAGAGGCAGAACGTCCACAATGATGCACTTGGCCAAAAAGGGCGTATGCGTTTTTTCCTGAATATATTCAGGAAAAAACGCATACGCCCTTTTTGGCCAACCAAGCAAGCTTGCAAAGGAAATCTGCACTACAATGAAGTCTCACTTCCCCCCGGTCAAAAGGGCCATCTGAAAAAAGTGTAAAATCCAGAAAGGCAGCACAGGCCATGGAGAACTGGGAGCCTTGTTATGCTGATGGGCAGGATGTAAATTGCCAACAGACACTCGGGAGAAGTGTATGGTGTTTCCTGAAACATCTAAAAAACAAAGCAACAGAGCCTAGGGCACTTCCACTTATGGTCCTATAGCTTAGGGAAATTAAAATAAAAAAGACACAGCCACCCCAAAGTTTGGGACGCCTCTGTTTACAAGAACCTCGTTTACAGTACAAGTTCAACATCGCAGAAAGTGAAAAATGGATAAAGAAGATGTGGTATTTACTTACAAAGCAATATCACTCAGCAATGAAATCTTTGTCATCAGGCTCTTAGCAGCACAATGAGTGGATTCAGGTATGATGATTCTAACTGAAATAAGTCACACAGCAAAAGAAACATCATAAGATATCACTAATACACGGAATGTAAACTTGGCTACACAGGAACTGAATTACAGAACAGAACAGGGTCTCAAATTTAGAAAACCAACTTATGCTTGCTTAAGGGGAAACGTGAGTTGGGGTGCTGCATAAAACCAGAGATTGAAATGAGCACAGATGAAGTTCCTTAAGCCAAATATGGAATAGACAAGAGCTACTCCTTGCTCAACGAAATGGACACAACACCCCATATTAAACGCCTAAGAATGTACCTGACTAGTAAGTATCTTAAAACCTATGGATTGCTATGTCTCCAAAAGAGAATCAAGCATGTGTACAGGGGAATAAATGCAGCAGTGATAGGATTGGAGAGGTTCGGTGAGCAAATGAAGACCCTTTGAAGTCATATTGCATGGTACCCATTCCACGGGTCTCAACTCTCTAGGTTTAAGGTATTTTTCCTTCAGCTAAAACATGCATGTGGAACCCAGAGTATGATCAACCATGTGAACGGGAGACGTGTTCAAATATGTCTCAGTTTTCCTCCCCTGGTACTCGGGTGCAACATTCCAGACGCTTTACTAACACTCTCCCCACTTGGAGAGTCAGCGCCTTTAACCTCCTCTTTGGCCCAGTTTGCAATTTCTGCGGAAGATGAACAGGAATAGGGAGAACCAATGAGAGACTAGCTGGAGGTGTCTGGACGGGCAAATTTAACTCTCATTTCCCATCTGGAAGAGGAAATAACCAAAGGCTCAGCGTGCCGTGCCGGAACCAGATTAGGGCCTGAAGCCATCCTGCGGTGTTGCGGCCAGGTCACAAGAAAGCGAGTTGAAGAAAGGAGCTCAGGGGCACTGTAATTCACAAACCTGCAGAGTTATAAATGACAGCTATCGTCCAAAAATATACTGAAGTAAGGCTGCCAAGAGGAATTGAAAGCGGGGCAGAATTGCAGGAAACCAATTTCAGCAGGAAGACTGGAATTGCATTGAAAGCATAGGAAAAGAGGCAGAACGTCCACAATGATGCACTTGGCCAAAAAGGGCGTATGCGTTTTTTCCTGAATATATTCAGGAAAAAACGCATACGCCCTTTTTGGCCAACCAAGCAAGCTTGCAAAGGAAATCTGCACTACAATGAAGTCTCACTTCCCCCCGGTCAAAAGGGCCATCTGAAAAAAGTGTAAAATCCAGAAAGGCAGCACAGGCCATGGAGAACTGGGAGCCTTGTTATGCTGATGGGCGGGATGTAAATTGCCAACAGACAATAGGGAGAAGTGTATGGTGTTTCCTGAAACATCTAAAAAACAAAGCAACAGAGCCTAGGGCACTTCCACTTATGGTCCTATAGCTTAGGGAAATTAAAATAAAAAAGACACAGCCACCCCAAAGTTTGGGACGCCTCTGTTTACAAGAACCTCGTTTACAGTACAAGTTCAACATCGCAGAAAGTGAAAAATGGATAAAGAAGCTGTGGTATTTACTTACAAAGCAATATCACTCAACAATGAAATCTATGTCATCAGGCCCTTAGCAGCACAATGAGTGGATTCAGGTACGATGATTCTAACTGAAATAATTCACACAGAAAAAGAAACATCATAAGATATCAGTAATACACGGAATGTAAACTTGGCTACACAGGAACTGAATTCCAAAACAGAACAGGGTCTCAAATTTAGAAAACCAACTTATGCTTGCTTAAGGGGAAAGGTGAGTTGGGGTGCTGCATAAAACCAGAGATTGAAATGAGCACAGATGAAGTTCCTTAAGACAAATATGGAATAGACAAGAGCTACTCCTTGCTCAACGAAATGGACTCAACACCCCATATTAAACGCCTAAGAATGTACCTGACTAGTAAGTATCTTAAAACCTATGGATTGCTATGTCTCCAAAAGAGAATCAAGCATGTG
Source organism: Grampus griseus (assembly GCF_964374135.1). Taxonomy (NCBI): domain Eukaryota; kingdom Metazoa; phylum Chordata; class Mammalia; order Artiodactyla; family Delphinidae; genus Grampus; species Grampus griseus. The sequence goes on along the minus strand of NW_028133221.1, from coordinate 337,098 downwards.
TACAGGGGAATAAATGCAGCAGTGATAGGATTGGAGAGGTTCGGTGAGCAAATGAAGACCCTTTGAAGTCATATTGCATGGTACCCATTCCACGGGTCTCAACTCTCCAGGTTTAAGGTATTTTTCCTTCAGCTAAAACATGCATGTGGAACCCAGAGTATGATCAACCATGTGAACGGGAGACGTGTTCAAATATGTCTCAGTTTTCCTCCCCTGGTACTCGGGTGCAACATTCCAGACGCTTTACTAACACTCCCCCACTTGGAGAGTCAGCGCCTTTAACCTCCTGTTTGGCCCAGTTTGCAATTTCTGCGGAAGATGAACAGGAATAGGGAGAACCAATGAGAGACTAGCTGGAGGTGTCTGGACGGGCAAATTTAACTCTCATTTCCCATCTGGAAGAGGAAATAACCAAAGGCTCAGCGTGCCGTGCCGGAACCAGATTAGGGCCTGAAGCCATCCTGCGGTGTTGCGGCCAGGTCACAAGAAAGCGAGTTGAAGAAAGGAGCTCAGGGGCACTGTAATTCACAAACCTGCAGAGTTATAAATGACAGCTATCGTCCAAAAATATACTGAAGTAAGGCTGCCAAGAGGACTTGAAAGCGGGGCAGAATTGCAGGAAACCGATTTCAGGAGGTAGACTGGAATTGCATTGAAAGCATAGGAAAAGAGGCAGAACGTCCACAATGATGCACTTGGCCAAAAAGGGCGTATGCGTTTTTTCCTGAATATATTCAGGAAAAAACGCATACGCCCTTTTTGGCCAACCAAGCAAGCTTGCAAAGGAAATCTGCACTACAATGAAGTCTCACTTCCCCCCGGTCAAAAGGGCCATCTGAAAAAAGTGTAAAATCCAGAAAGGCAGCACAGGCCATGGAGAACTGGGAGCCTTGTTATGCTGCTGGGCGGGATGTAAATTGCCAACAGACACTCGGGAGAAGTGTATGGTGTTTCCTGAAACATCTAAAAAACAAAGCAACAGAGCCTAGGGCACTTCCACTTATGGTCCTATAGCTTAGGGAAATTAAAATCAAAAAGACACAGCCACCCCAAAGTTTGGGACGCCTCTGTTTACAAGAACCTTGTTTACCGTACAAGTTCAACATCACAGAAAGTGAGAAATAGATAAAGAACTTGTGGTACTTACGTACAATGCAGTATCACTTAGCAATGAAATCTATGTCATCAGGCCCGTAGCAGCATAATGAGTGGATTCAGGTACGATGATTCTAACTGAAATAAGTCACACAGAAAAAGAAACATCATAAGATATCACTAATACACGGAATGTAAACTTGGCTACACAGGAACTGAATTCCAAAACAGAACAGGGTCTCAAATTTAGAAAACCAACTTATGCTTGCTTAAGAGGAAAGGTGAGTTGGGGTGCTGCATAAAACCAGAGATTGAAATGAGCACAGATAAAGTTCCTTAAGCCAAATATGGAATAGACAAGAGCTACTCCTTGCTCAACGAAATGGACTCAACACCCCATATTAAACGCCTAAGAATGTACCTGACTAGTAAGTATCTTAAAACCTATGGATTGCTATGTCTCCGAAAGAGAATCAAGCATGTGTACAGGGACATAAAGGCAGCAGTGATAGGATTGGAGAGGTTCGGTGAGCAAATGAAGACCCTTTGAAATCATATTGCATGGTACCCATTCCACGGGTCTCAACTCTCCAGGTTTAAGGTATTCTTCCTTCAGCTAAAACATGCATGTGGAACCCAGAGTATGATCAACCATGTGATAGGGAGACGTGTTCAAATATGTCTTAGTTTTCCTCCCCTGGTACTCGGGTGCAACATTCCAGACACTTTACTAACACTCTCCCGACTTGGAGAGTCAGCGCCTTTAACCTCCTGTTTGGCCCAGTTTGCAATTTCTGCGGAAGATGAACAGGAATAGGGAGAACCAATGAGAGACTAGCTGGAGGTGTCTGGACGGGCAAATTTAACTCTCATTTCCCACCAGGAAGAGGAAATAACCAAAGGCTCAGCGTGCCGTGCCGGAACCAGATTAGGGCCTGAAGCCATCCTGAGGTTTTGCGGCCAGCTCAAAAGAAAGTGAGTTGAAGAAAGGAGCTCAGGGGCACTGTAATTCACAAACCTGCAGAGTTATAAATGACAGCTATCGTCCAAAAATATACTGAAGTAAGGCTGCCAAGAGGACTTGAAAGCGGGGCAGAATTGCAGGAAACCGATTTCAGGAGGTAGACTGGAATTGCATTGAAAGCATAGGAAAAGAGGCAGAACGTCCACAATGATGCACTTGGCCAAAAAGGGCGTATGCGTTTTTCCCTGAATATATTCAGGAAAAAACGCATACGCCCTTTTTGGCCAAACAAGCAAGCTTGCAAAGGAAATCTGCACTGCAATGAAGTCTCACTTCCCCCCGGTCAAAAGGGCCATCTGAAAAAAGTGTAAAATCCAGAAAGGCAGGACAGGCCATGGAGAACTGGGAGCCTTGTTATGCTGATGGGCGGGATGTAAATTGCCAACAGACACTCGGGAGAAGTGTATGGTGTTTCCTGAAACATCTAAAAAACAAAGCAACAGAGCCTAGGGCACTTCCACTTATGGTCCTATAGCTTAGGGAAATTAAAATCAAAAAGACACAGCCACCCCAAAGTTTGGGACACCTCTGTTTACAAGAACCTCATTTACCGTACAAGTTCAATATCACAGAAAGTGAAAAATCGATAAAGAACTTGTGGTATTTACTTACAAAGCAATATCACTCAGCAATGAAATCTATGTCATCAGGCCCGTAGCAGCACAATGAGTGGTTTCAGGTATGATGATTCTAACTGAAATAAGTCACACAGAAAAAGAAACATCATAAGATATCACTAATACACGGAATGTAAACTTGGCTACACAGGAACTGAATTACAGAAAAGAACAGGGTCGCAAATTTAGAAAACCAACTTATGCTTGCTTAAGGGGAAAGGTGAGTTGGGGTGCTGCATAAAAGCAGAGATTGAAATGAGCACAGATAAAGTTCCTTAAGCCAAATATGGAATAAACAAGAGCTACTCCTTGCTCAACGAAATGGACTCAACACCGCATATTAAACGCCTAAGAATGTACCTGACTAGTAAGTATCTTAAAACCTATGGATTGCTATGTCTCCAAAAGAGAATCAAGCGTGTGTACAGGGGCATAAACGCAGCAGTGATAGGATTGGAGAGGTTCGGTGAGCAAATGAAGACCCTTTGAAGTCAATTTGCATGGTACCCATTACACGGGTCTCAACTCTCCAGGTTTAAGGTATTCTTCCTTCAGCTAAAACATGCATGTGGAACCCAGAGTATGATCAACCGTGTGAACGGGAGACGTGTTCAAATATGTCTCAGTTTTCGTACCCTGGTACTCGGGTGCAACATTCCAGATGCTTTACTAACACTCTCCCAACTTGGAGAGTCAGTCTCTTTAACCTCCTGTTTGGCCCAGTTTGCAATTTCTGCGGAAGATGAACAAGAATAGCGAGAACCAATGAGAGACTAGCTGGAGGTGTCTGGACGGGCAAATTTAACTCTCATTTCCCACCAGGAAGAGGAATTAACCAAAGGCTCAGCATGCCGTGCCGGAACCGGATTAGGGCCTGAAGCCATCCTGCGGTGTTGCGGCCAGCTCACAAGAAAGCGAGTTGAAGAAAGGAGCTCAGGGGCACTGTAATTCACAAACCTGCAGAGTTATAAATGACAGCTATTGTCCAAAAATATATCGAAGTAAGGCTGCCAAGAGGACTTGAAAGCGGGGCAGAATTGCAGGAAACCGATTTCAGGAGGTAGACTGGAATTGCATTGAAAGCATAGGAAAAGAGGCAGAACGTCCACAATGATGCACTTGGCCAAAAAGGGCGTATGCGTTTTTTCCTGAATATATTCAGGAAAAAAACGCATACGCCCTTTTTGGCCAACCAAGCAAGCTTGCAAAGGAAATCTGCACTACAATGAAGTCTCACTTCCCCCCGGTCAAAAGGGCCATCTGAAAAAAGTGTAAAATCCAGAAAGGCAGGACAGGCCATGGAGAACTGGGAGCCTTGTTATGGTGATGGGCGGGATGTAAATTGCCAACAGACACTCACGAGAAGTGTATGGTGTTTCCTGAAACATCTAAGGAACAAAGCAACAGAGCCTAGGTCACTTCCACTTATGGTCCTATAGCTTAGGGAAATTAAAATCAAAAAGACACAGCCACCCCAAAGTTTGGGACGCCTCTGTTTACAAGAACCTCATTTACCGTACAAGTTCAATATCACAGAAAGTGAAAAATGGATAAAGAACTTGTGGTACTTACGTACAATGCAGTATCACTCAGCAATGAAATCTATGTCATCAGGCCCGTAGCAGCATAATGAGTGGATTCAGGTACGATGATTCTAACTGAAATAAGTCACACAGAAAAAGAAACATCATAAGATATCACTAATACACGGAATGTAAACTTGGCTACACAGGAACTGAATTCCAAAACAGAACAGGGTCTCAAATTTAGAAAAGCAACTTATGCTTGCTTAAGGGGAAAGGTGAGTTGGGGTGCTGCATAAAACCAGAGATTGAAATGAGCACAGATAATATTCTATAAGGCAAATATGGAATAGACCAGAGCTACTCCTTGCTCAACGAAATGGACTCAACACCCCATATTCAACGCCTAGGAATATACCTGCCTAGTAAGAATCATAAAAGCAATGGATTTATATATCTCTGTAAGAGAATGAAGAGTGTGTACAGCGGCATTAAAGCAGTGAAAATCAGCTGAATCCCATATTAAAAATAAATTTCTTAAGCAAAACACAATGACCGTGAAATAGAGAGCAATACTTAAGTAATTCATTCAAGTCTTCTGATGCAACCTGCATTTACCATATCTACACCCAGAGCTGGGTGACACATAAGGCTGGACACTTGGGGCTCATAAGATTGGTGAGGTTCGGTGAGCAAATGCAGACCCTTTGAAGTCATATTGCATGGTACCCATTCCATGGATCTCAACTCTCCAGGTTTAAGGGATTCTTCCTTCAGCTAAAACATGCATGTGGAACCCAGAGTATTATCCACCGTGTGATCGAGAAACGTGTTCAAATATGTCTCACTTTTCGTTCCCTGGTACTCGGGTGCAACATTCCAGACGCTTTACTAACACTCTCCCGACTTGGAGAGTCAGTCCCTTTAACCTCCTGTTTGGCCCAGTTTGCAATTTCTGCGGAAGATGAACAGGAATAGCGAGAACCAATGAGAGACTAGCTGGAGGTGTCTGGACGGGCAAATTTAACTCTCATTTCCCACAGGGAAGAGCAATAAACCAAAGGCTCAGCATGCCGTGCCGGAACCAGATTAGGGCCTGAAGCAATCCTGCGGTGTTGTGGCCAGCTCACAAGAAAGCGAGTTGAAGAAAGGAGCTCAGGGGCACTGTAATTCACAAACCTGCAGAGTTATAAATGACAGCTATTGTCCGAAAATATACTGAAGTAGGGCTGCCAAGAGGACTTGAATGCGGGGCAGAATTGCAGGAAACCGATTTCAGGAGGAATCGGAATTGGATTGCATTTAAAACACAGGAAAAGAGGCAGAACGTCGACAATGATGCACTTGGCCAAAAAGGGCGTATGTGTTTTTTCCTGAATATATTCAGGAAAAAACTCATACGCCCTTTTTGGCCAACCAAGCAAGCTTGCAAAGGAAATCTGCACTACAATGAAGTCTCACTTCCCCCCGGTCAAAAGGGCCATCTGAAAAAAGTGTAAAATCCAGAAAGGCAGAACAGGCCATGGAGAACTGGGAGCCTTGTTATGCTGATGGGTGGAATGTAAATTACCAACAGCCGCTCTGTAGAAGTGTATGGTGTTTCCTGAAACATCTAAAAAACAAAGCAACAGAGCCTAGGGCACTTCCACTTATGGTCCTATAGCTTAGGGAAATTAAAATCAAAAAGACACAGCCACCCCAAAGTTTGGGACGCCTCTGTTTACAAGAACCTCGTTTACCGTACAAGTTCAACATCGCAGAAAGTGAAAAATGGATAAAGAACTTGTGGTACTTACGTACAATGCAGTATCACTTAGCAATGAAATCTATGTCATCAGGCCCATAGCAGCATAATGAGTGGATTCAGGTACGATGATTCTAACTGAAATAAGTCACACAGAAAAAGAAACATCATAAGATATCACTAATACACGGAATGTAAACTTGGCTACACAGGAACTGAATTACAGAACAGAACAGGGTCTCAAATTTAGAAAACCAACTTATGCTTGCTTAAGAGGAAAGGTGAGTTGGGGTGCTGCATAAAACCAGAGATTGAAATGAGCACAGATAAAGTTCCTTAAGCCAAATATGGAATAGACAAGAGCTACTCCTTGCTCAACGAAATGGACTCAACACCGCATATTAAACGCCTAAGAATGTACCTGACTAGTAAGTATCTTAAAACCTATGGATTGCTATGTCTCCAAAAGAGAATCAAGCGTGTGTACAGGGGCATAAACGCAGCAGTGATAGGATTGGAGAGGTTCGGTGAGCAAATGAAGACCCTTTGAAGTCATATTGCATGGTACCCATTCCACGGGTCGCAACTCTCCAGGTTTAAGGTATTCTTCCTTCACCTAAAACATGCATGTGGAACCCAGAGTATGATCAACCATGTGATCGGGAGACGTGTTCAAATATGTCTCAGTTTTCCTCCCCTGGTACTCGGGTGCAACATTCCAGACGCTTTACTAACACTCTCCCGACTTGGAGAGTCAGCGCCTTTAACCTCCTGTTTGGCCCAGTTTGCAATTTCTGCGGAAGATGAACAGGAATAGGGAGAACCAATGAGAGACTAGCTGGAGGTGTCTGGACGGGCAAATTTAACTCTCATTTCCCACCAGGAAGAGGAAATAACCAAAGGCTCAGCGTGCCGTGCCGGAACCAGATTAGGGCCTGAAGCCATCCTGCGGTGTTGCGGCCAGCTCAAAAGAAAGCGAGTTGAAGAAAGGAGCTTAGGGGCACTGTAATTCACAAACCTGCAGAGTTATAAATGACAGCTATTGTCCAAAAATATACTGAAGTAAGGCTGCCAAGAGGACTTGAAACCGGGGCAGAATTGCAGGAAACCGATTTCAGGAGGTAGACTGGAATTGCATTGAAAGCATAGGAAAAGAGGCAGAACGTCCACAATGATGCACTTGGCCAAAAAGGGCGTTTGCGTTTTTTCCTGAATACATTCAGGAAAAAATGCATACACACTTTTTGGCCAACCAAGCAAGCTTGCAAAGGAAATCTGCACTACAATGAAGTCTCACTTCCCCCCGGTCAAAAGGGCCATCTGAAAAAAGTGTAAAATCCAGAAAGGCAGGACAGGCCATGGAGAACTGGGAGCCTTGTTATGCTGATGGGCGGGATGTAAATTGCCAACAGACACTCGGGAGAAGTGTATGGTGTTTCCTGAAACATCTAAAAAACAAAGCAACAGAGCCTAGGGCACTTCCACTTATGGTCCTATAGCTTAGGGAAATTAAAATAAAAAAGACACAGCCACCCCAAAGTTTGGGACGCCTCTGTTTACAAGAACCTCGTTTACAGTACAAGTTCAACATCGCAGAAAGTGAAAAATGGATAAAGAACTTGTGGTACTTACGTACATTGCAGTATCACTTAGCAATGAAATCTATGTCATCAGGCCCATAGCAGCATAATGAGTGGATTCAGGTACGATGATTCTAACTGAAATAAGTCACACAGAAAAAGAAACATCATAAGATATCACTAATACACGGAATGTAAACTTGGCTACACAGGAACTGAATTACAGAACAGAACAGGGTCTCAAATTTAGAAAACCAACTTATACTTGCTTAAGAGGAAAGGTGAGTTGGGGTGCTGCATAAAACCAGAGATTGAAATGAGCACAGATAAAGTTCCTTAAGCCAAATATGGAATAGACAAGAGCTACACCTTGCTCAACGAAATGGACTCAACACCCCATATTAAACGCCTAAGAATGTACCTGACTAGTAAGTATCTTAAAACCTATGGATTGCTATGTCTCCGAAAGAGAATCAAGCATGTGTACAGGGACATAAATGCAGCAGTGATAGGATTGGAGAGGTTCGGTGAGCAAATGAAGACCCTTTGAAGTCATATTGCATGGTACCCATTCCACGGGTCTCAACTCTCCAGGTTTAAGGTATTTTTCCTTCAGCTAAAACATGCATGTGGAACCCAGAGTATGATCAACCATGTGAACGGGAGACGTGTTCAAATATGTCTCAGTTTTCCTCCCCTGGTACTCGGGTGCAACATTCCAGACGCTTTACTAACACTCTCCCGACTTGGAGAATCAGTCCCTTTAACCTCCTGTTTGGCCCAGTTTGCAATTTCTGTGGAAGATGAAAAGGAATAGCGAGAACCAATGAGAGACTAGCTGGAGGTGGCTGGACGGGCAAATTTAACTCTCATTTCCCACCAGGAAGAGGAAATAACCAAAGTCTCAGCGTGCCGTGCCGGAACCAGATTAGGGCCTGAAGCCATCCTGCGGTGTTGCGGCCAGGTCACAAGAAAGCGAGTTGAAGAAAGGAGCTCAGGGGCACTGTAATTCACAAACCTGCAGAGTTATAAATGACAGCTATCGTCCAAAAATAGACTGAAGTAAGGCTGCCAAGAGGACTTGAAAGCGGGGCAGAATTGCAGGAAACCGATTTCCGGAGGTAGACTGGAATTGCATTGAAAGCATAGGAAAAGAGGCAGAACGTCCACAATGATGCACTTGGCCAAAAAGGGCGTATGCGTTTTTTCCTGAATATATTCAGGAAAAAACGCATACGCCCTTTTTGGCCAACCAAGCAAGCTTGCAAAGGAAATCTGCACTACAATGAAGTCTCACTTCCCCCCGGTCAAAAGGGCCATCTGAAAAAAGTGTAAAATCCAGAAAGGCAGGACAGGCCATGGAGAACTGGGAGCCTTGTTATGCTGATGGGCGGGATGTAAATTGCCAACAGACACTCGGGAGAAGTGTATGGTGTTTCCTGAAACATCTAAAAAACAAAGCAACAGAGCCTAGGGCACTTCCACTTATGGTCCTATAGCTTAGGGAAATTAAAATCAAAAAGACACAGCCACCCCAAAGTTTGGGACGCCTCTGTTTACAAGAACCTCGTTTACCGTACAAGTTCAATATCACAGAAAGTGAAAAATGGATAAAGAACTTGTGGTACTTACGTACAATACAGTATCACTCAGCAATGAAATCTATGTCATCAGGCCCGTAGCAGCATAATGAGTGGATTCAGGTACGATGATTCTAACTGAAATAAGTCACACAGAAAAAGAAACATCATAAGATATCACTAATACACGGAATGTAAACTTGGCTACACAGGAACTGAATTCCAAAACAGAACAGGGTCTCAAATTTAGAAAACCAACTTATGCTTGCTTAAGGGGAAAGGTGAGTTGGGGTGCTGCATAAAACCAGAGATTGAAATGAGCACAGATAAAGTTCCTTAAGCCAAATATGGAATAGACAAGAGCTACTCCTTGCTCAACGAAATGGACTCAACACCCCATATTAAACGCCTAAGAATGTACCTGACTAGTAAGTATCTTAAAACCTATGGATTGCTATGTCTCAAAAAGAGAATCAAGCATGTGTACAGGGGCATAAATGCAGCAGTGATAGGATTGGAGAGGTTCGGTGAGCAAATGAAGACCCTTTGAAGTCATATTGCATGGTACCCATTCCACGGGTCTCAACTCTCCAGGTTTAAGGTATTCTTCCTTCAGCTAAAACATGCATGTGGAACCCAGAGTATGATCAACCATGTGAACGGGAGACGTGTTCAAATATGTCTCAGTTTTCCTCCCCTGGTACTCGGGTGCAACATTCCAGACGCTTTACTAACACTCTCCCCACTTGGAGAGTCAGCGCCTTTAACCTCCTGTTTGGCCCAGTTTGCAATTTCTGCGGAAGATGAACAGGAATAGCGAGAACCAATGAGAGACTAGCTGGAGGTGTCTGGATGGGCAAATTTAACTCTCATTTCCCATCTGGAAGAGGAAATAACCAAAGGCTCAGCGTGCCGTGCCGGAACCAGATTAGGGCCTGAAGCCATCCTGCGGTGTTGCGGCCAGCTCAAAAGAAAGTGAGTTGAAGAAAGGAGCTCAGGGGCACTGTAATTCACAAACCTGCAGAGTTATAAATGACAGCTATCCTCCAAAAATAGACTGAAGTAAGGCTGCCAAGAGGACTTGAAAGCGGGGCAGAATTGCAGGAAACCGATTTCAGGAGGTAGACTGGAATTGCATTGAAAGCATAGGAAAAGAGGCAGAACGTCCACAATGATGCACTTGGCCAAAAAGGGCGTATGCGTTTTTTCCTGAATATATTCAGGAAAAAACGCATACGCCCTTTTTGGCCAACCAAGCAAGCTTGCAAAGGAAATCTGCACTACAATGAAGTCTCACTTCCCCCCGGTCAAAAGGGCCATCTGAAAAAAGTGTAAAATCCAGAAAGGCAGCACAGGCCATGGAGAACTGGGAGCCTTGTTATGCTGATGGGCGGGATGTAAATTGCCAACAGACACTCGGGAGAAGTGTATGGTGTTTCCTGAAACATCTAAAAAACAAAGCAACAGAGCCTAGGGCACTTCCACTTATGGTCCTATAGCTTAGGGAAATTAAAATCAAAAAGACACAGCCACCCCAAAGTTTGGGACGCCTCTGTTTACAAGAACCTCGTTTACCGTACAAGTTCAATATCACAGAAAGTGAAAAATGGATAAAGAACTTGTGGTACTTACGTACAATACAGTATCACTCAGCAATGAAATCTATGTCATCAGGCCCGTAGCAGCATAATGAGTGGATTCAGGTACGATGATTCTAACTGAAATAAGTCACACAGAAAAAGAAACATCATAAGATATCACTAATACACGGAATGTAAACTTGGCTACACAGGAACTGAATTCCAAAACAGAACAGGGTCTCAAATTTAGAAAACCAACTTATGCTTGCTTAAGGGGAAAGGTGAGTTGGGGTGCTGCATAAAACCAGAGATTGAAATGAGCACAGATAAAGTTCCTTAAGCCAAATATGGAATAGACAAGAGCTACTCCTTGCTCAACGAAATGGACTCAACACCCCATATTAAACGCCTAAGAATGTACCTGACTAGTAAGTATCTTAAAACCTATGGATTGCTATGTCTCAAAAAGAGAATCAAGCATGTGTACAGGGGCATAAATGCAGCAGTGATAGGATTGGAGAGGTTCGGTGAGCAAATGAAGACCCTTTGAAGTCATATTGCATGGTACCCATTCCACGGGTCTCAACTCTCCAGGTTTAAGGTATTCTTCCTTCAGCTAAAACATGCATGTGGAACCCAGAGTATGATCAACCATGTGAACGGGAGACGTGTTCAAATATGTCTCAGTTTTCCTCCCCTGGTACTCGGGTGCAACATTCCAGACGCTTTACTAACACTCTCCCCACTTGGAGAGTCAGCGCCTTTAACCTCCTGTTTGGCCCAGTTTGCAATTTCTGCGGAAGATGAACAGGAATAGCGAGAACCAATGAGAGACTAGCTGGAGGTGTCTGGATGGGCAAATTTAACTCTCATTTCCCATCTGGAAGAGGAAATAACCAAAGGCTCAGCGTGCCGTGCCGGAACCAGATTAGGGCCTGAAGCCATCCTGCGGTGTTGCGGCCAGCTCAAAAGAAAGTGAGTTGAAGAAAGGAGCTCAGGGGCACTGTAATTCACAAACCTGCAGAGTTATAAATGACAGCTATCCTCCAAAAATAGACTGAAGTAAGGCTGCCAAGAGGACTTGAAAGCGGGGCAGAATTGCAGGAAACCGATTTCAGGAGGTAGACTGGAATTGCATTGAAAGCATAGGAAAAGAGGCAGAACGTCCACAATGATGCACTTGGCCAAAAAGGGCGTATGCGTTTTTTCCTGAATATATTCAGGAAAAAACGCATACGCCCTTTTTGGCCAACCAAGCAAGCTTGCAAAGGAAATCTGCACTACAATGAAGTCTCACTTCCCCCCGGTCAAAAGGGCCATCTGAAAAAAGTGTAAAATCCAGAAAGGCAGCACAGGCCATGGAGAACTGGGAGCCTTGTTATGCTGATGGGCGGGATGTAAATTGCCAACAGACACTCGGGAGAAGTGTATGGTGTTTCCTGAAACATCTAAAAAACAAAGCAACAGAGCCTAGGGCACTTCCACTTATGGTCCTATAGCTTAGGGAAATTAAAATCAAAAAGACACAGCCACCCCAAAGTTTGGGACGCCTCTGTTTACAAGAACCTCGTTTACCGTACAAGTTCAATATCACAGAAAGTGAAAAATGGATAAAGAACTTGTGGTACTTACGTACAATGCAGTATCACTCAGCAATGAAATCTATGTCATCAGGCCCGTAGCAGCATAATGAGTGGATTCAGGTATGATGATTCTAACTGAAATAAGTCACACAGAAAAAGAAACATCATAAGATATCACTAATACACGGAATGTAAACTTGGCTACACAGGAACTGAATTCCAAAACAGAACAGGGTCTCAAATTTAGAAAACCAACTTATGCTTGCTTAAGGGGAAAGGTGAGTTGGGTTGCTGCATAAAACCAGAGATTGAAATGAGCACAGATAAAGTTCCTTAAGCCAAATATGGAATAGACAAGAGCTACTCCTTGTTCAACGAAATGGACTCAACACCCCATATTAAACGCCTAAGAATGTACCTGACTAGTAAGTATCTTAAAACCTATGGATTGCTATGTCTCCAAAAGAGAATCAAGCATGTGTACAGGGGCATAAATGCAGCAGTGATAGGATTGGAGAGGTTCGGTGAGCAAATGAAGACCCTTTGAAGTCATATTGCATGGTACCCATTCCACGGGTCTCAACTCTCAAGGTTTAAGGTATTCTTCCTTCAGCTAAAACATGCATGTGGAACCCAGAGTATGATCAACCGTGTGAACGGGAGATGTGTTCAAATATGTCTCAGTTTTCCTCCCCTGGTACTCGGGTGCAACATTCCAGACGCTTTACTAACACTCTCCCCACTTGGAGAGTCAGCGCCTTTAACCTCCTGTTTGGCCCAGTTTGCAATTTCTGCGGAAGATGAACAGGAATAGGGAGAACCAATGAGAGACTAGCTGGAGGTGTCTGGACGGGCAAATTTAACTCTCATTTCCCATCTGGAAGAGGAAATAACCAAAGGCTCAGCGTGCCGTGCCGGAACCAGATTAGGGCCTGAAGCCATCCTGCGGTGTTGCGGCCAGGTCACAAGAAAGCGAGTTGAAGAAAGGAGCTCAGGGGCACTGTAATTCACAAACCTGCAGAGTTATAAATGACAGCTATCGTCCAAAAATATACTGAAGTAAGGCTGCCAAGAGGACTTGAAAGCGGGGCAGAATTGCAGGAAACCGATTTCAGGAGGTAGACTGGAATTGCATTGAAAGCATAGGAAAAGAGGCAGAACGTCCACAATGATGCACTTGGCCAAAAAGGGCGTATGCGTTTTTTCCTGAATATATTCAGGAAAAAACGCATACGCCCTTTTTGGCCAACCAAGCAAGCTTGCAAAGGAAATCTGCACTACAATGAAGTCTCACTTCCCCCCGGTCAAAAGGGCCATCTGAAAAAAGTGTAAAATCCAGAAAGGCAGCACAGGCCATGGAGAACTGGGAGCCTTGTTATGCTGATGGGCGGGATGTAAATTGCCAACAGACACTCGGGAGAAGTGTATGGTGTTTCCTGAAACATCTAAAAAACAAAGCAACAGAGCCTAGGGCACTTCCACTTATGGTCCTATAGCTTAGGGAAATTAAAATCAAAAAGACACAGCCACCCCAAAGTTTGGGACGCCTCTGTTTACAAGAACCTCGTTTACAGTACAAGTTCAACATCGCAGAAAGTGAAAAATGGATAAAGAAGATGTGGTATTTACTTACAAAGCAATATCACTCAGCAATGAAATCTATGTCATCAGGCTCTTAGCAGCACAATGAGTGGATTCAGGTATGATGATTCTAACTGAAATAAGTCACACAGCAAAAGAAACATCATAAGATATCACTAATACACGGAATGTAAACTTGGCTACACAGGAACAGAATTAAAGAACAGAACAGGGTCTCAAATTTAGAAAACCAACTTATGCTTGCTTAAGGGGAAAGGTGAGTTGGGGTGCTGCATAAAACCAGAGATTGAAATGAGCACAGATGAAGTTCCTTAAGCCAAATATGGAATAGACAAGAGCTACTCCTTGCTCAACGAAATGGACTCAACACCCCATATTAAACGCCTAAGAATGTACCTGACTAGTAAGTATCTTAAAAGCTATGGATTGCTATGTCTCCAAAAGAGAATCAAGCATGTGTACAGGGGAATAAATGCAGCAGTGATAGGATTGGAGAGGTTCGGTGAGCAAATGAAGACCCTTTGAAGTCATATTGCATGGTACCCATTCCACGGGTCTCAACTCTCCAGGTTTAAGGTATTTTTCCTTCAGCTAAAACATGCATGTGGAACCCAGAGTATGATCAACCATGTGAACGGGAGACGTGTTCAAATATGTCTCAGTTTTCCTCCCCTGGTACTCGGGTGCAACATTCCAGACGCTTTACTAACACTCTCCCGACTTGGAGAATCAGTCCCTTTAACCTCCTGTTTGGCCCAGTTTGCAATTTCTGTGGAAGATGAAAAGGAATAGCGAGAACCAATGAGAGACTAGCTGGAGGTGGCTGGACGGGCAAATTTAACTCTCATTTCCCACCAGGAAGAGGAAATAACCAAAGGCTCAGCGTGCCGTGCCGGAACCAGATTAGGGCCTGAAGCCATCCTGCGGTGTTGCGGCCAGGTCACAAGAAAGCGAGTTGAAGAAAGGAGCTCAGGGGCACTGTAATTCACAAACCTGCAGAGTTATAAATGACAGCTATCGTCCAAAAATATACTGAAGTAAGGCTGCCAAGAGGACTTGAAAGCGGGGCAGAATTGCAGGAAACCGATTTCCGGAGGTAGACTGGAATTGCATTGAAAGCATAGGAAAAGAGGCAGAACGTCCACAATGATGCACTTGGCCAAAAAGGGCGTATGCGTTTTTTCCTGAATATATTCAGGAAAAAACGCATACGCCCTTTTTGGCCAACCAAGCAAGCTTGCAAAGGAAATCTGCACTACAATGAAGTCTCACTTCCCCCCAGTCAAAAGGGCCATCTGAAAAAAGTGTAAAATCCAGAAAGGCAGGACAGGCCATGGAGAACTGGGAGCCTTGTTATGCTGATGGGCGGGATGTAAATTGCCAACAGACACTCGGGAGAAGTGTATGGTGTTTCCTGAAACATCTAAAAAACAAAGCAACAGAGCCTAGGGCACTTCCACTTATGGTCCTATAGCTTAGGGAAATTAAAATCAAAAAGACACAGCCACCCCAAAGTTTGGGACGCCTCTGTTTACAAGAACCTCGTTTACCGTACAAGTTCAATATCACAGAAAGTGAAAAATGGATAAAGAACTTGTGGTACTTACGTACAATGCAGTATCACTCAGCAATGAAATCTATGTCATCAGGCCCGTAGCAGCATAATGAGTGGATTCAGGTACGATGATTCTAACTGAAATAAGTCACACAGAAAAAGAAACATCATAAGATATCACTAATACACGGAATGTAAACTTGGCTACACAGGAACTGAATTCCAAAACAGAACAGGGTCTCAAATTTAGAAAACCAACTTATGCTTGCTTAAGGGGAAAGGTGAGTTGGGGTGCTGCATAAAACCAGAGATTGAAATGAGCACAGATAAAGTTCCTTAAGCCAAATATGGAATAGACAAGAGCTACTCCTTGCTCAACGAAATGGACTCAACACCCCATATTAAACGCCTAAGAATGTACCTGACTAGTAAGTATCTTAAAACCTATGGATTGCTATGTCTCCAAAAGAGAATCAAGCATGTGTACAGGGGCATAAATGCAGCAGTGATAGGATTGGAGAGGTTCGGTGAGCAAATGAAGACCCTTTGAAGTCATATTGCATGGTACCCATTCCACGGGTCTCAACTCTCCAGGTTTAAGGTATTCTTCCTTCAGCTAAAACATGCATGTGGAACCCAGAGTATGATCAACCGTGTGAACGGGAGATGTGTTCAAATATGTCTCAGTTTTCCTCCCCTGGTACTCGGGTGCAACATTCCAGACGCTTTACTAACACTCTCCCCACTTGGAGAGTCAGCGCCTTTAACCTCCTGTTTGGCCAAGTTTGCAATTTCTGCGGAAGATGAACAGGAATAGGGAGAACCAATGAGAGACTAGCTGGAGGTGTCTGGACGGGCAAATTTAACTCTCATTTCCCACCAGGAAGAGGAAATAACCAAAGGCTCACCGTGCCGTGCCGGAACCAGATTAGGGCCTGAAGCCATCCTGCGGTGTTGCGGCCAGCTCAAAAGAAAGTGAGTTGAAGAAAGGAGCTCAGGGGCACTGTAATTCACAAACCTGCAGAGTTATAAATGACAGCTATCGTCCAAAAATATACTGAAGTAAGGCTGCCAAGAGGACTTGAAAGCGGGGCAGAATTGCAGGAAACCGATTTCAGGAGGTAGACTGGAATTGCATTGAAAGCATAGGAAAAGAGGCAGAACGTCCACAATGATGCCCTTGGCCAAAAAGGGCGTATGCGTTTTTTCCTGAATATATTCAGGAAAAAACGCATACGCCCTTTTTGGCCAACCAAGCAAGCTTGCAAAGGAAATCTGCACTACAATGAAGTCTCACTTCCCCCCGGTCAAAAGGGCCATCTGAAAAAAGTGTAAAATCCAGAAAGGCAGCACAGGCCATGGAGAACTGGGAGCCTTGTTATGCTGATGGGCGGGATGTAAATTGCCAACAGACACTCGGGAGAAGTGTATGGTGTTTCCTGAAACATCTAAAAAACAAAGCAACAGAGCCTAGGGCACTTCCACTTATGGTCCTATAGCTTAGGGAAATTAAAATAAAAAAGACACAGCCACCCCAAAGTTTGGGACGCCTCTGTTTACAAGAACCTCGTTTACAGTACAAGTTCAACATCGCAGAAAGTGAAAAATGGATAAAGAACTTGTGGTACTTACGTACATTGCAGTATCACTTAGCAATGAAATCTATGTCATCAGGCCCGTAGCAGCATAATGAGTGGATTCAGGTACGATGATTCTAACTGAAATAAGTCACACAGAAAAAGAAACATCATAAGATATCACTAATACACGGAATGTAAACTTGGCTACACAGGAACTGAATTACAGAACAGAACAGGGTCTCAAATTTAGAAATCCAACTTATACTTGCTTAAGAGGAAAGGTGAGTTGGGGTGCTGCATAAAACCAGAGATTGAAATGAGCACAGATAAAGTTCCTTAAGCCAAATATGGAATAGACAAGAGCTACTCCTTGCTCAACGAAATGGACTCAACACCCCATATTAAACGCCTAAGAATGTACCTGACTAGTAAGTATCTTAAAACCTATGGATTGCTATGTCTCCAAAAGAGAATCAAGCATGTGTACAGGGGCATAAATGCAGCAGTGATAGGATTGGAGAGGTTCGGTGAGCAAATGAAGACCCTTTGAAGTCATATTGCATGGTACCCATTCCACGGGTCTCAACTCTCCAGGTTTAAGGTATTCTTCCTTCAGCTAAAACATGCATGTGGAACCCAGAGTATGATCAACCGTGTGAACGGGAGATGTGTTCAAATATGTCTCAGTTTTCCTCCCCTGGTACTCGGGTGCAACATTCCAGACGCTTTACTAACACTCTCCCCACTTGGAGAGTCAGCGCCTTTAACCTCCTGTTTGGCCAAGTTTGCAATTTCTGCGGAAGATGAACAGGAATAGGGAGAACCAATGAGAGACTTGCTGGAGGTGTCTGGACGGGCAAATTTAACTCTCATTTCCCACCAGGAAGAGGAAATAACCAAAGGCTCAGCGTGCCGTGCCGGAACCAGATTAGGGCCTGAAGCCATCCTGCGGTGTTGCGGCCAGCTCAAAAGAAAGTGAGTTGAAGAAAGGAGCTCAGGGGCACTGTAATTCACAAACCTGCAGAGTTATAAATGACAGCTATCGTCCAAAAATATACTGAAGTAAGGCTGCCAAGAGGACTTGAAAGCGGGGCAGAATTGCAGGAAACCGATTTCAGGAGGTAGACTGGAATTGCATTGAAAGCATAGGAAAAGAGGCAGAACGTCCACAATGATGCACTTGGCCAAAAAGGGCGTATGCGTTTTTTCCTGAATATATTCAGGAAAAAACGCATACACACTTTTTGGCCAACCAAGCAAGCTTGCAAAGGAAATCTGCACTACAATGAAGTCTCACTTCCCCCCGGTCAAAAGGGCCATCTGAAAAAAGTGTAAAATCCAGAAAGGCAGCACAGGCCATGGAGAACTGGGAGCCTTGTTATGCTGATGGGCGGGATGTAAATTGCCAACAGACACTCGGGAGAAGTGTATGGTGTTTCCTGAAACATCTAAAAAACAAAGCAACAGAGCCTAGGGCACTTCCACTTATGGTCCTATAGCTTAGGGAAATTAAAATAAAAAAGACACAGCCACCCCAAAGTTTGGGACGCCTCTGTTTACAAGAACCTCGTTTACAGTACAAGTTCAACATCGCAGAAAGTGAAAAATGGATAAAGAACTTGTGGTACTTACGTACATTGCAGTATCACTTAGCAATGAAATCTATGTCATCAGGCCCGTAGCAGCATAATGAGTGGATTCAGGTACGATGATTCTAACTGAAATAAGTCACACAGAAAAAGAAACATCATAAGATATCACTAATACACGGAATGTAAACTTGGCTACACAGGAAATGAATTACAGAACAGAACAGGGTCTCAAATTTAGAAAACCAACTTATACTTGCTTAAGAGGAAAGGTGAGTTGGGGTGCTGCATAAAACCAGAGATTGAAATGAGCACAGATGAAGTTCCTTAAGCCAAATATGGAATAGACAAGAGCTACACCTTGCTCAACGAAATGGACTCAACACCCCATATTAAACGCCTAAGAATGTACCTGACTAGTAAGTATCTTAAAACCTATGGATTGCTATGTCTCCGAAAGAGAATCAAGCATGTGTACAGGGACATAAATGCAGCAGTGATAGGATTGGAGAGGTTCGGTGAGCAAATGAAGACCCTTTGAAGTCATATTGCATGGTACCCATTCCACGGGTCTCAACTCTCCAGGTTTAAGGTATTTTTCCTTCAGCTAAAACATGCATGTGGAACCCAGAGTATGATCAACCATGTGAACGGGAGACGTGTTCAAATATGTCTCAGTTTTCCTCCCCTGGTACTCGGGTGCAACATTCCAGACGCTTTACTAACACTCTCCCGACTTGGAGAATCAGTCCCTTTAACCTCCTGTTTGGCCCAGTTTGCAATTTCTGTGGAAGATGAAAAGGAATAGCGAGAACCAATGAGAGACTAGCTGGAGGTGGCTGGACGGGCAAATTTAACTCTCATTTCCCACCAGGAAGAGGAAATAACCAAAGGCTCAGCGTGCCGTGCCGGAACCAGATTAGGGCCTGAAGCCATCCTGCGGTGTTGCGGCCAGGTCACAAGAAAGCGAGTTGAAGAAAGGAGCTCAGGGGCACTGTAATTCACAAACCTGCAGAGTTATAAATGACAGCTATCGTCCAAAAATAGACTGAAGTAAGGCTGCCAAGAGGACTTGAAAGCGGGGCAGAATTGCAGGAAACCGATTTCCGGAGGTAGACTGGAATTGCATTGAAAGCATAGGAAAAGAGGCAGAACGTCCACAATGATGCACTTGGCCAAAAAGGGCGTATGCGTTTTTTCCTGAATATATTCAGGAAAAAACGCATACGCCCTTTTTGGCCAACCAAGCAAGCTTGCAAAGGAAATCTGCACTACAATGAAGTCTCACTTCCCCCCGGTCAAAAGGGCCATCTGAAAAAAGTGTAAAATCCAGAAAGGCAGCACAGGCCATGGAGAACTGGGAGCCTTGTTATGCTGATGGGCGGGATGTAAATTGCCAACAGACACTCGGGAGAAGTGTATGGTGTTTCCTGAAACATCTAAAAAACAAAGCAACAGAGCCTAGGGCACTTCCACTTATGGTCCTATAGCTTAGGGAAATTAAAATCAAAAAGACACAGCCACCCCAAAGTTTGGGACGCCTCTGTTTACAAGAACCTCGTTTACCGTACAAGTTCAATATCACAGAAAGTGAAAAATGGATAAAGAACTTGTGGTACTTACGTACAATACAGTATCACTCAGCAATGAAATCTATGTCATCAGGCCCGTAGCAGCATAATGAGTGGATTCAGGTACGATGATTCTAACTGAAATAAGTCACACAGAAAAAGAAACATCATAAGATATCACTAATACACGGAATGTAAACTTGGCTACACAGGAACTGAATTCCAAAACAGAACAGGGTCTCAAATTTAGAAAACCAACTTATGCTTGCTTAAGGGGAAAGGTGAGTTGGGGTGCTGCATAAAACCAGAGATTGAAATGAGCACAGATAAAGTTCCTTAAGCCAAATATGGAATAGACAAGAGCTACTCCTTGCTCAACGAAATGGACTCAACACCCCATATTAAACGCCTAAGAATGTACCTGACTAGTAAGTATCTTAAAACCTATGGATTGCTATGTCTCAAAAAGAGAATCAAGCATGTGTACAGGGGCATAAATGCAGCAGTGATAGGATTGGAGAGGTTCGGTGAGCAAATGAAGACCCTTTGAAGTCATATTGCATGGTACCCATTCCACGGGTCTCAACTCTCCAGGTTTAAGGTATTCTTCCTTCAGCTAAAACATGCATGTGGAACCCAGAGTATGATCAACCATGTGAACGGGAGACGTGTTCAAATATGTCTCAGTTTTCCTCCCCTGGTACTCGGGTGCAACATTCCAGACGCTTTACTAACACTCTCCCCACTTGGAGAGTCAGCGCCTTTAACCTCCTGTTTGGCCCAGTTTGCAATTTCTGCGGAAGATGAACAGGAATAGCGAGAACCAATGAGAGACTAGCTGGAGGTGTCTGGATGGGCAAATTTAACTCTCATTTCCCACCAGGAAGAGGAAATAACCAAAGGCTCAGCGTGCCGTGCCGGAACCAGATTAGGGCCTGAAGCCATCCTGCGGTGTTGCGGCCAGCTCAAAAGAAAGTGAGTTGAAGAAAGGAGCTCAGGGGCACTGTAATTCACAAACCTGCAGAGTTATAAATGACAGCTATCCTCCAAAAATAGACTGAAGTAAGGCTGCCAAGAGGACTTGAAAGCGGGGCAGAATTGCAGGAAACCGATTTCAGGAGGTAGACTGGAATTGCATTGAAAGCATAGGAAAAGAGGCAGAACGTCCACAATGATGCACTTGGCCAAAAAGGGCGTATGCGTTTTTTCCTGAATATATTCAGGAAAAAACGCATACGCCCTTTTTGGCCAACCAAGCAAGCTTGCAAAGGAAATCTGCACTACAATGAAGTCTCACTTCCCCCCGGTCAAAAGGGCCATCTGAAAAAAGTGTAAAATCCAGAAAGGCAGCACAGGCCATGGAGAACTGGGAGCCTTGTTATGCTGATGGGCGGGATGTAAATTGCCAACAGACACTCGGGAGAAGTGTATGGTGTTTCCTGAAACATCTAAAAAACAAAGCAACAGAGCCTAGGGCACTTCCACTTATGGTCCTATAGCTTTGGGAAATTAAAATCAAAAAGACACAGCCACCCCAAAGTTTGGGACGCCTCTGTTTACAAGAACCTCGTTTACCGTACAAGTTCAATATCACAGAAAGTGAAAAATGGATAAAGAACTTGTGGTACTTACGTACAATGCAGTATCACTCAGCAATGAAATCTATGTCATCAGGCCCGTAGCAGCATAATGAGTGGATTCAGGTATGATGATTCTAACTGAAATAAGTCACACAGAAAAAGAAACATCATAAGATATCACTAATACACGGAATGTAAACTTGGCTACACAGGAACTGAATTCCAAAACAGAACAGGGTCTCAAATTTAGAAAACCAACTTATGCTTGCTTAAGGGGAAAGGTGAGTTGGGGTGCTGCATAAAACCAGAGATTGAAATGAGCACAGATAAAGTTCCTTAAGCCAAATATGGAATAGACAAGAGCTACTCCTTGTTCAACGAAATGGACTCAACACCCCATATTAAACGCCTAAGAATGTACCTGACTAGTAAGTATCTTAAAACCTATGGATTGCTATGTCTCCAAAAGAGAATCAAGCATGTGTACAGGGGAATAAATGCAGCAGTGATAGGATTGGAGAGGTTCGGTGAGCAAATGAAGACCCTTTGAAGTCATATTGCATGGTACCCATTCCACGGGTCTCAACTCTCCAGGTTTAAGGTATTCTTCCTTCAGCTAAAACATGCATGTGGAACCCAGAGTATGATCAACCATGTGAACGGGAGATGTGTTCAAATATGTCTCAGTTTTCCTCCCCTGGTACTCGGGTGCAACATTCCAGACGCTTTACTAACACTCTCCCCACTTGGAGAGTCAGCGCCTTTAACCTCCTGTTTGGCCCAGTTTGCAATTTCTGCGGAAGATGAACAGGAATAGCGAGAACCAATGAGAGACTAGCTGGAGGTGTCTGGACGGGCAAATTTAACTCTCATTTCCCATCTGGAAGAGGAAATAACCAAAGGCTCAGCGTGCCGTGCCGGAACCAGATTAGGGCCTGAAGCCATCCTGCGGTGTTGCGGCCAGGTCACAAGAAAGCGAGTTGAAGAAAGGAGCTCAGGGGCACTGTAATTCACAAACCTGCAGAGTTATAAATGACAGCTATCGTCCAAAAATAGACTGAAGTAAGGTTGCCAAGAGGACTTGAAAGCGGGGCAGAATTGCAGGAAACCGATTTCAGGAGGTAGACTGGAATTGCATTGAAAGCATAGGAAAAGAGGCAGAACGTCCACAATGATGCACTTGGCCAAAAAGGGCGTATGCGTTTTTTCCTGAATATATTCAGGAAAAAACGCATACGCCCTTTTTGGCCAACCAAGCAAGCTTGCAAAGGAAATCTGCACTACAATGAAGTCTCACTTCCCCCCGGTCAAAAGGGCCATCTGAAAAAAGTGTAAAATCCAGAAAGGCAGCACAGGCCATGGAGAACTGGGAGCCTTGTTATGCTGATGGGCGGGATGTAAATTGCCAACAGACACTCGGGAGAAGTGTATGGTGTTTCCTGAAACATCTAAAAAACAAAGCAACAGAGCCTAGGGCACTTCCACTTATGGTCCTATAGCTTAGGGAAATTAAAATAAAAAAGACACAGCCACCCCAAAGTTTGGGACGCCTCTGTTTACAAGAACCTCGTTTACAGTACAAGTTCAACATCGCAGAAAGTGAGAAATGGATAAAGAAAATGTGGTATTTACTTACAAAGCAATATCACTCAGCAATGAAATCTATGTCATCAGGCTCTTAGCAGCACAATGAGTGGATTCAAGTATGATGATTCTAACTGAAATAAGTCACACAGCAAAAGAAACATCATAAGATATCACTAATACACGGAATGTAAACTTGGCTACACAGGAACTGAATTACAGAACAGAACAGGGTCTCAAATTTAGAAAACCAACTTATGCTTGCTTAAGGGGAAAGGTGAGTTGGGGTGCTGCATAAAACCAGAGATTGAAATGAGCACAGATGAAGTTCCTTAAGCCAAATATGGAATAGACAAGAGCTACTCCTTGCTCAACGAAATGGACTCAACACCCCATATTAAACGCCTAAGAATGTACCTGACTAGTAAGTATCTTAAAACCTATGGATTGCTATGTCTCCAAAAGAGAATCAAGCATGTGTACAGGGGAATAAATGCAGCAGTGATAGGATTGGAGAGGTTCGGTGAGCAAATGAAGACCCTTTGAAGTCATATTGCATGGTACCCATTCCACGGGTCTCAACTCTCCAGGTTTAAGGTATTTTTCCTTCAGCTAAAACATGCATGTGGAACCCAGAGTATGATCAACCATGTGAACGGGAGACGTGTTCAAATATGTCTCAGTTTTCCTCCCCTGGTACTCGGGTGCAACATTCCAGACGCTTTACTAACACTCTCCCGACTTGGAGAATCAGTCCCTTTAACCTCCTGTTTGGCCCAGTTTGCAATTTCTGTGGAAGATGAAAAGGAATAGCGAGAACCAATGAGAGACTAGCTGGAGGTGGCTGGACGGGCAAATTTAACTCTCATTTCCCACCAGGAAGAGGAAATAACCAAAGGCTCAGCGTGCCGTGCCGGAACCAGATTAGGGCCTGAAGCCATCCTGCGGTGTTGCGGCCAGGTCACAAGAAAGCGAGTTGAAGAAAGGAGCTCAGGGGCACTGTAATTCACAAACCTGCAGAGTTATAAATGACAGCTATCGTCCAAAAATAGACTGAAGTAAGGCTGCCAAGAGGACTTGAAAGCGGGGCAGAATTGCAGGAAACCGATTTCCGGAGGTAGACTGGAATTGCATTGAAAGCATAGGAAAAGAGGCAGAACGTCCACAATGATGCACTTGGCCAAAAAGGGCGTATGCGTTTTTTCCTGAATATATTCAGGAAAAAACGCATACGCCCTTTTTGGCCAACCAAGCAAGCTTGCAAAGGAAATCTGCACTACAATGAAGTCTCACTTCCCCCCAGTCAAAAGGGCCATCTGAAAAAAGTGTAAAATCCAGAAAGGCAGGACAGGCCATGGAGAACTGGGAGCCTTGTTATGCTGATGGGCGGGATGTAAATTGCCAACAGACACTCGGGAGAAGTGTATGGTGTTTCCTGAAACATCTAAAAAACAAAGCAACAGAGCCTAGGGCACTTCCACTTATGGTCCTATAGCTTAGGGAAATTAAAATCAAAAAGACACAGCCACCCCAAAGTTTGGGACGCCTCTGTTTACAAGAACCTCGTTTACCGTACAAGTTCAATATCACAGAAAGTGAAAAATGGATAAAGAACTTGTGGTACTTACGTACAATGCAGTATCACTCAGCAATGAAATCTATGTCATCAGGCCCGTAGCAGCATAATGAGTGGATTCAGGTACGATGATTCTAACTGAAATAAGTCACACAGAAAAAGAAACATCATAAGATATCACTAATACACGGAATGTAAACTTGGCTACACAGGAACTGAATTCCAAAACAGAACAGGGTCTCAAATTTAGAAAACCAACTTATGCTTGCTTAAGGGGAAAGGTGAGTTGGGGTGCTGCATAAAACCAGAGATTGAAATGAGCACAGATAAAGTTCCTTAAGCCAAATATGGAATAGACAAGAGCTACTCCTTGCTCAACGAAATGGACTCAACACCCCATATTAAACGCCTAAGAATGTACCTGACTAGTAAGTATCTTAAAACCTATGGATTGCTATGTCTCCAAAAGAGAATCAAGCATGTGTACAGGGGCATAAATGCAGCAGTGATAGGATTGGAGAGGTTCGGTGAGCAAATGAAGACCCTTTGAAGTCATATTGCATGGTACCCATTCCACGGGTCTCAACTCTCCAGGTTTAAGGTATTCTTCCTTCAGCTAAAACATGCATGTGGAACCCAGAGTATGATCAACCATGTGAACGGGAGATGTGTTCAAATATGTCTCAGTTTTCCTCCCCTGGTACTCGGGTGCAACATTCCAGACGCTTTACTAACACTCTCCCCACTTGGAGAGTCAGCGCCTTTAACCTCCTGTTTGGCCCAGTTTGCAATTTCTGCGGAAGATGAACAGGAATAGCGAGAACCAATGAGAGACTAGCTGGAGGTGTCTGGACGGGCAAATTTAACTCTCATTTCCCATCTGGAAGAGGAAATAACCAAAGGCTCAGCGTGCCGTGCCGGAACCAGATTAGGGCCTGAAGCCATCCTGCGGTGTTGCGGCCAGGTCACAAGAAAGCGAGTTGAAGAAAGGAGCTCAGGGGCACTGTAATTCACAAACCTGCAGAGTTATAAATGACAGCTATCGTCCAAAAATAGACTGAAGTAAGGCTGCCAAGAGGACTTGAAAGCGGGGCAGAATTGCAGGAAACCGATTTCAGGAGGTAGACTGGAATTGCATTGAAAGCATAGGAAAAGAGGCAGAACGTCCACAATGATGCACTTGGCCAAAAAGGGCGTATGCGTTTTTTCCTGAATATATTCAGGAAAAAACGCATACGCCCTTTTTGGCCAACCAAGCAAGCTTGCAAAGGAAATCTGCACTACAATGAAGTCTCACTTCCCCCCGGTCAAAAGGGCCATCTGAAAAAAGTGTAAAATCCAGAAAGGCAGCACAGGCCATGGAGAACTGGGAGCCTTGTTATGCTGATGGGCGGGATGTAAATTGCCAACAGACACTCGGGAGAAGTGTATGGTGTTTCCTGAAACATCTAAAAAACAAAGCAACAGAGCCTAGGGCACTTCCACTTATGGTCCTATAGCTTAGGGAAATTAAAATAAAAATGACACAGCCACCCCAAAGTTTGGGACGCCTCTGTTTACAAGAACCTCGTTTACAGTACAAGTTCAACATCGCAGAAAGTGAGAAATGGATAAAGAAGATGTGGTATTTACTTACAAAGCAATATCACTCAGCAATGAAATCTATGTCATCAGGCTCTTAGCAGCACAATGAGTGGATTCAAGTATGATGATTCTAACTGAAATAAGTCACACAGCAAAAGAAACATCATAAGATATCACTAATACACGGAATGTAAACTTGGCTACACAGGAACTGAATTACAGAACAGAACAGGGTCTCAAATTTAGAAAACCAACTTATGCTTGCTTAAGGGGAAAGGTGAGTTGGGGTGCTGCATAAAACCAGAGATTGAAATGAGCACAGATGAAGTTCCTTAAGCCAAATATGGAATAGACAAGAGCTACTCCTTGCTCAACGAAATGGACTCAACACCCCATATTAAACGCCTAAGAATGTACCTGACTAGTAAGTATCTTAAAACCTATGGATTGCTATGTCTCCAAAAGAGAATCAAGCATGTGTACAGGGGAATAAATGCAGCAGTGATAGGATTGGAGAGGTTCGGTGAGCAAATGAAGACCCTTTGAAGTCATATTGCATGGTACCCATTCCACGGGTCTCAACTCTCCAGGTTTAAGGTATTTTTCCTTCAGCTAAAACATGCATGTGGAACCCAGAGTATGATCAACCATGTGAACGGGAGACGTGTTCAAATATGTCTCAGTTTTCCTCCCCTGGTACTCGGGTGCAACATTCCAGACGCTTTACTAACACTCTCCCGACTTGGAGAATCAGTCCCTTTAACCTCCTGTTTGGCCCAGTTTGCAATTTCTGTGGAAGATGAAAAGGAATAGCGAGAAACAATGAGAGACTAGCTGGAGGTGGCTGGACGGGCAAATTTAACTCTCATTTCCCACCAGGAAGAGGAAATAACCAAAGGCTCAGCGTGCCGTGCCGGAACCAGATTAGGGCCTGAAGCCATCCTGCGGTGTTGCGGCCAGGTCACAAGAAAGCGAGTTGAAGAAAGGAGCTCAGGGGCACTGTAATTCACAAACCTGCAGAGTTATAAATGACAGCTATCGTCCAAAAATAGACTGAAGTAAGGCTGCCAAGAGGACTTGAAAGCGGGGCAGAATTGCAGGAAACCGATTTCCGGAGGTAGACTGGAATTGCATTGAAAGCATAGGAAAAGAGGCAGAACGTCCACAATGATGCACTTGGCCAAAAAGGGCGTATGCGTTTTTTCCTGAATATATTCAGGAAAAAACGCATACGCCCTTTTTGGCCAACCAAGCAAGCTTGCAAAGGAAATCTGCACTACAATGAAGTCTCACTTCCCCCCAGTCAAAAGGGCCATCTGAAAAAAGTGTAAAATCCAGAAAGGCAGGACAGGCCATGGAGAACTGGGAGCCTTGTTATGCTGATGGGCGGGATGTAAATTGCCAACAGACACTCGGGAGAAGTGTATGGTGTTTCCTGAAACATCTAAAAAACAAAGCAACAGAGCCTAGGGCACTTCCACTTATGGTCCTATAGCTTAGGGAAATTAAAATCAAAAAGACACAGCCACCCCAAAGTTTGGGACGCCTCTGTTTACAAGAACCTCGTTTACCGTACAAGTTCAATATCACAGAAAGTGAAAAATGGATAAAGAACTTGTGGTACTTACGTACAATGCAGTATCACTCAGCAATGAAATCTATGTCATCAGGCCCGTAGCAGCATAATGAGTGGATTCAGGTACGATGATTCTAACTGAAATAAGTCACACAGAAAAAGAAACATCATAAGATATCACTAATACACGGAATGTAAACTTGGCTACACAGGAACTGAATTCCAAAACAGAACAGGGTCTCAAATTTAGAAAACCAACTTATGCTTGCTTAAGGGGAAAGGTGAGTTGGGGTGCTGCATAAAACCAGAGATTGAAATGAGCACAGATAAAGTTCCTTAAGCCAAATATGGAATAGACAAGAGCTACTCCTTGCTCAACGAAATGGACTCAACACCCCATATTAAACGCCTAAGAATGTACCTGACTAGTAAGTATCTTAAAACCTATGGATTGCTATGTCTCCAAAAGAGAATCAAGCATGTGTACAGGGGCATAAATGCAGCAGTGATAGGATTGGAGAGGTTCGGTGAGCAAATGAAGACCCTTTGAAGTCATATTGCATGGTACCCATTCCACGGGTCTCAACTCTCCAGGTTTAAGGTATTCTTCCTTCAGCTAAAACATGCATGTGGAACCCAGAGTATGATCAACCGTGTGAACGGGAGATGTGTTCAAATATGTCTCAGTTTTCCTCCCCTGGTACTCGGGTGCAACATTCCAGACGCTTTACTAACACTCTCCCCACTTGGAGAGTCAGCGCCTTTAACCTCCTGTTTGGCCAAGTTTGCAATTTCTGCGGAAGATGAACAGGAATAGGGAGAACCAATGAGAGACTAGCTGGAGGTGTCTGGACGGGCAAATTTAACTCTCATTTCCCACCAGGAAGAGGAAATAACCAAAGGCTCAGCGTGCCGTGCCGGAACCAGATTAGGGCCTGAAGCCATCCTGCGGTGTTGCGGCCAGCTCAAAAGAAAGTGAGTTGAAGAAAGGAGCTCAGGGGCACTGTAATTCACAAACCTGCAGAGTTATAAATGACAGCTATCGTCCAAAAATATACTGAAGTAAGGCTGCCAAGAGGACTTGAAAGCGGGGCAGAATTGCAGGAAACCGATTTCAAGAGGTAGACTGGAATTGCATTGAAAGCATAGGAAAAGAGGCAGAACGTCCACAATGATGCACTTGGCCAAAAAGGGCGTATGCGTTTTTTCCTGAATATATTCAGGAAAAAACGCATACGCCCTTTTTGGCCAACCAAGCAAGCTTGCAAAGGAAATCTGCACTACAATGAAGTCTCACTTCCCCCCGGTCAAAAGGGCCATCTGAAAAAAGTGTAAAATCCAGAAAGGCAGCACAGGCCATGGAGAACTGGGAGCCTTGTTATGCTGATGGGCGGGATGTAAATTGCCAACAGACACTCGGGAGAAGTGTATGGTGTTTCCTGAAACATCTAAAAAACAAAGCAACAGAGCCTAGGGCACTTCCACTTATGGTCCTATAGCTTAGGGAAATTAAAATAAAAAAGACACAGCCACCCCAAAGTTTGGGACGCCTCTGTTTACAAGAACCTCGTTTACAGTACAAGTTCAACATCGCAGAAAGTGAAAAATGGATAAAGAACTTGTGGTACTTACGTACATTGCAGTATCACTTAGCAATGAAATCTATGTCATCAGGCCCGTAGCAGCATAATGAGTGGATTCAGGTACGATGATTCTAACTGAAATAAGTCACACAGAAAAAGAAACATCATAAGATATCACTAATACACGGAATGTAAACTTGGCTACACAGGAACTGAATTACAGAACAGAACAGGGTCTCAAATTTAGAAAACCAACTTATACTTGCTTAAGAGGAAAGGTGAGTTGGGGTGCTGCATAAAACCAGAGATTGAAATGAGCACAGATAAAGTTCCTTAAGCCAAATATGGAATAGACAAGAGCTACACCTTGCTCAACGAAATGGACTCAACACCCCATATTAAACGCCTAAGAATGTACCTGACTAGTAAGTATCTTAAAACCTATGGATTGCTATGTCTCCGAAAGAGAATCAAGCATGTGTACAGGGACATAAATGCAGCAGTGATAGGATTGGAGAGGTTCGGTGAGCAAATGAAGACCCTTTGAAGTCATATTGCATGGTACCCATTCCACGGGTCTCAACTCTCCAGGTTTAAGGTATTTTTCCTTCAGCTAAAACATGCATGTGGAACCCAGAGTATGATCAACCATGTGAACGGGAGACGTGTTCAAATATGTCTCAGTTTTCCTCCCCTGGTACTCGGGTGCAACATTCCAGACGCTTTACTAACACTCTCCCGACTTGGAGAATCAGTCCCTTTAACCTCCTGTTTGGCCCAGTTTGCAATTTCTGTGGAAGATGAAAAGGAATAGCGAGAACCAATGAGAGACTAGCTGGAGGTGGCTGGACGGGCAAATTTAACTCTCATTTCCCACCAGGAAGAGGAAATAACCAAAGGCTCAGCGTGCCGTGCCGGAACCAGATTAGGGCCTGAAGCCATCCTGCGGTGTTGCGGCCAGGTCACAAGAAAGCGAGTTGAAGAAAGGAGCTCAGGGGCACTGTAATTCACAAACCTGCAGAGTTATAAATGACAGCTATCATCCAAAAATAGACTGAAGTAAGGCTGCCAAGAGGACTTGAAAGCGGGGCAGAATTGCAGGAAACCGATTTCCGGAGGTAGACTGGAATTGCATTGAAAGCATAGGAAAAGAGGCAGAACGTCCACAATGATGCACTTGGCCAAAAAGGGCGTATGCGTTTTTTCCTGAATATATTCAGGAAAAAACGCATACGCCCTTTTTGGCCAACCAAGCAAGCTTGCAAAGGAAATCTGCACTACAATGAAGTCTCACTTCCCCCCGGTCAAAAGGGCCATCTGAAAAAAGTGTAAAATCCAGAAAGGCAGCACAGGCCATGGAGAACTGGGAGCCTTGTTATGCTGATGGGCGGGATGTAAATTGCCAACAGACACTCGGGAGAAGTGTATGGTGTTTCCTGAAACATCTAAAAAACAAAGCAACAGAGCCTAGGGCACTTCCACTTATGGTCCTATAGCTTAGGGAAATTAAAATCAAAAAGACACAGCCACCCCAAAGTTTGGGACGCCTCTGTTTACAAGAACCTCGTTTACCGTACAAGTTCAATATCACAGAAAGTGAAAAATGGATAAAGAACTTGTGGTACTTACGTACAATACAGTATCACTCAGCAATGAAATCTATGTCATCAGGCCCGTAGCAGCATAATGAGTGGATTCAGGTACGATGATTCTAACTGAAATAAGTCACACAGAAAAAGAAACATCATAAGATATCACTAATACACGGAATGTAAACTTGGCTACACAGGAACTGAATTCCAAAACAGAACAGGGTCTCAAATTTAGAAAACCAACTTATGCTTGCTTAAGGGGAAAGGTGAGTTGCGGTGCTGCATAAAACCAGAGATTGAAATGAGCACAGATAAAGTTCCTTAAGCCAAATATGGAATAGACAAGAGCTACTCCTTGCTCAACGAAATGGACTCAACACCCCATATTAAACGCCTAAGAATGTACCTGACTAGTAAGTATCTTAAAACCTATGGATTGCTATGTCTCAAAAAGAGAATCAAGCATGTGTACAGGGGCATAAATGCAGCAGTGATAGGATTGGAGAGGTTCGGTGAGCAAATGAAGACCCTTTGAAGTCATATTGCATGGTACCCATTCCACGGGTCTCAACTCTCCAGGTTTAAGGTATTCTTCCTTCAGCTAAAACATGCATGTGGAACCCAGAGTATGATCAACCATGTGAACGGGAGACGTGTTCAAATATGTCTCAGTTTTCCTCCCCTGGTACTCGGGTGCAACATTCCAGACGCTTTACTAACACTCTCCCCACTTGGAGAGTCAGCGCCTTTAACCTCCTGTTTGGCCCAGTTTGCAATTTCTGCGGAAGATGAACAGGAATAGCGAGAACCAATGAGAGACTAGCTGGAGGTGTCTGGATGGGCAAATTTAACTCTCATTTCCCATCTGGAAGAGGAAATAACCAAAGGCTCAGCGTGCCGTGCCGGAACCAGATTAGGGCCTGAAGCCATCCTGCGGTGTTGCGGCCAGCTCAAAAGAAAGTGAGTTGAAGAAAGGAGCTCAGGGGCACTGTAATTCACAAACCTGCAGAGTTATAAATGACAGCTATCCTCCAAAAATAGACTGAAGTAAGGCTGCCAAGAGGACTTGAAAGCGGGGCAGAATTGCAGGAAACCGATTTCAGGAGGTAGACTGGAATTGCATTGAAAGCATAGGAAAAGAGGCAGAACGTCCACAATGATGCACTTGGCCAAAAAGGGCGTATGCGTTTTTTCCTGAATATATTCAGGAAAAAACGCATACGCCCTTTTTGGCCAACCAAGCAAGCTTGCAAAGGAAATCTGCACTACAATGAAGTCTCACTTCCCCCGGGTCAAAAGGGCCATCTGAAAAAAGTGTAAAATCCAGAAAGGCAGCACAGGCCATGGAGAACTGGGAGCCTTGTTATGCTGATGGGCGGGATGTAAATTGCCAACAGACACTCGGGAGAAGTGTATGGTGTTTCCTGAAACATCTAAAAAACAAAGCAACAGAGCCTAGGGCACTTCCACTTATGGTCCTATAGCTTAGGGAAATTAAAATCAAAAAGACACAGCCACCCCAAAGTTTGGGACGCCTCTGTTTACAAGAACCTCGTTTACAGTACAAGTTCAACATCGCAGAAAGTGAAAAATGGATAAAGAAGATGTGGTATTTACTTACAAAGCAATATCACTCAGCAATGAAATCTATGTCATCAGGCTCTTAGCAGCACAATGAGTGGATTCAGGTATGATGATTCTAACTGAAATAAGTCACACAGCAAAAGAAACATCATAAGATATCACTAATACACGGAATGTAAACTTGGCTACACAGGAACTGAATTACAGAACAGAACAGGGTCTCAAATTTAGAAAACCAACTTATGCTTGCTTTAGAGGAAAGGTGAGTTGGGGTGCTGCATAAAACCAGAGATTGAAATGAGCACAGATAAAGTTCCTTAAGCCAAATATGGAATAGACAAGAGCTACTCCTTGCTCAACGAAATGGACTCAACACCGCATATTAAACACCTAAGAATGTACCTGACTAGTAAGTATCTTAAAACCTATGGATTGCTATGTCTCCAAAAGAGAATCAAGCATGTGTACAGGGGAATAAATGCAGCAGTGATAGGATTGGAGAGGTTCGGTGAGCAAATGAAGACCCTTTGAAGTCATATTGCATGGTACCCATTCCACGGGTCTCAACTCTCTAGGTTTAAGGTATTTTTCCTTCAGCTAAAACATGCATGTGGAACCCAGAGTATGATCAACCATGTGAACGGGAGACGTGTTCAAATATGTCTCAGTTTTCCTCCCCTGGTACTCGGGTGCAACATTCCAGACGCTTTACTAACACTCTCCCCACTTGGAGAGTCAGCGCCTTTAACCTCCTGTTTGGCCCAGTTTGCAATTTCTGCGGAAGATGAACAGGAATAGGGAGAACCAATGAGAGACTAGCTGGAGGTGTCTGGACGGGCAAATTTAACTCTCATTTCCCATCTGGAAGAGGAAATAACCAAAGGCTCAGCGTGCCGTGCCGGAACCAGATTAGGGCCTGAAGCCATCCTGCGGTGTTGCGGCCAGGTCACAAGAAAGCGAGTTGAAGAAAGGAGCTCAGGGGCACTGTAATTCACAAACCTGCAGAGTTATAAATGACAGCTATCGTCCAAAAATAGACTGAAGTAAGGCTGCCAAGAGGACTTGAAAGCGGGGCAGAATTGCAGGAAACCAATTTCAGCAGGAAGACTGGAATTGCATTGAAAGCATAGGAAAAGAGGCAGAACGTCCACAATGATGCACTTGGCCAAAAAGGGCGTATGCGTTTTTTCCTGAATATATTCAGGAAAAAACGCATACGCCCTTTTTGGCCAACCAAGCAAGCTTGCAAAGGAAATCTGCACTACAATGAAGTCTCACTTCCCCCCGGTCAAAAGGGCCATCTGAAAAAAGTGTAAAATCCAGAAAGGCAGCACAGGCCATGGAGAACTGGGAGCCTTGTTATGCTGATGGGCGGGATGTAAATTGCCAACAGACAATAGGGAGAAGTGTATGGTGTTTCCTGAAACATCTAAAAAACAAAGCAACAGAGCCTAGGGCACTTCCACTTATGGTCCTATAGCTTAGGGAAATTAAAATCAAAAAGACACAGCCACCCCAAAGTTTGGGACGCCTCTGTTTACAAGAACCTCGTTTACAGTACAAGTTCAACATCGCAGAAAGTGAAAAATGGATAAAGAAGCTGTGGTATTTACTTACAAAGCAATATCACTCAACAATGAAATCTATGTCATCAGGCCCTTAGCAGCACAATGAGTGGATTCAGGTACGATGATTCTAACTGAAATAATTCACACAGAAAAAGAAACATCATAAGATATCAGTAATACACGGAATGTAAACTTGGCTACACAGGAACTGAATTCCAAAACAGAACAGGGTCTCAAATTTAGAAAACCAACTTATGCTTGCTTAAGGGGAAAGGTGAGTTGGGGTGCTGCATAAAACCAGAGATTGAAATGAGCACAGATGAAGTTCCTTAAGACAAATATGGAATAGACAAGAGCTACTCCTTGCTCAACGAAATGGACTCAACACCCCATATTAAACGCCTAAGAATGTACCTGACTAGTAAGTATCTTAAAACCTATGGATTGCTATGTCTCCAAAAGAGAATCAAGCATGTGTACAGGGGAATAAATGCAGCAGTGATAGGATTGGAGAGGTTCGGTGAGCAAATGAAGACCCTTTGAAGTCATATTGCATGGTACCCATTCCACGGGTCTCAACTCTCCAGGTTTAAGGTATTTTTCCTTCAGCTAAAACATGCATGTGGAACCCAGAGTATGATCAACCATGTGAACGGGAGACGTGTTCAAATATGTCTCAGTTTTCCTCCCCTGGTACTCGGGTGCAACATTCCAGACGCTTTACTAACACTCTCCCGACTTGGAGAATCAGTCCCTTTAACCTCCTGTTTGGCCCAGTTTGCAATTTCTGTGGAAGAAGAAAAGGAATAGCGAGAACCAATGAGAGACTAGCTGGAGGTGGCTGGACGGGCAAATTTAACTCTCATTTCCCACCAGGAAGAGGAAATAACCAAAGGCTCAGCGTGCCGTGCCGGAACCAGATTAGGGCCTGAAGCCATCCTGCGGTGTTGCGGCCAGGTCACAAGAAAGCGAGTTGAAGAAAGGAGCTCAGGGGCACTGTAATTCACAAACCTGCAGAGTTATAAATGACAGCTATCGTCCAAAAATAGACTGAAGTAAGGCTGCCAAGAGGACTTGAAAGCGGGGCAGAATTGCAGGAAACCGATTTCCGGAGGTAGACTGGAATTGCATTGAAAGCATAGGAAAAGAGGCAGAACGTCCACAATGATGCACTTGGCCAAAAAGGGCGTATGCGTTTTTTCCTGAATATATTCAGGAAAAAACGCATACGCCCTTTTTGGCCAACCAAGCAAGCTTGCAAAGGAAATCTGCACTACAATGAAGTCTCACTTCCCCCCAGTCAAAAGGGCCATCTGAAAAAAGTGTAAAATCCAGAAAGGCAGGACAGGCCATGGAGAACTGGGAGCCTTGTTATGCTGATGGGCGGGATGTAAATTGCCAACAGACACTCGGGAGAAGTGTATGGTGTTTCCTGAAACATCTAAAAAACAAAGCAACAGAGCCTAGGGCACTTCCACTTATGGTCCTATAGCTTAGGGAAATTAAAATCAAAAAGACACAGCCACCCCAAAGTTTGGGACGCCTCTGTTTACAAGAACCTCGTTTACCGTACAAGTTCAATATCACAGAAAGTGAAAAATGGATAAAGAACTTGTGGTACTTACGTACAATGCAGTATCACTCAGCAATGAAATCTATGTCATCAGGCCCGTAGCAGCATAATGAGTGGATTCAGGTACGATGATTCTAACTGAAATAAGTCACACAGAAAAAGAAACATCATAAGATATCACTAATACACGGAATGTAAACTTGGCTACACAGGAACTGAATTCCAAAACAGAACAGGGTCTCAAATTTAGAAAACCAACTTATGCTTGCTTAAGGGGAAAGGTGAGTTGGGGTGCTGCATAAAACCAGAGATTGAAATGAGCACAGATAAAGTTCCTTAAGCCAAATATGGAATAGACAAGAGCTA
Source organism: Grampus griseus (assembly GCF_964374135.1). Taxonomy (NCBI): domain Eukaryota; kingdom Metazoa; phylum Chordata; class Mammalia; order Artiodactyla; family Delphinidae; genus Grampus; species Grampus griseus. The sequence goes on along the minus strand of NW_028133221.1, from coordinate 300,709 downwards.
CTCCTTGCTCAACGAAATGGACTCAACACCCCATATTAAACGCCTAAGAATGTACCTGACTAGTAAGTATCTTAAAACCTATGGATTGCTATGTCTCCAAAAGAGAATCAAGCATGTGTACAGGGGCATAAATGCAGCAGTGATAGGATTGGAGAGGTTCGGTGAGCAAATGAAGACCCTTTGAAGTCATATTGCATGGTACCCATTCCACGGGTCTCAACTCTCCAGGTTTAAGGTATTCTTCCTTCAGCTAAAACATGCATGTGGAACCCAGAGTATGATCAACCGTGTGAACGGGAGATGTGTTCAAATATGTCTCAGTTTTCCTCCCCTGGTACTCGGGTGCAACATTCCAGACGCTTTACTAACACTCTCCCCACTTGGAGAGTCAGCGCCTTTAACCTCCTGTTTGGCCAAGTTTGCAATTTCTGCGGAAGATGAACAGGAATAGGGAGAACCAATGAGAGACTAGCTGGAGGTGTCTGGACGGGCAAATTTAACTCTCATTTCCCACCAGGAAGAGGAAATAACCAAAGGCTCAGCGTGCCGTGCCGGAACCAGATTAGGGCCTGAAGCCATCCTGCGGTGTTGCGGCCAGCTCAAAAGAAAGTGAGTTGAAGAAAGGAGCTCAGGGGCACTGTAATTCACAAACCTGCAGAGTTATAAATGACAGCTATCGTCCAAAAATATACTGAAGTAAGGCTGCCAAGAGGACTTGAAAGCGGGGCAGAATTGCAGGAAACCGATTTCAGGAGGTAGACTGGAATTGCATTGAAAGCATAGGAAAAGAGGCAGAACGTCCACAATGATGCACTTGGCCAAAAAGGGCGTATGCGTTTTTTCCTGAATATATTCAGGAAAAAACGCATACGCCCTTTTTGGCCAACCAAGCAAGCTTGCAAAGGAAATCTGCACTACAATGAAGTCTCACTTCCCCCCGGTCAAAAGGGCCATCTGAAAAAAGTGTAAAATCCAGAAAGGCAGCACAGGCCATGGAGAACTGGGAGCCTTGTTATGCTGATGGGCGGGATGTAAATTGCCAACAGACACTCGGGAGAAGTGTATGGTGTTTCCTGAAACATCTAAAAAACAAAGCAACAGAGCCTAGGGCACTTCCACTTATGGTCCTATAGCTTAGGGAAATTAAAATAAAAAAGACACAGCCACCCCAAAGTTTGGGACGCCTCTGTTTACAAGAACCTCGTTTACAGTACAAGTTCAACATCGCAGAAAGTGAAAAATGGATAAAGAACTTGTGGTACTTACGTACATTGCAGTATCACTTAGCAATGAAATCTATGTCATCAGGCCCGTAGCAGCATAATGAGTGGATTCAGGTACGATGATTCTAACTGAAATAAGTCACACAGAAAAAGAAACATCATAAGATATCACTAATACACGGAATGTAAACTTGGCTACACAGGAACTGAATTACAGAACAGAACAGGGTCTCAAATTTAGAAAACCAACTTATACTTGCTTAAGAGGAAAGGTGAGTTGGGGTGCTGCATAAAACCAGAGATTGAAATGAGCACAGATAAAGTTCCTTAAGCCAAATATGGAATAGACAAGAGCTACACCTTGCTCAACGAAATGGACTCAACACCCCATATTAAACGCCTAAGAATGTACCTGACTAGTAAGTATCTTAAAACCTATGGATTGCTATGTCTCCGAAAGAGAATCAAGCATGTGTACAGGGACATAAATGCAGCAGTGATAGGATTGGAGAGGTTCGGTGAGCAAATGAAGACCCTTTGAAGTCATATTGCATGGTACCCATTCCACGGGTCTCAACTCTCCAGGTTTAAGGTATTTTTCCTTCAGCTAAAACATGCATGTGGAACCCAGAGTATGATCAACCATGTGAACGGGAGACGTGTTCAAATATGTCTCAGTTTTCCTCCCCTGGTACTCGGGTGCAACATTCCAGACGCTTTACTAACACTCTCCCGACTTGGAGAATCAGTCCCTTTAACCTCCTGTTTGGCCCAGTTTGCAATTTCTGCGGAAGATGAACAGGAATAGCGAGAACCAATGAGAGACTAGCTGGAGGTGGCTGGACGGGCAAATTTAACTCTCATTTCCCACCAGGAAGAGGAAATAACCAAAGGCTCAGCGTGCCGTGCCGGAACCAGATTAGGGCCTGAAGCCATCCTGCGGTGTTGCGGCCAGGTCACAAGAAAGCGAGTTGAAGAAAGGAGCTCAGGGGCACTGTAATTCACAAACCTGCAGAGTTATAAATGACAGCTATCGTCCAAAAATAGACTGAAGTAAGGCTGCCAAGAGGACTTGAAAGCGGGGCAGAATTGCAGGAAACCGATTTCCGGAGGTAGACTGGAATTGCATTGAAAGCATAGGAAAAGAGGCAGAACGTCCACAATGATGCACTTGGCCAAAAAGGGCGTATGCGTTTTTTCCTGAATATATTCAGGAAAAAACGCATACGCCCTTTTTGGCCAACCAAGCAAGCTTGCAAAGGAAATCTGCACTACAATGAAGTCTCACTTCCCCCCGGTCAAAAGGGCCATCTGAAAAAAGTGTAAAATCCAGAAAGGCAGCACAGGCCATGGAGAACTGGGAGCCTTGTTATGCTGATGGGCGGGATGTAAATTGCCAACAGACACTCGGGAGAAGTGTATGGTGTTTCCTGAAACATCTAAAAAACAAAGCAACAGAGCCTAGGGCACTTCCACTTATGGTCCTATAGCTTAGGGAAATTAAAATCAAAAAGACACAGCCACCCCAAAGTTTGGGACGCCTCTGTTTACAAGAACCTCGTTTACCGTACAAGTTCAATATCACAGAAAGTGAAAAATGGATAAAGAACTTGTGGTACTTACGTACAATGCAGTATCACTCAGCAATGAAATCTATGTCATCAGGCCCGTAGCAGCATAATGAGTGGATTCAGGTATGATGATTCTAACTGAAATAAGTCACACAGAAAAAGAAACATCATAAGATATCACTAATACACGGAATGTAAACTTGGCTACACAGGAACTGAATTCCAAAACAGAACAGGGTCTCAAATTTAGAAAACCAACTTATGCTTGCTTAAGGGGAAAGGTGAGTTGGGGTGCTGCATAAAACCAGAGATTGAAATGAGCACAGATAAAGTTCCTTAAGCCAAATATGGAATAGACAAGAGCTACTCCTTGCTCAACGAAATGGACTCAACACCCCATATTAAACGCCTAAGAATGTACCTGACTAGTAAGTATCTTAAAACCTATGGATTGCTATGTCTCAAAAAGAGAATCAAGCATGTGTACAGGGGCATAAATGCAGCAGTGATAGGATTGGAGAGGTTCGGTGAGCAAATGAAGACCCTTTGAAGTCATATTGCATGGTACCCATTCCACGGGTCTCAACTCTCCAGGTTTAAGGTATTCTTCCTTCAGCTAAAACATGCATGTGGAACCCAGAGTATGATCAACCGTGTGAACGGGAGATGTGTTCAAATATGTCTCAGTTTTCCTCCCCTGGTACTCGGGTGCAACATTCCAGACGCTTTACTAACACTCTCCCCACTTGGAGAGTCAGCGCCTTTAACCTCCTGTTTGGCCCAGTTTGCAATTTCTGCGGAAGATGAACAGGAATAGCGAGAACCAATGAGAGACTAGCTGGAGGTGTCTGGACGGGCAAATTTAACTCTCATTTCCCATCTGGAAGAGGAAATAACCAAAGGCTCAGCGTGCCGTGCCGGAACCAGATTAGGGCCTGAAGCCATCCTGCGGTGTTGCGGCCAGGTCACAAGAAAGCGAGTTGAAGAAAGGAGCTCAGGGGCACTGTAATTCACAAACCTGCAGAGTTATAAATGACAGCTATCGTCCAAAAATAGACTGAAGTAAGGCTGCCAAGAGGACTTGAAAGCGGGGCAGAATTGCAGGAAACCGATTTCCGGAGGTAGACTGGAATTGCATTGAAAGCATAGGAAAAGAGGCAGAACGTCCACAATGATGCACTTGGCCAAAAAGGGCGTATGCGTTTTTTCCTGAATATATTCAGGAAAAAACGCATACGCCCTTTTTGGCCAACCAAGCAAGCTTGCAAAGGAAATCTGCACTACAATGAAGTCTCACTTCCCCCCGGTCAAAAGGGCCATCTGAAAAAAGTGTAAAATCCAGAAAGGCAGCACAGGCCATGGAGAACTGGGAGCCTTGTTATGCTGATGGGCGGGATGTAAATTGCCAACAGACAATAGGGAGAAGTGTATGGTGTTTCCTGAAACATCTAAAAAACAAAGCAACAGAGCCTAGGGCACTTCCACTTATGGTCCTATAGCTTAGGGAAATTAAAATAAAAAAGACACAGCCACCCCAAAGTTTGGGACGCCTCTGTTTACAAGAACCACGTTTACAGTACAAGTTCAACATCGCAGAAAGTGAAAAATGGATAAAGAAGCTGTGGTATTTACTTACAAAGCAATATCACTCAACAATGAAATCTATGTCATCAGGCCCTTAGCAGCACAATGAGTGGATTCAGGTACGATGATTCTAACTGAAATAATTCACACAGAAAAAGAAACATCATAAGATATCAGTAATACACGGAATGTAAACTTGGCTACACAGGAACTGAATTCCAAAACAGAACAGGGTCTCAAATTTAGAAAACCAACTTATGCTTGCTTAAGGGGAAAGGTGAGTTGGGGTGCTGCATAAAACCAGAGATTGAAATGAGCACAGATGAAGTTCCTTAAGACAAATATGGAATAGACAAGAGCTACTCCTTGCTCAACGAAATGGACTCAACACCCCATATTAAACGCCTAAGAATGTACCTGACTAGTAAGTATCTTAAAACCTATGGATTGCTATGTCTCCAAAAGAGAATCAAGCATGTGTACAGGGGCATAAATGCAGCAGTGATAGGATTGGAGAGGTTCGGTGAGCAAATGAAGACCCTTTGAAGTCATATTGCATGGTACCCATTCCACGGGTCTCAACTCTCCAGGTTTAAGGTATTTTTCCTTCAGCTAAAACATGCATGTGGAACCCAGAGTATGATCAACCATGTGAACGGGAGACGTGTTCAAATATGTCTCAGTTTTCCTCCCCTGGTACTCGGGTGCAACATTCCAGACGCTTTACTAACACTCCCCCACTTGGAGAGTCAGCGCCTTTAACCTCCTGTTTGGCCCAGTTTGCAATTTCTGCGGAAGATGAACAGGAATAGGGAGAACCAATGAGAGACTAGCTGGAGGTGTCTGGACGGGCAAATTTAACTCTCATTTCCCATCTGGAAGAGGAAATAACCAAAGGCTCAGCGTGCCGTGCCGGAACCAGATTAGGGCCTGAAGCCATCCTGCGGTGTTGCGGCCAGGTCACAAGAAAGCGAGTTGAAGAAAGGAGCTCAGGGGCACTGTAATTCACAAACCTGCAGAGTTATAAATGACAGCTATCGTCCAAAAATATACTGAAGTAAGGCTGCCAAGAGGACTTGAAAGCGGGGCAGAATTGCAGGAAACCGATTTCAGGAGGTAGACTGGAATTGCATTGAAAGCATAGGAAAAGAGGCAGAACGTCCACAATGATGCACTTGGCCAAAAAGGGCGTATGCGTTTTTTCCTGAATATATTCAGGAAAAAACGCATACGCCCTTTTTGGCCAACCAAGCAAGCTTGCAAAGGAAATCTGCACTACAATGAAGTCTCACTTCCCCCCGGTCAAAAGGGCCATCTGAAAAAAGTGTAAAATCCAGAAAGGCAGCACAGGCCATGGAGAACTGGGAGCCTTGTTATGCTGCTGGGCGGGATGTAAATTGCCAACAGACACTCGGGAGAAGTGTATGGTGTTTCCTGAAACATCTAAAAAACAAAGCAACAGAGCCTAGGGCACTTCCACTTATGGTCCTATAGCTTAGGGAAATTAAAATCAAAAAGACACAGCCACACCAAAGTTTGGGACGCCTCTGTTTACAAGAACCTTGTTTACCGTACAAGTTCAACATCGCAGAAAGTGAGAAATAGATAAAGAACTTGTGGTACTTACGTACAATGCAGTATCACTTAGCAATGAAATCTATGTCATCAGGCCCGTAGCAGCATAATGAGTGGATTCAGGTACGATGATTCTAACTGAAATAAGTCACACAGAAAAAGAAACATCATAAGATATCACTAATACACGGAATGTAAACTTGGCTAAACAGGAACTGAATTCCAAAACAGAACAGGGTCTCAAATTTAGAAAACCAACTTATGCTTGCTTAAGAGGAAAGGTGAGTTGGGGTGCTGCATAAAACCAGAGATTGAAATGAGCACAGATAAAGTTCCTTAAGCCAAATATGGAATAGACAAGAGCTACTCCTTGCTCAACGAAATGGACTCAACACCCCATATTAAACGCCTAAGAATGTACCTGACTAGTAAGTATCTTAAAACCTATGGATTGCTATGTCTCCGAAAGAGAATCAAGCATGTGTACAGGGACATAAAGGCAGCAGTGATAGGATTGGAGAGGTTCGGTGAGCAAATGAAGACCCTTTGAAGTCATATTGCATGGTACCCATTCCACGGGTCTCAACTCTCCAGGTTTAAGGTATTCTTCCTTCAGCTAAAACATGCATGTGGAACCCAGAGTATGATCAACCATGTGATAGGGAGACGTGTTCAAATATGTCTTAGTTTTCCTCCCCTGGTACTCGGGTGCAACATTCCAGACACTTTACTAACACTCTCCCGACTTGGAGAGTCAGCGCCTTTAACCTCCTGTTTGGCCCAGTTTGCAATTTCTGCGGAAGATGAACAGGAATAGGGAGAACCAATGAGAGACTAGCTGGAGGTGTCTGGACGGGCAAATTTAACTCTCATTTCCCACCAGGAAGAGGAAATAACCAAAGGCTCAGCGTGCCGTGCCGGAACCAGATTAGGGCCTGAAGCCATCCTGAGGTTTTGCGGCCAGCTCAAAAGAAAGTGAGTTGAAGAAAGGAGCTCAGGGGCACTGTAATTCACAAACCTGCAGAGTTATAAATGACAGCTATCGTCCAAAAATATACTGAAGTAAGGCTGCCAAGAGGACTTGAAAGCGGGGCAGAATTGCAGGAAACCGATTTCAGGAGGTAGACTGGAATTGCATTGAAAGCATAGGAAAAGAGGCAGAACGTCCACAATGATGCACTTGGCCAAAAAGGGCGTATGCGTTTTTCCCTGAATATATTCAGGAAAAAACGCATATGCCCTTTTTGGCCAAACAAGCAAGCTTGCAAAGGAAATCTGCAGTACAATGAAGTCTCACTTCCCCCCGGTCAAAAGGGCCATCTGAAAAAAGTGTAAAATCCAGAAAGGCAGGACAGGCCATGGAGAACTGGGAGCCTTGTTATGCTGATGGGCGGGATGTAAATTGCCAACAGACACTCGGGAGAAGTGTATGGTGTTTCCTGAAACATCTAAAAAACAAAGCAACAGAGCCTAGGGCACTTCCACTTATGGTCCTATAGCTTAGGGAAATTAAAATCAAAAAGACACAGCCACCCCAAAGTTTGGGACACCTCTGTTTACAAGAACCTCATTTACCGTACAAGTTCAATATCACAGAAAGTGAAAAATGGATAAAGAACTTGTGGTACTTACGTACAATGCAGTATCACTCAGCAATGAAATCTATGTCATCAGGCCCGTAGCAGCATAATGAGTGGATTCAGGTACGATGATTCTAACTGAAATAAGTCACACAGAAAAAGAAACATCATAAGATATCACTAATACACGGAATGTAAACTTGGCTACACAGGAACTGAATTCCAAAACAGAACAGGGTCTCAAATTTAGAAAACCAACTTATGCTTGCTTAAGGGGAAAGGTGAGTTGGGGTGCTGCATAAAACCAGAGATTGAAATGAGCACAGATAATATTCTATAAGGCAAATATGGAATAGACCAGAGCTACTCCTTGCTCAACGAAATGGACTCAACACCCCATATTCAACGCCTAGGAATATACCTGCCTAGTAAGAATCATAAAAGCAATGGATTTATATATCTCTGTAAGAGAATGAAGAGTGTGTACAGCGGCATTAAAGCAGTGAAAATCAGCTAAATCCCATATTAAAAATAAATTTCTTAAGCAAAACACAATGACCGTGAAATAGAGAGCAATACTTAAGTAATTCATTCAAGTCTTCTGATGCAACCTGCATTTACCATATCTACACCCAGAGCTGGGTGACACATAAGGCTGGACACTTGGGGCTCATAAGATTGGTGAGGTTCGGTGAGCAAATGCAGACCCTTTGAAGTCATATTGCATGGTACCCATTCCATGGATCTCAACTCTCCAGGTTTAAGGGATTCTTCCTTCAGCTAAAACATGCATGTGGAACCCAGAGTATTATCCACCGTGTGATCGAGAAACGTGTTCAAATATGTCTCACTTTTCGTTCCCTGGTACTCGGGTGCAACATTCCAGACGCTTTACTAACACTCTCCCGACTTGGAGAGTCAGTCCCTTTAACCTCCTGTTTGGCCCAGTTTGCAATTTCTGCGGAAGATGAACAGGAAGAGCGAGAACCAATGAGAGACTAGCTGGAGGTGTCTGGACGGGCAAATTTAACTCTCATTTCCCACAGGGAAGAGCAATAAACCAAAGGCTCAGCATGCCGTGCCGGAACCAGATTAGGGCCTGAAGCAATCCTGCGGTGTTGTGGCCAGCTCACAAGAAAGCGAGTTGAAGAAAGGAGCTCAGGGGCACTGTAATTCACAAACCTGCAGAGTTATAAATGACAGCTATTGTCCGAAAATATACTGAAGTAGGGCTGCCAAGAGGACTTGAATGCGGGGCAGAATTGCAGGAAACCGATTTCAGGAGGAATCGGAATTGGATTGCATTTAAAACACAGGAAAAGAGGCAGAACGTCGACAATGATGCACTTGGCCAAAAAGGGCGTATGTGTTTTTTCCTGAATATATTCAGGAAAAAACTCATACGCCCTTTTTGGCCAACCAAGCAAGCTTGCAAAGGAAATCTGCACTACAATGAAGTCTCACTTCCCCCCGGTCAAAAGGGCCATCTGAAAAAAGTGTAAAATCCAGAAAGGCAGAACAGGCCATGGAGAACTGGGAGCCTTGTTATGCTGATGGGTGGAATGTAAATTACCAACAGCCGCTCTGTAGAAGTGTATGGTGTTTCCTGAAACATCTAAAAAACAAAGCAACAGAGCCTAGGGCACTTCCACTTATGGTCCTATAGCTTAGGGAAATTAAAATCAAAAAGACACAGCCACCCCAAAGTTTGGGACGCCTCTGTTTACAAGAACCTCGTTTACCGTACAAGTTCAACATCGCAGAAAGTGAAAAATGGATAAAGAACTTGTGGTACTTACGTACAATGCAGTATCACTTAGCAATGAAATCTATGTCATCAGGCCCATAGCAGCATAATGAGTGGATTCAGGTACGATGATTCTAACTGAAATAAGTCACACAGAAAAAGAAACATCATAAGATATCACTAATACACGGAATGTAAACTTGGCTACACAGGAACTGAATTACAGAACAGAACAGGGTCTCAAATTTAGAAAACCAACTTATGCTTGCTTAAGAGGAAAGGTGAGTTGGGGTGCTGCATAAAACCAGAGATTGAAATGAGCACAGATAAAGTTCCTTAAGCCAAATATGGAATAGACAAGAGCTACTCCTTGCTCAACGAAATGGACTCAACACCGCATATTAAACGCCTAAGAATGTACCTGACTAGTAAGTATCTTAAAACCTATGGATTGCTATGTCTCCAAAAGAGAATCAAGCGTGTGTACAGGGGCATAAACGCAGCAGTGATAGGATTGGAGAGGTTCGGTGAGCAAATGAAGACCCTTTGAAGTCATATTGCATGGTACCCATTCCACGGGTCGCAACTCTCCAGGTTTAAGGTATTCTTCCTTCACCTAAAACATGCATGTGGAACCCAGAGTATGATCAACCATGTGATCGGGAGACGTGTTCAAATATGTCTCAGTTTTCCTCCCCTGGTACTCGGGTGCAACATTCCAGACGCTTTACTAACACTCTCCCGACTTGGAGAGTCAGCGCCTTTAACCTCCTGTTTGGCCCAGTTTGCAATTTCTGCGGAAGATGAACAGGAATAGGGAGAACCAATGAGAGACTAGCTGGAGGTGTCTGGACGGGCAAATTTAACTCTCATTTCCCACCAGGAAGAGGAAATAACCAAAGGCTCAGCGTGCCGTGCCGGAACCAGATTAGGGCCTGAAGCCATCCTGCGGTGTTGCGGCCAGCTCAAAAGAAAGCGAGTTGAAGAAAGGAGCTTAGGGGCACTGTAATTCACAAACCTGCAGAGTTATAAATGACAGCTATTGTCCAAAAATATACTGAAGTAAGGCTGCCAAGAGGACTTGAAACCGGGGCAGAATTGCAGGAAACCGATTTCAGGAGGTAGACTGGAATTGCATTGAAAGCATAGGAAAAGAGGCAGAACGTCCACAATGATGCACTTGGCCAAAAAGGGCGTTTGCGTTTTTTCCTGAATACATTCAGGAAAAAATGCATACACCCTTTTTGGCCAACCAAGCAAGCTTGCAAAGGAAATCTGCACTACAATGAAGTCTCACTTCCCCCCAGTCAAAAGGGCCATCTGAAAAAAGTGTAAAATCCAGAAAGGCAGGACAGGCCATGGAGAACTGGGAGCCTTGTTATGCTGATGGGCGGGATGTAAATTGCCAACAGACACTCGGGAGAAGTGTATGGAGTTTCCTGAAACATCTAAAAAACAAAGCAACAGAGCCTAGGGCACTTCCACTTATGGTCCTATAGCTTAGGGAAATTAAAATAAAAAAGACACAGCCACCCCAAAGTTTGGGACGCCTCTGTTTACAAGAACCTCGTTTACCGTACAAGTTCAATATCACAGAAAGTGAAAAATGGATAAAGAACTTGTGGTACTTACGTACAATACAGTATCACTCAGCAATGAAATCTATGTCATCAGGCCCGTAGCAGCATAATGAGTGGATTCAGGTACGATGATTCTAACTGAAATAAGTCACACAGAAAAAGAAACATCATAAGATATCACTAATACACGGAATGTAAACTTGGCTACACAGGAACTGAATTCCAAAACAGAACAGGGTCTCAAATTTAGAAAACCAACTTATGCTTGCTTAAGGGGAAAGGTGAGTTGGGGTGCTGCATAAAACCAGAGATTGAAATGAGCACAGATAAAGTTCCTTAAGCCAAATATGGAATAGACAAGAGCTACTCCTTGCTCAACGAAATGGACTCAACACCCCATATTAAACGCCTAAGAATGTACCTGACTAGTAAGTATCTTAAAACCTATGGATTGCTATGTCTCAAAAAGAGAATCAAGCATGTGTACAGGGGCATAAATGCAGCAGTGATAGGATTGGAGAGGTTCGGTGAGCAAATGAAGACCCTTTGAAGTCATATTGCATGGTACCCATTCCACGGGTCTCAACTCTCCAGGTTTAAGGTATTCTTCCTTCAGCTAAAACATGCATGTGGAACCCAGAGTATGATCAACCATGTGAATGGGAGACGTGTTCAAATATGTCTCAGTTTTCCTCCCCTGGTACTCGGGTGCAACATTCCAGACGCTTTACTAACACTCTCCCCACTTGGAGAGTCAGCGCCTTTAACCTCCTGTTTGGCCCAGTTTGCAATTTCTGCGGAAGATGAACAGGAATAGCGAGAACCAATGAGAGACTAGCTGGAGGTGTCTGGATGGGCAAATTTAACTCTCATTTCCCATCTGGAAGAGGAAATAACCAAAGGCTCAGCGTGCCGTGCCGGAACCAGATTAGGGCCTGAAGCCATCCTGCGGTGTTGCGGCCAGCTCAAAAGAAAGTGAGTTGAAGAAAGGAGCTCAGGGGCACTGTAATTCACAAACCTGCAGAGTTATAAATGACAGCTATCCTCCAAAAATAGACTGAAGTAAGGCTGCCAAGAGGACTTGAAAGCGGGGCAGAATTGCAGGAAACCGATTTCAGGAGGTAGACTGGAATTGCATTGAAAGCATAGGAAAAGAGGCAGAACGTCCACAATGATGCACTTGGCCAAAAAGGGCGTATGCGTTTTTTCCTGAATATATTCAGGAAAAAACGCATACGCCCTTTTTGGCCAACCAAGCAAGCTTGCAAAGGAAATCTGCACTACAATGAAGTCTCACTTCCCCCCGGTCAAAAGGGCCATCTGAAAAAAGTGTAAAATCCAGAAAGGCAGCACAGGCCATGGAGAACTGGGAGCCTTGTTATGCTGATGGGCGGGATGTAAATTGCCAACAGACACTCGGGATAAGTGTATGGTGTTTCCTGAAACATCTAAAAAACAAAGCAACAGAGCCTAGGGCACTTCCACTTATGGTCCTATAGCTTAGGGAAATTAAAATCAAAAAGACACAGCCACCCCAAAGTTTGGGACGCCTCTGTTTACAAGAACCTCGTTTACCGTACAAGTTCAATATCACAAAAAGTGAAAAATGGATAAAGAACCTGTGGTACTTACGTACAATGCAGTATCACTCAGCAATGAAATCTATGTCATCAGGCCCGTAGCAGCATAATGAGTGGATTCAGGTATGATGATTCTAACTGAAATAAGTCACACAGAAAAAGAAACATCATAAGATATCACTAATACACGGAATGTAAACTTGGCTACACAGGAACTGAATTCCAAAACAGAACAGGGTCTCAAATTTAGAAAACCAACTTATGCTTGCTTAAGGGGAAAGGTGAGTTGGGGTGCTGCATAAAACCAGAGATTGAAATGAGCACAGATAAAGTTCCTTAAGCCAAATATGGAATAGACAAGAGCTACTCCTTGTTCAACGAAATGGACTCAACACCCCATATTAAACGCCTAAGAATGTACCTGACTAGTAAGTATCTTAAAACCTATGGATTGCTATGTCTCCAAAAGAGAATCAAGCATGTGTACAGGGGCATAAATGCAGCAGTGATAGGATTGGAGAGGTTCGGTGAGCAAATGAAGACCCTTTGAAGTCATATTGCATGGTACCCATTCCACGGGTCTCAACTCTCCAGGTTTAAGGTATTCTTCCTTCAGCTAAAACATGCATGTGGAACCCAGAGTATGATCAACCGTGTGAACGGGAGATGTGTTCAAATATGTCTCAGTTTTCCTCCCCTGGTACTCGGGTGCAACATTCCAGACGCTTTACTAACACTCTCCCCACTTGGAGAGTCAGCGCCTTTAACCTCCTGTTTGGCCCAGTTTGCAATTTCTGCGGAAGATGAACAGGAATAGCGAGAACCAATGAGAGACTAGCTGGAGGTGTCTGGACGGGCAAATTTAACTCTCATTTCCCATCTGGAAGAGGAAATAACCAAAGGCTCAGCGTGCCGTGCCGGAACCAGATTAGGGCCTGAAGCCATCCTGCGGTGTTGCGGCCAGGTCACAAGAAAGCGAGTTGAAGAAAGGAGCTCAGGGGCACTGTAATTCACAAACCTGCAGAGTTATAAATGACAGCTATCGTCCAAAAATAGACTGAAGTAAGGCTGCCAAGAGGACTTGAAAGCGGGGCAGAATTGCAGGAAACCGATTTCAGGAGGTAGACTGGAATTGCATTGAAAGCATAGGAAAAGAGGCAGAACGTCCACAATGATGCACTTGGCCAAAAAGGGCGTATGCGTTTTTTCCTGAATATATTCAGGAAAAAACGCATACGCCCTTTTTGGCCAACCAAGCAAGCTTGCAAAGAAATCTGCACTACAATGAAGTCTCACTTCCCCCCGGTCAAAAGGGCCATCTGAAAAAAGTGTAAAATCCAGAAAGGCAGCACAGGCCATGGAGAACTGGGAGCCTTGTTATGCTGCTGGGCGGGATGTAAATTGCCAACAGACACTCGGGAGAAGTGTATGGTGTTTCCTGAAACATCTAAAAAACAAAGCAACAGAGCCTAGGGCACTTCCACTTATGGTCCTATAGCTTAGGGAAATTAAAATCAAAAAGACACAGCCACCCCAAAGTTTGGGACGCCTCTGTTTACAAGAACCTCGTTTACAGTACAAGTTCAACATCGCAGAAAGTGAAAAATGGATAAAGAAGATGTGGTATTTACTTACAAAGCAATATCACTCAGCAATGAAATCTATGTCATCAGGCTCTTAGCAGCACAATGAGTGGATTCAGGTATGATGATTCTAACTGAAATAAGTCACACAGCAAAAGAAACATCATAAGATATCACTAATACACGGAATGTAAACTTGGCTACACAGGAACTGAATTACAGAACAGAACAGGGTCTCAAATTTAGAAAACCAACTTATGCTTGCTTAAGGGGAAAGGTGAGTTGGGGTGCTGCATAAAACCAGAGATTGAAATGAGCACAGATGAAGTTCCTTAAGCCAAATATGGAATAGACAAGAGCTACTCCTTGCTCAACGAAATGGACACAACACCCCATATTAAACGCCTAAGAATGTACCTGACTAGTAAGTATCTTAAAACCTATGGATTGCTATGTCTCCAAAAGAGAATCAAGCATGTGTACAGGGGAATAAATGCAGCAGTGATAGGATTGGAGAGGTTCGGTGAGCAAATGAAGACCCTTTGAAGTCATATTGCATGGTACCCATTCCACGGGTCTCAACTCTCTAGGTTTAAGGTATTTTTCCTTCAGCTAAAACATGCATGTGGAACCCAGAGTATGATCAACCATGTGAACGGGAGACGTGTTCAAATATGTCTCAGTTTTCCTCCCCTGGTACTCGGGTGCAACATTCCAGACGCTTTACTAACACTCTCCCCACTTGGAGAGTCAGCGCCTTTAACCTCCTGTTTGGCCCAGTTTGCAATTTCTGCGGAAGATGAACAGGAATAGGGAGAACCAATGAGAGACTAGCTGGAGGTGTCTGGACGGGCAAATTTAACTCTCATTTCCCATCTGGAAGAGGAAATAACCAAAGGCTCAGCGTGCCGTGGCGGAACCAGATTAGGGCCTGAAGCCATCCTGCGGTGTTGCGGCCAGGTCACAAGAAAGCGAGTTGAAGAAAGGAGCTCAGGGGCACTGTAATTCACAAACCTGCAGAGTTATAAATGACAGCTATCGTCCAAAAATATACTGAAGTAAGGCTGCCAAGAGGAATTGAAAGCGGGGCAGAATTGCAGGAAACCAATTTCAGCAGGAAGACTGGAATTGCATTGAAAGCATAGGAAAAGAGGCAGAACGTCCACAATGATGCACTTGGCCAAAAAGGGCGTATGCGTTTTTTCCTGAATATATTCAGGAAAAAACGCATACGCCCTTTTTGGCCAACCAAGCAAGCTTGCAAAGGAAATCTGCACTACAATGAAGTCTCACTTCCCCCCGGTCAAAAGGGCCATCTGAAAAAAGTGTAAAATCCAGAAAGGCAGCACAGGCCATGGAGAACTGGGAGCCTTGTTATGCTGATGGGCGGGATGTAAATTGCCAACAGACAATAGGGAGAAGTGTATGGTGTTTCCTGAAACATCTAAAAAACAAAGCAACAGAGCCTAGGGCACTTCCACTTATGGTCCTATAGCTTAGGGAAATTAAAATAAAAAAGACACAGCCACCCCAAAGTTTGGGACGCCTCTGTTTACAAGAACCACGTTTACAGTACAAGTTCAACATCGCAGAAAGTGAAAAATGGATAAAGAAGCTGTGGTATTTACTTACAAAGCAATATCACTCAACAATGAAATCTATGTCATCAGGCCCTTAGCAGCACAATGAGTGGATTCAGGTACGATGATTCTAACTGAAATAATTCACACAGAAAAAGAAACATCATAAGATATCAGTAATACACGGAATGTAAACTTGGCTACACAGGAACTGAATTCCAAAACAGAACAGGGTCTCAAATTTAGAAAACCACCTTATGCTTGCTTAAGGGGAAAGGTGAGTTGGGGTGCTGCATAAAACCAGAGATTGAAATGAGCACAGATGAAGTTCCTTAAGACAAATATGGAATAGACAAGAGCTACTCCTTGCTCAACGAAATGGACTCAACACCCCATATTAAACGCCTAAGAATGTACCTGACTAGTAAGTATCTTAAAACCTATGGATTGCTATGTCTCCAAAAGAGAATCAAGCATGTGTACAGGGGAATAAATGCAGCAGTGATAGGATTGGAGAGGTTCGGTGAGCAAATGAAGACCCTTTGAAGTCATATTGCATGGTACCCATTCCACGGGTCTCAACTCTCCAGGTTTAAGGTATTTTTCCTTCAGCTAAAACATGCATGTGGAACCCAGAGTATGATCAACCATGTGAACGGGAGACGTGTTCAAATATGTCTCAGTTTTCCTCCCCTGGTACTCGGGTGCAACATTCCAGACGCTTTACTAACACTCCCCCACTTGGAGAGTCAGCGCCTTTAACCTCCTGTTTGGCCCAGTTTGCAATTTCTGCGGAAGATGAACAGGAATAGGGAGAACCAATGAGAGACTAGCTGGAGGTGTCTGGACGGGCAAATTTAACTCTCATTTCCCATCTGGAAGAGGAAATAACCAAAGGCTCAGCGTGCCGTGCCGGAACCAGATTAGGGCCTGAAGCCATCCTGCGGTGTTGCGGCCAGGTCACAAGAAAGCGAGTTGAAGAAAGGAGCTCAGGGGCACTGTAATTCACAAACCTGCAGAGTTATAAATGACAGCTATCGTCCAAAAATATACTGAAGTAAGGCTGCCAAGAGGACTTGAAAGCGGGGCAGAATTGCAGGAAACCGATTTCAGGAGGTAGACTGGAATTGCATTGAAAGCATAGGAAAAGAGGCAGAACGTCCACAATGATGCACTTGGCCAAAAAGGGCGTATGCGTTTTTTCCTGAATATATTCAGGAAAAAACGCATACGCCCTTTTTGGCCAACCAAGCAAGCTTGCAAAGGAAATCTGCACTACAATGAAGTCTCACTTCCCCCCGGTCAAAAGGGCCATCTGAAAAAAGTGTAAAATCCAGAAAGGCAGCACAGGCCATGGAGAACTGGGAGCCTTGTTATGCTGCTGGGCGGGATGTAAATTGCCAACAGACACTCGGGAGAAGTGTATGGTGTTTCCTGAAACATCTAAAAAACAAAGCAACAGAGCCTAGGGCACTTCCACTTATGGTCCTATAGCTTAGGGAAATTAAAATCAAAAAGACACAGCCACCCCAAAGTTTGGGACGCCTCTGTTTACAAGAACCTTGTTTACCGTACAAGTTCAACATCGCAGAAAGTGAGAAATAGATAAAGAACTTGTGGTACTTACGTACAATGCAGTATCACTTAGCAATGAAATCTATGTCATCAGGCCCGTAGCAGCATAATGAGTGGATTCAGGTACGATGATTCTAACTGAAATAAGTCACACAGAAAAAGAAACATCATAAGATATCACTAATACACGGAATGTAAACTTGGCTACACAGGAACTGAATTCCAAAACAGAACAGGGTCTCAAATTTAGAAAACCAACTTATGCTTGCTTAAGAGGAAAGGTGAGTTGGGGTGCTGCATAAAACCAGAGATTGAAATGAGCACAGATAAAGTTCCTTAAGCCAAATATGGAATAGACAAGAGCTACTCCTTGCTCAACGAAATGGACTCAACACCCCATATTAAACGCCTAAGAATGTACCTGACTAGTAAGTATCTTAAAACCTATGGATTGCTATGTCTCCGAAAGAGAATCAAGCATGTGTACAGGGACATAAAGGCAGCAGTGATAGGATTGGAGAGGTTCGGTGAGCAAATGAAGACCCTTTGAAGTCATATTGCATGGTACCCATTCCACGGGTCTCAACTCTCCAGGTTTAAGGTATTCTTCCTTCAGCTAAAACATGCATGTGGAACCCAGAGTATGATCAACCATGTGATAGGGAGACGTGTTCAAATATGTCTTAGTTTTCCTCCCCTGGTACTCGGGTGCAACATTCCAGACACTTTACTAACACTCTCCCGACTTGGAGAGTCAGCGCCTTTAACCTCCTGTTTGGCCCAGTTTGCAATTTCTGCGGAAGATGAACAGGAATAGGGAGAACCAATGAGAGACTAGCTGGAGGTGTCTGGACGGGCAAATTTAACTCTCATTTCCCACCAGGAAGAGGAAATAACCAAAGGCTCAGCGTGCCGTGCCGGAACCAGATTAGGGCCTGAAGCCATCCTGAGGTTTTGCGGCCAGCTCAAAAGAAAGTGAGTTGAAGAAAGGAGCTCAGGGGCACTGTAATTCACAAACCTGCAGAGTTATAAATGACAGCTATCGTCCAAAAATATACTGAAGTAAGGCTGCCAAGAGGACTTGAAAGCGGGGCAGAATTGCAGGAAACCGATTTCAGGAGGTAGACTGGAATTGCATTGAAAGCATAGGAAAAGAGGCAGAACGTCCACAATGATGCACTTGGCCAAAAAGGGCGTATGCGTTTTTCCCTGAATATATTCAGGAAAAAACGCATACGCCCTTTTTGGCCAAACAAGCAAGCTTGCAAAGGAAATCTGCACTGCAATGAAGTCTCACTTCCCCCCGGTCAAAAGGGCCATCTGAAAAAAGTGTAAAATCCAGAAAGGCAGGACAGGCCATGGAGAACTGGGAGCCTTGTTATGCTGATGGGCGGGATGTAAATTGCCAACAGACAATAGGGAGAAGTGTATGGTGTTTCCTGAAACATCTAAAAAACAAAGCAACAGAGCCTAGGGCACTTCCACTTATGGTCCTATAGCTTAGGGAAATTAAAATCAAAAAGACACAGCCACCCCAAAGTTTGGGACACCTCTGTTTACAAGAACCTCATTTACCGTACAAGTTCAATATCACAGAAAGTGAAAAATGGATAAAGAACTTGTGGTACTTACGTACAATGCAGTATCACTCAGCAATGAAATCTATGTCATCAGGCCCGTAGCAGCATAATGAGTGGATTCAGGTACGATGATTCTAACTGAAATAAGTCACACAGAAAAAGAAACATCATAAGATATCACTAATACACGGAATGTAAACTTGGCTACACAGGAACTGAATTCCAAAACAGAACAGGGTCTCAAATTTAGAAAACCAACTTATGCTTGCTTAAGGGGAAAGGTGAGTTGGGGTGCTGCATAAAACCAGAGATTGAAATGAGCACAGATAATATTCTATAAGGCAAATATGGAATAGACCAGAGCTACTCCTTGCTCAACGAAATGGACTCAACACCCCATATTCAACGCCTAGGAATATACCTGCCTAGTAAGAATCATAAAAGCAATGGATTTATATATCTCTGTAAGAGAATGAAGAGTGTGTACAGCGGCATTAAAGCAGTGAAAATCAGCTAAATCCCATATTAAAAATAAATTTCTTAAGCAAAACACAATGACCGTGAAATAGAGAGCAATACTTAAGTAATTCATTCAAGTCTTCTGATGCAACCTGCATTTACCATATCTACACCCAGAGCTGGGTGACACATAAGGCTGGACACTTGGGGCTCATAAGATTGGTGAGGTTCGGTGAGCAAATGCAGACCCTTTGAAGTCATATTGCATGGTACCCATTCCATGGATCTCAACTCTCCAGGTTTAAGGGATTCTTCCTTCAGCTAAAACATGCATGTGGAACCCAGAGTATTATCCACCGTGTGATCGAGAAACGTGTTCAAATATGTCTCACTTTTCGTTCCCTGGTACTCGGGTGCAACATTCCAGACGCTTTACTAACACTCTCCCGACTTGGAGAGTCAGTCCCTTTAACCTCCTGTTTGGCCCAGTTTGCAATTTCTGCGGAAGATGAACAGGAATAGCGAGAACCAATGAGAGACTAGCTGGAGGTGTCTGGACGGGCAAATTTAACTCTCATTTCCCACAGGGAAGAGCAATAAACCAAAGGCTCAGCATGCCGTGCCGGAACCAGATTAGGGCCTGAAGCAATCCTGCGGTGTTGTGGCCAGCTCACAAGAAAGCGAGTTGAAGAAAGGAGCTCAGGGGCACTGTAATTCACAAACCTGCAGAGTTATAAATGACAGCTATTGTCCGAAAATATACTGAAGTAGGGCTGCCAAGAGGACTTGAATGCGGGGCAGAATTGCAGGAAACCGATTTCAGGAGGAATCGGAATTGGATTGCATTTAAAACACAGGAAAAGAGGCAGAACGTCGACAATGATGCACTTGGCCAAAAAGGGCGTATGTGTTTTTTCCTGAATATATTCAGGAAAAAACTCATACGCCCTTTTTGGCCAACCAAGCAAGCTTGCAAAGGAAATCTGCACTACAATGAAGTCTCACTTCCCCCCGGTCAAAAGGGCCATCTGAAAAAAGTGTAAAATCCAGAAAGGCAGAACAGGCCATGGAGAACTGGGAGCCTTGTTATGCTGATGGGTGGAATGTAAATTACCAACAGCCGCTCTGTAGAAGTGTATGGTGTTTCCTGAAACATCTAAAAAACAAAGCAACAGAGCCTAGGGCACTTCCACTTATGGTCCTATAGCTTAGGGAAATTAAAATCAAAAAGACACAGCCACCCCAAAGTTTGGGACGCCTCTGTTTACAAGAACCTCGTTTACCGTACAAGTTCAACATCGCAGAAAGTGAAAAATGGATAAAGAACTTGTGGTACTTACGTACAATGCAGTATCACATAGCAATGAAATCTATGTCATCAGGCCCATAGCAGCATAATGAGTGGATTCAGGTACGATGATTCTAACTGAAATAAGTCACACAGAAAAAGAAACATCATAAGATATCACTAATACACGGAATGTAAACTTGGCTACACAGGAACTGAATTACAGAACAGAACAGGGTCTCAAATTTAGAAAACCAACTTATGCTTGCTTAAGAGGAAAGGTGAGTTGGGGTGCTGCATAAAACCAGAGATTGAAATGAGCACAGATAAAGTTCCTTAAGCCAAATATGGAATAGACAAGAGCTACTCCTTGCTCAACGAAATGGACTCAACACCGCATATTAAACGCCTAAGAATGTACCTGACTAGTAAGTATCTTAAAACCTATGGATTGCTATGTCTCCAAAAGAGAATCAAGCGTGTGTACAGGGGCATAAACGCAGCAGTGATAGGATTGGAGAGGTTCGGTGAGCAAATGAAGACCCTTTGAAGTCATATTGCATGGTACCCATTCCACGGGTCGCAACTCTCCAGGTTTAAGGTATTCTTCCTTCACCTAAAACATGCATGTGGAACCCAGAGTATGATCAACCATGTGATCGGGAGACGTGTTCAAATATGTCTCAGTTTTCCTCCCCTGGTACTCGGGTGCAACATTCCAGACGCTTTACTAACACTCTCCCGACTTGGAGAGTCAGCGCCTTTAACCTCCTGTTTGGCCCAGTTTGCAATTTCTGCGGAAGATGAACAGGAATAGGGAGAACCAATGAGAGACTAGCTGGAGGTGTCTGGACGGGCAAATTTAACTCTCATTTCCCACCAGGAAGAGGAAATAACCAAAGGCTCAGCGTGCCGTGCCGGAACCAGATTAGGGCCTGAAGCCATCCTGCGGTGTTGCGGCCAGCTCAAAAGAAAGCGAGTTGAAGAAAGGAGCTTAGGGGCACTGTAATTCACAAACCTGCAGAGTTATAAATGACAGCTATTGTCCAAAAATATACTGAAGTAAGGCTGCCAAGAGGACTTGAAACCGGGGCAGAATTGCAGGAAACCGATTTCAGGAGGTAGACTGGAATTGCATTGAAAGCATAGGAAAAGAGGCAGAACGTCCACAATGATGCACTTGGCCAAAAAGGGCGTTTGCGTTTTTTCCTGAATACATTCAGGAAAAAATGCATACACCCTTTTTGGCCAACCAAGCAAGCTTGCAAAGGAAATCTGCACTACAATGAAGTCTCACTTCCCCCCGGTCAAAAGGGCCATCTGAAAAAAGTGTAAAATCCAGAAAGGCAGGACAGGCCATGGAGAACTGGGAGCCTTGTTATGCTGATGGGCGGGATGTAAATTGCCAACAGACACTCGGGAGAAGTGTATGGAGTTTCCTGAAACATCTAAAAAACAAAGCAACAGAGCCTAGGGCACTTCCACTTATGGTCCTATAGCTTAGGGAAATTAAAATCAAAAAGATACATCCACCCCAATGTTTGGGACGCCTCTGTTTACAAGAACCTCGTTTACCGTACAAGTTCAATATCGCAGAAAGTGGAAAATGGATAAAGAACTTGTGGTACTTACGTACAATGCACTATCACTCAGCAATGAAATCTATGTCATCAGGCCCGTAGCAGCATAATGAGTGGATTCAGGTACGATGATTCTAACTGAAATAAGTCACACAGAAAAAGAAACATCATAAGATATCACTAATACACGGAATGTAAACTTGGCTACACAGGAACTGAATTCCAAAACAGAACAGGGTCTCAAATTTAGAAAACCAACTTATGCTTGCTTAAGAGGAAAGGTGAGTTGGGGTGCTGCATAAAACCAGAGATTGAAATGAGCACAGATAAAGTTCCTTAAGCCAAATATGGAATAGACAAGAGCTACTCCTTGCTCAACGAAATGGACTCAACACCCCATATTAAACGCCTAAGAATGTACCTGACTAGTAAGTATCTTAAAACCTATGGATTGCTATGTCTCCAAAAGAGAATCAAGCGTGTGTACAGGGGCATAAACACAGCAGTGATATGATTGGAGAGGTTCGGTGAGCAAATGAAGACCCTTTGAAGTCATATTGCATGGTACCCATTCCACGGGTCTCAACTCTCCAGGTTTAAGGTATTCTTCCTTCAGCTAAAACATGCATGTGGAACCCAGAGTATGATCAACCGTGTGAACGGGAGACGTGTTCAAATATGTGTCAGTTTTCCTCCCCTGGTACTCGGGTGCAACATTCCAGATGCTTTACTAACACTCTCCCCACTTGGAGAGTCAGCGCCTTTAACCTCCTGTTTGGCCCAGTTTGCAATTTCTGCGGAAGATGAACAGGAATAGGGAGAACCAATGAGAGACTAGCTGGAGGTGTCTGGACGGGCAAATTTAACTCTCATTTCCCACCAGGAAGAGGAAATAACCAAAGGCTCAGCGTGCCGTGCCGGAACAAGATTAGGGCCTGAAGCCATCCTGCGGTGTTGCGGCCAGGTCACAAGAAAGCGAGTTGAAGAAAGGAGCTCAGGGGCACTGTAATTCACAAACCTGCAGAGTTATAAATGACAGCTATCGTCCAAAAATATACTGAAGTAAGGCTGCCAAGAGGACTTGAAAGCGGGGCAGAATTGCAGGAAACCGATTTCAGGAGGTAGACTGGAATTGCATTGAAAGCATAGGAAAAGAGGCAGAACGTCCACAATGATGCACTTGGCCAAAAAGGGCGTATGCGTTTTTTCCTGAATATATTCAGGAAAAAACGCATACGCCCTTTTTGGCCAACCAAGCAAGCTTGCAAAGGAAATCTGCACTACAATGAAGTCTCACTTCCCCCCGGTCAAAAGGGCCATCTGAAAAAAGTGTAAAATCCAGAAAGGCAGCACAGGCCATGGAGAACTGGGAGCCTTGTTATGCTGATGGGCGGGATGTAAATTGCCAACAGACACTCGGGAGAAGTGTATGGTGTTTCCTGAAACATCTAAAAAACAAAGCAACAGAGCCTAGGGCACTTCCACTTATGGTCCTATAGCTTAGGGAAATTAAAATCAAAAAGACACAGCCACCCCAAAGTTTGGGACGCCTCTGTTTACAAGAACCTCGTTTACAGTACAAGTTCAACATCGCAGAAAGTGAAAAATGGATAAAGAAGATGTGGTATTTACTTACAAAGCAATATCACTCAGCAATGAAATCTATGTCATCAGGCTCTTAGCAGCACAATGAGTGGATTCAGGTATGATGATTCTAACTGAAATAAGTCACACAGCAAAAGAAACATCATAAGATATCACTAATACACGGAATGTAAACTTGGCTACACAGGAACTGAATTACAGAACAGAACAGGGTCTCAAATTTAGAAAACCAACTTATGCTTGCTTAAGGGGAAAGGTGAGTTGGGGTGCTGCATAAAACCAGAGATTGAAATGAGCACAGATGAAGTTCCTTAAGCCAAATATGGAATAGACAAGAGCTACTCCTTGCTCAACGAAATGGACACAACACCCCATATTAAACGCCTAAGAATGTACCTGACTAGTAAGTATCTTAAAACCTATGGATTGCTATGTCTCCAAAAGAGAATCAAGCATGTGTACAGGGGAATAAATGCAGCAGTGATAGGATTGGAGAGGTTCGGTGAGCAAATGAAGACCCTTTGAAGTCATATTGCATGGTACCCATTCCACGGGTCTCAACTCTCTAGGTTTAAGGTATTTTTCCTTCAGCTAAAACATGCATGTGGAACCCAGAGTATGATCAACCATGTGAACGGGAGACGTGTTCAAATATGTCTCAGTTTTCCTCCCCTGGTACTCGGGTGCAACATTCCAGACGCTTTACTAACACTCTCCCCACTTGGAGAGTCAGCGCCTTTAACCTCCTGTTTGGCCCAGTTTGCAATTTCTGCGGAAGATGAACAGGAATAGGGAGAACCAATGAGAGACTAGCTGGAGGTGTCTGGACGGGCAAATTTAACTCTCATTTCCCATCTGGAAGAGGAAATAACCAAAGGCTCAGCGTGCCGTGGCGGAACCAGATTAGGGCCTGAAGCCATCCTGCGGTGTTGCGGCCAGGTCACAAGAAAGCGAGTTGAAGAAAGGAGCTCAGGGGCACTGTAATTCACAAACCTGCAGAGTTATAAATGACAGCTATCGTCCAAAAATATACTGAAGTAAGGCTGCCAAGAGGAATTGAAAGCGGGGCAGAATTGCAGGAAACCAATTTCAGCAGGAAGACTGGAATTGCATTGAAAGCATAGGAAAAGAGGCAGAACGTCCACAATGATGCACTTGGCCAAAAAGGGCGTATGCGTTTTTTCCTGAATATATTCAGGAAAAAACGCATACGCCCTTTTTGGCCAACCAAGCAAGCTTGCAAAGGAAATCTGCACTACAATGAAGTCTCACTTCCCCCCGGTCAAAAGGGCCATCTGAAAAAAGTGTAAAATCCAGAAAGGCAGCACAGGCCATGGAGAACTGGGAGCCTTGTTATGCTGATGGGCGGGATGTAAATTGCCAACAGACAATAGGGAGAAGTGTATGGTGTTTCCTGAAACATCTAAAAAACAAAGCAACAGAGCCTAGGGCACTTCCACTTATGGTCCTATAGCTTAGGGAAATTAAAATAAAAAAGACACAGCCACCCCAAAGTTTGGGACGCCTCTGTTTACAAGAACCACGTTTACAGTACAAGTTCAACATCGCAGAAAGTGAAAAATGGATAAAGAAGCTGTGGTATTTACTTACAAAGCAATATCACTCAACAATGAAATCTATGTCATCAGGCCCTTAGCAGCACAATGAGTGGATTCAGGTACGATGATTCTAACTGAAATAAGTCACACAGAAAAAGAAACATCATAAGATATCAGTAATACACGGAATGTAAACTTGGCTACACAGGAACTGAATTCCAAAACAGAACAGGGTCTCAAATTTAGAAAACCAACTTATGCTTGCTTAAGGGGAAAGGTGAGTTGGGGTGCTGCATAAAACCAGAGATTGAAATGAGCACAGATGAAGTTCCTTAAGACAAATATGGAATAGACAAGAGCTACTCCTTGCTCAACGAAATGGACTCAACACCCCATATTAAACGCCTAAGAATGTACCTGACTAGTAAGTATCTTAAAACCTATGGATTGCTATGTCTCCAAAAGAGAATCAAGCATGTGTACAGGGGAATAAATGCAGCAGTGATAGGATTGGAGAGGTTCGGTGAGCAAATGAAGACCCTTTGAAGTCATATTGCATGGTACCCATTCCACGGGTCTCAACTCTCCAGGTTTAAGGTATTTTTCCTTCAGCTAAAACATGCATGTGGAACCCAGAGTATGATCAACCATGTGAACGGGAGACGTGTTCAAATATGTCTCAGTTTTCCTCCCCTGGTACTCGGGTGCAACATTCCAGACGCTTTACTAACACTCCCCCACTTGGAGAGTCAGCGCCTTTAACCTCCTGTTTGGCCCAGTTTGCAATTTCTGCGGAAGATGAACAGGAATAGGGAGAACCAATGAGAGACTAGCTGGAGGTGTCTGGACGGGCAAATTTAACTCTCATTTCCCATCTGGAAGAGGAAATAACCAAAGGCTCAGCGTGCCGTGCCGGAACCAGATTAGGGCCTGAAGCCATCCTGCGGTGTTGCGGCCAGGTCACAAGAAAGCGAGTTGAAGAAAGGAGCTCAGGGGCACTGTAATTCACAAACCTGCAGAGTTATAAATGACAGCTATCCTCCAAAAATAGACTGAAGTAAGGCTGCCAAGAGGACTTGAAAGCGGGGCAGAATTGCAGGAAACCGATTTCAGGAGGTAGACTGGAATTGCATTGAAAGCATAGGAAAAGAGGCAGAACGTCCACAATGATGCACTTGGCCAAAAAGGGCGTATGCGTTTTTTCCTGAATATATTCAGGAAAAAACGCATACGCCCTTTTTGGCCAACCAAGCAAGCTTGCAAAGGAAATCTGCACTACAATGAAGTCTCACTTCCCCCCGGTCAAAAGGGCCATCTGAAAAAAGTGTAAAATCCAGAAAGGCAGCACAGGCCATGGAGAACTGGGAGCCTTGTTATGCTGCTGGGCGGGATGTAAATTGCCAACAGACACTCGGGAGAAGTGTATGGTGTTTCCTGAAACATCTAAAAAACAAAGCAACAGAGCCTAGGGCACTTCCACTTATGGTCCTATAGCTTAGGGAAATTAAAATCAAAAAGACACAGCCACCCCAAAGTTTGGGACGCCTCTGTTTACAAGAACCTTGTTTACCGTACAAGTTCAACATCGCAGAAAGTGAGAAATAGATAAAGAACTTGTGGTACTTACGTACAATGCAGTATCACTTAGCAATGAAATCTATGTCATCAGGCCCGTAGCAGCATAATGAGTGGATTCAGGTACGATGATTCTAACTGAAATAAGTCACACAGAAAAAGAAACATCATAAGATATCACTAATACACGGAATGTAAACTTGGCTACACAGGAACTGAATTCCAAAACAGAACAGGGTCTCAAATTTAGAAAACCAACTTATGCTTGCTTAAGAGGAAAGGTGAGTTGGGGTGCTGCATAAAACCAGAGATTGAAATGAGCACAGATAAAGTTCCTTAAGCCAAATATGGAATAGACAAGAGCTACTCCTTGCTCAACGAAATGGACTCAACACCCCATATTAAACGCCTAAGAATGTACCTGACTAGTAAGTATCTTAAAACCTATGGATTGCTATGTCTCCGAAAGAGAATCAAGCATGTGTACAGGGACATAAAGGCAGCAGTGATAGGATTGGAGAGGTTCGGTGAGCAAATGAAGACCCTTTGAAGTCATATTGCATGGTACCCATTCCACGGGTCTCAACTCTCCAGGTTTAAGGTATTCTTCCTTCAGCTAAAACATGCATGTGGAACCCAGAGTATGATCAACCATGTGATAGGGAGACGTGTTCAAATATGTCTTAGTTTTCCTCCCCTGGTACTCGGGTGCAACATTCCAGACACTTTACTAACACTCTCCCGACTTGGAGAGTCAGCGCCTTTAACCTCCTGTTTGGCCCAGTTTGCAATTTCTGCGGAAGATGAACAGGAATAGGGAGAACCAATGAGAGACTAGCTGGAGGTGTCTGGACGGGCAAATTTAACTCTCATTTCCCACCAGGAAGAGGAAATAACCAAAGGCTCAGCGTGCCGTGCCGGAACCAGATTAGGGCCTGAAGCCATCCTGAGGTTTTGCGGCCAGCTCAAAAGAAAGTGAGTTGAAGAAAGGAGCTCAGGGGCACTGTAATTCACAAACCTGCAGAGTTATAAATGACAGCTATCGTCCAAAAATATACTGAAGTAAGGCTGCCAAGAGGACTTGAAAGCGGGGCAGAATTGCAGGAAACCGATTTCAGGAGGTAGACTGGAATTGCATTGAAAGCATAGGAAAAGAGGCAGAACGTCCACAATGATGCACTTGGCCAAAAAGGGCGTATGCGTTTTTCCCTGAATATATTCAGGAAAAAACGCATACGCCCTTTTTGGCCAAACAAGCAAGCTTGCAAAGGAAATCTGCACTGCAATGAAGTCTCACTTCCCCCCGGTCAAAAGGGCCATCTGAAAAAAGTGTAAAATCCAGAAAGGCAGGACAGGCCATGGAGAACTGGGAGCCTTGTTATGCTGATGGGCGGGATGTAAATTGCCAACAGACACTCGGGAGAAGTGTATGGTGTTTCCTGAAACATCTAAAAAACAAAGCAACAGAGCCTAGGGCACTTCCACTTATGGTCCTATAGCTTAGGGAAATTAAAATCAAAAAGACACAGCCACCCCAAAGTTTGGGACACCTCTGTTTACAAGAACCTCATTTACCGTACAAGTTCAATATCACAGAAAGTGAAAAATGGATAAAGAACTTGTGGTACTTACGTACAATGCAGTATCACTCAGCAATGAAATCTATGTCATCAGGCCCGTAGCAGCATAATGAGTGGATTCAGGTACGATGATTCTAACTGAAATAAGTCACACAGAAAAAGAAACATCATAAGATATCACTAATACACGGAATGTAAACTTGGCTACACAGGAACTGAATTCCAAAACAGAACAGGGTCTCAAATTTAGAAAACCAACTTATGCTTGCTTAAGGGGAAAGGTGAGTTGGGGTGCTGCATAAAACCAGAGATTGAAATGAGCACAGATAATATTCTATAAGGCAAATATGGAATAGACCAGAGCTACTCCTTGCTCAACGAAATGGACTCAACACCCCATATTCAACGCCTAGGAATATACCTGCCTAGTAAGAATCATAAAAGCAATGGATTTATATATCTCTGTAAGAGAATGAAGAGTGTGTACAGCGGCATTAAAGCAGTGAAAATCAGCTAAATCCCATATTAAAAATAAATTTCTTAAGCAAAACACAATGACCGTGAAATAGAGAGCAATACTTAAGTAATTCATTCAAGTCTTCTGATGCAACCTGCATTTACCATATCTACACCCAGAGCTGGGTGACACATAAGGCTGGACACTTGGGGCTCATAAGATTGGTGAGGTTCGGTGAGCAAATGCAGACCCTTTGAAGTCATATTGCATGGTACCCATTCCATGGATCTCAACTCTCCAGGTTTAAGGGATTCTTCCTTCAGCTAAAACATGCATGTGGAACCCAGAGTATTATCCACCGTGTGATCGAGAAACGTGTTCAAATATGTCTCACTTTTCGTTCCCTGGTACTCGGGTGCAACATTCCAGACGCTTTACTAACACTCTCCCGACTTGGAGAGTCAGTCCCTTTAACCTCCTGTTTGGCCCAGTTTGCAATTTCTGCGGAAGATGAACAGGAATAGCGAGAACCAATGAGAGACTAGCTGGAGGTGTCTGGACGGGCAAATTTAACTCTCATTTCCCACAGGGAAGAGCAATAAACCAAAGGCTCAGCATGCCGTGCCGGAACCAGATTAGGGCCTGAAGCAATCCTGCGGTGTTGTGGCCAGCTCACAAGAAAGCGAGTTGAAGAAAGGAGCTCAGGGGCACTGTAATTCACAAACCTGCAGAGTTATAAATGACAGCTATTGTCCGAAAATATACTGAAGTAGGGCTGCCAAGAGGACTTGAATGCGGGGCAGAATTGCAGGAAACCGATTTCAGGAGGAATCGGAATTGGATTGCATTTAAAACACAGGAAAAGAGGCAGAACGTCGACAATGATGCACTTGGCCAAAAAGGGCGTATGTGTTTTTTCCTGAATATATTCAGGAAAAAACTCATACGCCCTTTTTGGCCAACCAAGCAAGCTTGCAAAGGAAATCTGCACTACAATGAAGTCTCACTTCCCCCCGGTCAAAAGGGCCATCTGAAAAAAGTGTAAAATCCAGAAAGGCAGAACAGGCCATGGAGAACTGGGAGCCTTGTTATGCTGATGGGTGGAATGTAAATTACCAACAGCCGCTCTGTAGAAGTGTATGGTGTTTCCTGAAACATCTAAAAAACAAAGCAACAGAGCCTAGGGCACTTCCACTTATGGTCCTATAGCTTAGGGAAATTAAAATCAAAAAGACACAGCCACCCCAAAGTTTGGGACGCCTCTGTTTACAAGAACCTCGTTTACCGTACAAGTTCAACATCGCAGAAAGTGAAAAATGGATAAAGAACTTGTGGTACTTACGTACAATGCAGTATCACTTAGCAATGAAATCTATGTCATCAGGCCCATAGCAGCATAATGAGTGGATTCAGGTACGATGATTCTAACTGAAATAAGTCACACAGAAAAAGAAACATCATAAGATATCACTAATACACGGAATGTAAACTTGGCTACACAGGAACTGAATTACAGAACAGAACAGGGTCTCAAATTTAGAAAACCAACTTATGCTTGCTTAAGAGGAAAGGTGAGTTGGGGTGCTGCATAAAACCAGAGATTGAAATGAGCACAGATAAAGTTCCTTAAGCCAAATATGGAATAGACAAGAGCTACTCCTTGCTCAACGAAATGGACTCAACACCGCATATTAAACGCCTAAGAATGTACCTGACTAGTAAGTATCTTAAAACCTATGGATTGCTATGTCTCCAAAAGAGAATCAAGCGTGTGTACAGGGGCATAAACGCAGCAGTGATAGGATTGGAGAGGTTCGGTGAGCAAATGAAGACCCTTTGAAGTCATATTGCATGGTACCCATTCCACGGGTCGCAACTCTCCAGGTTTAAGGTATTCTTCCTTCACCTAAAACATGCATGTGGAACCCAGAGTATGATCAACCATGTGATCGGGAGACGTGTTCAAATATGTCTCAGTTTTCCTCCCCTGGTACTCGGGTGCAACATTCCAGACGCTTTACTAACACTCTCCCGACTTGGAGAGTCAGCGCCTTTAACCTCCTGTTTGGCCCAGTTTGCAATTTCTGCGGAAGATGAACAGGAATAGGGAGAACCAATGAGAGACTAGCTGGAGGTGTCTGGACGGGCAAATTTAACTCTCATTTCCCACCAGGAAGAGGAAATAACCAAAGGCTCAGCGTGCCGTGCCGGAACCAGATTAGGGCCTGAAGCCATCCTGCGGTGTTGCGGCCAGCTCAAAAGAAAGCGAGTTGAAGAAAGGAGCTTAGGGGCACTGTAATTCACAAACCTGCAGAGTTATAAATGACAGCTATTGTCCAAAAATATACTGAAGTAAGGCTGCCAAGAGGACTTGAAACCGGGGCAGAATTGCAGGAAACCGATTTCAGGAGGTAGACTGGAATTGCATTGAAAGCATAGGAAAAGAGGCAGAACGTCCACAATGATGCACTTGGCCAAAAAGGGCGTTTGCGTTTTTTCCTGAATACATTCAGGAAAAAATGCATACACCCTTTTTGGCCAACCAAGCAAGCTTGCAAAGGAAATCTGCACTACAATGAAGTCTCACTTCCCCCCGGTCAAAAGGGCCATCTGAAAAAAGTGTAAAATCCAGAAAGGCAGGACAGGCCATGGAGAACTGGGAGCCTTGTTATGCTGATGGGCGGGATGTAAATTGCCAACAGACACTCGGGAGAAGTGTATGGAGTTTCCTGAAACATCTAAAAAACAAAGCAACAGAGCCTAGGGCACTTCCACTTATGGTCCTATAGCTTAGGGAAATTAAAATCAAAAAGATACATCCACCCCAAAGTTTGGGACGCCTCTGTTTACAAGAACCTCGTTTACCGTACAAGTTCAATATCGCAGAAAGTGGAAAATGGATAAAGAACTTGTGGTACTTACGTACAATGCACTATCACTCAGCAATGAAATCTATGTCATCAGGCCCGTAGCAGCATAATGAGTGGATTCAGGTACGATGATTCTAACTGAAATAAGTCACACAGAAAAAGAAACATCATAAGATATCACTAATACACGGAATGTAAACTTGGCTACACAGGAACTGAATTCCAAAACAGAACAGGGTCTCAAATTTAGAAAACCAACTTATGCTTGCTTAAGGGGAAAGGTGAGTTGGGGTGCTGCATAAAACCAGAGATTGAAATGAGCACAGATAAAGTTCCTTAAGCCAAATATGGAATAGACAAGAGCTACTCCTTGCTCAACGAAATGGACTCAACACCCCATATTAAACGCCTAAGAATGTACCTGACTAGTAAGTATCTTAAAACCTATGGATTGCTATGTCTCCAAAAGAGAATCAAGCATGTGTACAGGGGAATAAATGCAGCAGTGATAGGATTGGAGAGGTTCGGTGAGCAAATGAAGACCCTTTGAAGTCATATTGCATGGTACCCATTCCACGGGTCTCAACTCTCTAGGTTTAAGGTATTTTTCCTTCAGCTAAAACATGCATGTGGAACCCAGAGTATGATCAACCATGTGAACGGGAGACGTGTTCAAATATGTCTCAGTTTTCCTCCCCTGGTACTCGGGTGCAACATTCCAGACGCTTTACTAACACTCCCCCACTTGGAGAGTCAGCGCCTTTAACCTCCTGTTTGGCCCAGTTTGCAATTTCTGCGGAAGATGAACAGGAATAGGGAGAACCAATGAGAGACTAGCTGGAGGTGTCTGGACGGGCAAATTTAACTCTCATTTCCCATCTGGAAGAGGAAATAACCAAAGGCTCAGCGTGCCGTGCCGGAACCAGATTAGGGCCTGAAGCCATCCTGCGGTGTTGCGGCCAGGTCACAAGAAAGCGAGTTGAAGAAAGGAGCTCAGGGGCACTGTAATTCACAAACCTGCAGAGTTATAAATGACAGCTATCGTCCAAAAATATACTGAAGTAAGGCTGCCAAGAGGACTTGAAAGCGGGGCAGAATTGCAGGAAACCGATTTCAGGAGGTAGACTGGAATTGCATTGAAAGCATAGGAAAAGAGGCAGAACGTCCACAATGATGCACTTGGCCAAAAAGGGCGTATGCGTTTTTTCCTGAATATATTCAGGAAAAAACGCATACGCCCTTTTTGGCCAACCAAGCAAGCTTGCAAAGGAAATCTGCACTACAATGAAGTCTCACTTCCCCCCGGTCAAAAGGGCCATCTGAAAAAAGTGTAAAATCCAGAAAGGCAGCACAGGCCATGGAGAACTGGGAGCCTTGTTATGCTGCTGGGCGGGATGTAAATTGCCAACAGACACTCGGGAGAAGTGTATGGTGTTTCCTGAAACATCTAAAAAACAAAGCAACAGAGCCTAGGGCACTTCCACTTATGGTCCTATAGCTTAGGGAAATTAAAATCAAAAAGACACAGCCACCCCAAAGTTTGGGACGCCTCTGTTTACAAGAACCTTGTTTACCGTACAAGTTCAACATCGCAGAAAGTGAGAAATAGATAAAGAACTTGTGGTACTTACGTACAATGCAGTATCACTTAGCAATGAAATCTATGTCATCAGGCCCGTAGCAGCATAATGAGTGGATTCAGGTACGATGATTCTAACTGAAATAAGTCACACAGAAAAAGAAACATCATAAGATATCACTAATACACGGAATGTAAACTTGGCTACACAGGAACTGAATTCCAAAACAGAACAGGGTCTCAAATTTAGAAAACCAACTTATGCTTGCTTAAGAGGAAAGGTGAGTTGGGGTGCTGCATAAAACCAGAGATTGAAATGAGCACAGATAAAGTTCCTTAAGCCAAATATGGAATAGACAAGAGCTACTCCTTGCTCAACGAAATGGACTCAACACCCCATATTAAACGCCTAAGAATGTACCTGACTAGTAAGTATCTTAAAACCTATGGATTGCTATGTCTCCGAAAGAGAATCAAGCATGTGTACAGGGACATAAAGGCAGCAGTGATAGGATTGGAGAGGTTCGGTGAGCAAATGAAGACCCTTTGAAGTCATATTGCATGGTACCCATTCCACGGGTCTCAACTCTCCAGGTTTAAGGTATTCTTCCTTCAGCTAAAACATGCATGTGGAACCCAGAGTATGATCAACCATGTGATAGGGAGACGTGTTCAAATATGTCTTAGTTTTCCTCCCCTGGTACTCGGGTGCAACATTCCAGACACTTTACTAACACTCTCCCGACTTGGAGAGTCAGCGCCTTTAACCTCCTGTTTGGCCCAGTTTGCAATTTCTGCGGAAGATGAACAGGAATAGGGAGAACCAATGAGAGACTAGCTGGAGGTGTCTGGACGGGCAAATTTAACTCTCATTTCCCACCAGGAAGAGGAAATAACCAAAGGCTCAGCGTGCCGTGCCGGAACCAGATTAGGGCCTGAAGCCATCCTGAGGTTTTGCGGCCAGCTCAAAAGAAAGTGAGTTGAAGAAAGGAGCTCAGGGGCACTGTAATTCACAAACCTGCAGAGTTATAAATGACAGCTATCGTCCAAAAATATACTGAAGTAAGGCTGCCAAGAGGACTTGAAAGCGGGGCAGAATTGCAGGAAACCGATTTCAGGAGGTAGACTGGAATTGCATTGAAAGCATAGGAAAAGAGGCAGAACGTCCACAATGATGCACTTGGCCAAAAAGGGCGTATGCGTTTTTCCCTGAATATATTCAGGAAAAAACGCATACGCCCTTTTTGGCCAAACAAGCAAGCTTGCAAAGGAAATCTGCACTGCAATGAAGTCTCACTTCCCCCCGGTCAAAAGGGCCATCTGAAAAAAGTGTAAAATCCAGAAAGGCAGGACAGGCCATGGAGAACTGGGAGCCTTGTTATGCTGATGGGCGGGATGTAAATTGCCAACAGACACTCGGGAGAAGTGTATGGTGTTTCCTGAAACATCTAAAAAACAAAGCAACAGAGCCTAGGGCACTTCCACTTATGGTCCTATAGCTTAGGGAAATTAAAATCAAAAAGACACAGCCACCCCAAAGTTTGGGACACCTCTGTTTACAAGAACCTCATTTACCGTACAAGTTCAATATCACAGAAAGTGAAAAATGGATAAAGAACTTGTGGTACTTACGTACAATGCAGTATCACTCAGCAATGAAATCTATGTCATCAGGCCCGTAGCAGCATAATGAGTGGATTCAGGTACGATGATTCTAACTGAAATAAGTCACACAGAAAAAGAAACATCATAAGATATCACTAATACACGGAATGTAAACTTGGCTACACAGGAACTGAATTCCAAAACAGAACAGGGTCTCAAATTTAGAAAACCAACTTATGCTTGCTTAAGGGGAAAGGTGAGTTGGGGTGCTGCATAAAACCAGAGATTGAAATGAGCACAGATAATATTCTATAAGGCAAATATGGAATAGACCAGAGCTACTCCTTGCTCAACGAAATGGACTCAACACCCCATATTCAACGCCTAGGAATATACCTGCCTAGTAAGAATCATAAAAGCAATGGATTTATATATCTCTGTAAGAGAATGAAGAGTGTGTACAGCGGCATTAAAGCAGTGAAAATCAGCTAAATCCCATATTAAAAATAAATTTCTTAAGCAAAACACAATGACCGTGAAATAGAGAGCAATACTTAAGTAATTCATTCAAGTCTTCTGATGCAACCTGCATTTACCATATCTACACCCAGAGCTGGGTGACACATAAGGCTGGACACTTGGGGCTCATAAGATTGGTGAGGTTCGGTGAGCAAATGCAGACCCTTTGAAGTCATATTGCATGGTACCCATTCCATGGATCTCAACTCTCCAGGTTTAAGGGATTCTTCCTTCAGCTAAAACATGCATGTGGAACCCAGAGTATTATCCACCGTGTGATCGAGAAACGTGTTCAAATATGTCTCACTTTTCGTTCCCTGGTACTCGGGTGCAACATTCCAGACGCTTTACTAACACTCTCCCGACTTGGAGAGTCAGTCCCTTTAACCTCCTGTTTGGCCCAGTTTGCAATTTCTGCGGAAGATGAACAGGAATAGCGAGAACCAATGAGAGACTAGCTGGAGGTGTCTGGACGGGCAAATTTAACTCTCATTTCCCACAGGGAAGAGCAATAAACCAAAGGCTCAGCATGCCGTGCCGGAACCAGATTAGGGCCTGAAGCAATCCTGCGGTGTTGTGGCCAGCTCACAAGAAAGCGAGTTGAAGAAAGGAGCTCAGGGGCACTGTAATTCACAAACCTGCAGAGTTATAAATGACAGCTATTGTCCGAAAATATACTGAAGTAGGGCTGCCAAGAGGACTTGAATGCGGGGCAGAATTGCAGGAAACCAATTTCAGGAGGAATCGGAATTGGATTGCATTTAAAACACAGGAAAAGAGGCAGAACGTCGACAATGATGCACTTGGCCAAAAAGGGCGTATGTGTTTTTTCCTGAATATATTCAGGAAAAAACTCATACGCCCTTTTTGGCCAACCAAGCAAGCTTGCAAAGGAAATCTGCACTACAATGAAGTCTCACTTCCCCCCGGTCAAAAGGGCCATCTGAAAAAAGTGTAAAATCCAGAAAGGCAGAACAGGCCATGGAGAACTGGGAGCCTTGTTATGCTGATGGGTGGAATGTAAATTACCAACAGCCGCTCTGTAGAAGTGTATGGTGTTTCCTGAAACATCTAAAAAACAAAGCAACAGAGCCTAGGGCACTTCCACTTATGGTCCTATAGCTTAGGGAAATTAAAATCAAAAAGACACAGCCACCCCAAAGTTTGGGACGCCTCTGTTTACAAGAACCTCGTTTACCGTACAAGTTCAACATCGCAGAAAGTGAAAAATGGATAAAGAACTTGTGGTACTTACGTACAATGCAGTATCACTTAGCAATGAAATCTATGTCATCAGGCCCATAGCAGCATAATGAGTGGATTCAGGTACGATGATTCTAACTGAAATAAGTCACACAGAAAAAGAAACATCATAAGATATCACTAATACACGGAATGTAAACTTGGCTACACAGGAACTGAATTACAGAACAGAACAGGGTCTCAAATTTAGAAAACCAACTTATGCTTGCTTAAGAGGAAAGGTGAGTTGGGGTGCTGCATAAAACCAGAGATTGAAATGAGCACAGATAAAGTTCCTTAAGCCAAATATGGAATAGACAAGAGCTACTCCTTGCTCAACGAAATGGACTCAACACCGCATATTAAACGCCTAAGAATGTACCTGACTAGTAAGTATCTTAAAACCTATGGATTGCTATGTCTCCAAAAGAGAATCAAGCGTGTGTACAGGGGCATAAACGCAGCAGTGATAGGATTGGAGAGGTTCGGTGAGCAAATGAAGACCCTTTGAAGTCATATTGCATGGTACCCATTCCACGGGTCGCAACTCTCCAGGTTTAAGGTATTCTTCCTTCACCTAAAACATGCATGTGGAACCCAGAGTATGATCAACCATGTGATCGGGAGACGTGTTCAAATATGTCTCAGTTTTCCTCCCCTGGTACTCGGGTGCAACATTCCAGACGCTTTACTAACACTCTCCCGACTTGGAGAGTCAGCGCCTTTAACCTCCTGTTTGGCCCAGTTTGCAATTTCTGCGGAAGATGAACAGGAATAGGGAGAACCAATGAGAGACTAGCTGGAGGTGTCTGGACGGGCAAATTTAACTCTCATTTCCCACCAGGAAGAGGAAATAACCAAAGGCTCAGCGTGCCGTGCCGGAACCAGATTAGGGCCTGAAGCCATCCTGCGGTGTTGCGGCCAGCTCAAAAGAAAGCGAGTTGAAGAAAGGAGCTTAGGGGCACTGTAATTCACAAACCTGCAGAGTTATAAATGACAGCTATTGTCCAAAAATATACTGAAGTAAGGCTGCCAAGAGGACTTGAAACCGGGGCAGAATTGCAGGAAACCGATTTCAGGAGGTAGACTGGAATTGCATTGAAAGCATAGGAAAAGAGGCAGAACGTCCACAATGATGCACTTGGCCAAAAAGGGCGTTTGCGTTTTTTCCTGAATACATTCAGGAAAAAATGCATACACCCTTTTTGGCCAACCAAGCAAGCTTGCAAAGGAAATCTGCACTACAATGAAGTCTCACTTCCCCCCGGTCAAAAGGGCCATCTGAAAAAAGTGTAAAATCCAGAAAGGCAGGACAGGCCATGGAGAACTGGGAGCCTTGTTATGCTGATGGGCGGGATGTAAATTGCCAACAGACACTCGGGAGAAGTGTATGGAGTTTCCTGAAACATCTAAAAAAAAAGCAACAGAGCCTAGGGCACTTCCACTTATGGTCCTATAGCTTAGGGAAATTAAAATCAAAAAGATACATCCACCCCAAAGTTTGGGACGCCTCTGTTTACAAGAACCTCGTTTACCGTACAAGTTCAATATCGCAGAAAGTGGAAAATGGATAAAGAACTTGTGGTACTTACGTACAATGCACTATCACTCAGCAATGAAATCTATGTCATCAGGCCCGTAGCAGCATAATGAGTGGATTCAGGTACGATGATTCTAACTGAAATAAGTCACACAGAAAAAGAAACATCATAAGATATCACTAATACACGGAATGTAAACTTGGCTACACAGGAACTGAATTCCAAAACAGAACAGGGTCTCAAATTTAGAAAACCAACTTATGCTTGCTTAAGGGGAAAGGTGAGTTGGGGTGCTGCATAAAACCAGAGATTGAAATGAGCACAGATAAAGTTCCTTAAGCCAAATATGGAATAGACAAGAGCTACTCCTTGCTCAACGAAATGGACTCAACACCCCATATTAAACGCCTAAGAATGTACCTGACTAGTAAGTATCTTAAAACCTATGGATTGCTATGTCTCCAAAAGAGAATCAAGCGTGTGTACAGGGGCATAAACACAGCAGTGATATGATTGGAGAGGTTCGGTGAGCAAATGAAGACCCTTTGAAGTCATATTGCATGGTACCCATTCCACGGGTCTCAACTCTCCAGGTTTAAGGTATTCTTCCTTCAGCTAAAACATGCATGTGGAACCCAGAGTATGATCAACCGTGTGAACGGGAGACGTGTTCAAATATGTGTCAGTTTTCCTCCCCTGGTACTCGGGTGAAACATTCCAGATGCTTTACTAACACTCTCCCCACTTGGAGAGTCAGCGCCTTTAACCTCCTGTTTGGCCCAGTTTGCAATTTCTGCGGAAGATGAACAGGAATAGGGAGAACCAATGAGAGACTAGCTGGAGGTGTCTGGACCGGCAAATTTAACTCTCATTTCCCACCAGGAAGAGGAAATAACCAAAGGCTCAGCGTGCCGTGCCGGAACCAGATTAGGGCCTGAAGCCATCCTGCGGTGTTGCGGCCAGGT
The DNA here is from genome assembly GCF_964374135.1 of Grampus griseus. Classification (NCBI taxonomy): domain Eukaryota; kingdom Metazoa; phylum Chordata; class Mammalia; order Artiodactyla; family Delphinidae; genus Grampus; species Grampus griseus. Next base: position 261,527 of record NW_028133221.1, on the reverse strand, counting down.
CACAAGAAAGCGAGTTGAAGAAAGGAGCTCAGGGGCACTGTAATTCACAAACCTGCAGAGTTATAAATGACAGCTATCGTCCAAAAATATACTGAAGTAAGGCTGCCAAGAGGACTTGAAAGCGGGGCAGAATTGCAGGAAACCGATTTCAGGAGGTAGACTGGAATTGCATTGAAAGCATAGGAAAAGAGGCAGAACGTCCACAATGATGCACTTGGTCAAAAAGGGCGTATGCATTTTTTCCTGAATATATTCAGGAAAAAACGCATACGCCCTTTTTGGCCAACCAAGCAAGCTTGCAAAGGAAATCTGCACTACAATGAAGTCTCACTTCCCCCCGGTCAAAAGGGCCATCTGAAAAAAGTGTAAAATCCAGCAAGGCAGGACAGGCCATGGAGAACTGGGAGCCTTGTTATGCTGCTGGGCGGGATGTAAATTGCCAACAGACACTCGGGAGAAGTGTATGGTGTTTCCTGAAACATCTAAAAAACAAAGCAACAGAGCCTAGGGCACTTCCACTTATGGTCCTATAGCTTAGGGAAATTAAAATCAAAAAGACACACCCACCCCAAAGTTTGGAAGGGCTTGTTTACAAGAACCTCGTTTACAGTACAAGTTCAACATCGCAGAAAGTGAAAAATGGATAAAGAACTTTTGGTATTTACTTACAAAGCAATATCACTCAGCAATGAGATCTATGTCATCAGGCCCTTAGCAGCACAATGAGTGGATTCAGGTATGATGATTCTAACTGAAATAAGTCACACAGAAAAAGAAACATCATAAGATATCACTAATACACGGAATGTAAACTTGGCTACACAGGAACTGAATTCCAAAACAGAACAGGGTCTCAAATTTAGAAAACCAACTTATGCTTGCTTAAGGGGAAAGGTGAGTTGGGGTGCTGCATAAAACCAGAGATTGAAATGAGCACAGATAAAGTTCCTTAAGCCAAATATGGAATAGACAAGAGCTACTCCTTGCTCAACGAAATGGACTCAACACCGCATATTAAACGCCTAAGAATGTACCTGACTAGTAAGTATCTTAAAACCTATGGATTGCTATGTCTCCGAAAGAGAATCAAGCATGTGTACAGGGGCATAAACGCAGCAGTGATAGGATTGGAGAGGTTCGGTGAGCAAATGAAGACCCTTTGATGTCATATTGCATGGTACCCATTCCACGGGTTTCAACTAGCCAGGTTTAAGGTATTCTTCCTTCAGCTAAAACATGCATGTGGAACCCAGAGTATGATCAACCATGTGATCGGGAGACGTGTTCAAATATGTCTCAGTTTTCGTACCCTGGTACTCGGGTGCAACATTCCAGACGCTTTACTAACACTCTCCCGACTTGGAGAGTCAGTCCCTTTAACCTCCTGTTTGGCCCAGTTTCCAATTTCTGCGGAAGATGAACAGGAATAGGGAGAACCAATGAGAGACTAGCTGGAGGTGTCTGGACGGGCAAATTTAACTCTCATTTCCCACCAGGAAGAGGAATTAACCAAAGGCTCAGCGTGCCGTGCTGGAACAAGATTAGGGCCTGAAGCCATCCTGCGGTGTTGCGGCCAGCTCAAAAGAAAGCGAGTTGAAGAAAGGAGCTCAGGGGCACTGTAATTCACAAACCTGCAGAGTTATAAATGACAGCTATCGTCCAAAAATATACTGAAGTAAGGCTGCCAAGAGGACTTGAAAGCGGGGCAGAATTGCAGGAAACCGATTTCAGGAGGTAGACTGGAATTGCATTGAAAGCATAGGAAAAGAGGCAGAACGTCCACAATGATGCACTTGGCCAAAAAGGGCGTATGCGTTTTTTCCTGAATATATTCAGGAAAAAACGCATACGCCCTTTTTGGCCAACCAAGCAAGCTTGCAAAGGAAATCTGCACTACAATGAAGTCTCACTTCCCCCTGGTCAAAAGGGCCATCTGAAAAAAGTGTAAAATCCAGCAAGGCAGGACAGGCCATGGAGAACTGGGAGCCTTGTTATGCTGCTGGGCGGGATGTAAATTGCCAACAGACACTCGGGAGAAGTGTATGGTGTTTCCTGAAACATCTAAAAAACAAAGCAACAGAGCCTAGGGCACTTCCACTTATGGTCCTATAGCTTAGGGAAATTAAAATCAAAAAGACACAGCCACCCCAAAGTTTGGGACGCCTCTGTTTACAAGAACCTCATTTACAGTACAAGTTCAACATCGCAGAAAGTGAAAAATGGATAAAGAAGTTGTGGTATTTACTTGCAAAGCAATATCACTCAGCAATGAAATCTATGTCATCAGGCCCTTAGCAGCACAATGAGTGGATTCAGGTATGATGATTCTAACTGAAATAAGTCACACAGAAAATGAAACATCCTAAGGTATCAGTAATACACGGAATGTAAACTTGGCTACACAGGAACTGAATTACAGAACAGAACAGGGTCTCAAATTTAGAAAACCAACTTATGCTTGCTTAAGGGGAAAGGTGAGTTGGGGTGCTGCATAAAACCAGAGATTGAAATGAGCACAGATAAAGTTCCTTAGGCCAAATATGGAATAGACAAGAGCTACTCCTTGCTCAACGAAATGGACTCAACACCCCATATTAAACGCCTAAGAATGTACCTGACTAGTAAGTATCTTAAAACCTATGGATTGCTATGTCTCCAAAAGAGAATCAAGCGTGTGTACAGGGGCATAAACACAGCAGTGATAGGATTGGAGAGGTTCGGTGAGCAAATGAAGACCCTTTGAAGTCAATTTGCATGGTACCCATTACACGGGTCTCAACTCTCCAGGTTTAAGGTATTCTTCCTTCAGCTAAAACATGCATGTGGAACCCAGAGTATGATCAACCGTGTGAACGGGAGACATGTTCAAATATGTCTCAGTTTTCCTCCCCTGGTACTCGGGTGCAACATTCCAGATTCTTTACTAACACTCTCCCGACTTGGAGAGTCAGCGCCTTTAACCTCCTGTTTGGCCCAGTTTGCAATTTCTGCGGAAGATGAACAGGAATAGGGAGAACCAATGAGAGACTAGCTGGAGTTGTCTGGACGGGCAAATTTAACTCTCATTTCCCACCAGGAAGAGGAAATAACCAAAGGCTCAGTGTGCCGTGCCGGAACCAGATTAGAGCCTGAAGCCATCCTGCGGTGTTGCGGCCAGCTCAAAAGAAAGCGAGTTGAAGAAAGGAGCTCAGGGGCACTGTAATTCACAAACCTGCAGAGTTATAAATGACAGCTATCGTCCAAAAATATACTGAAGTAAGGCTGCCAAGAGGACTTGAAAGCGGGGCAGAATTGCAGGAAACCGATTTCAGGAGGTAGACTGGAATTGCATTGAAAGCATAGGAAAAGAGGCAGAACGTCCACAATGATGCACTTGGCCAAAAAGGGCGTATGCGTTTTTTCCTGAATATATTCAGGAAAAAACGCATACGCCCTTTTTGGCCCACCAAGCAAGCTTGCAAAGGAAATCTGCACTACAATGAAGTCTCACTTCCCCCTGGTCAAAAGGGCCATCTGAAAAAAGTGTAAAATCCAGCAAGGCAGGACAGGCCATGGAGAACTGGGAGCCTTGTTATGCTGCTGGGCGGGATGTAAATTGCCAACAGACACTCGGGAGAAGTGTATGGTGTTTCCTGAAACATCTAAAAAACAAAGCAACAGAGCCTAGGGCACTTCCACTTATGGTCCTATAGCTTAGGGAAATTAAAATCAAAAAGACACAGCCACCCCAAAGTTTGGAACGGCTCTGTTTACAAGAACCTCGTTTACAGTACAAGTTCAACATCGCAGAAAGTGAAAAATGGGTAAAGAACTTTTGGTATTTACTTACAAAGCAATATCACTCAGCAATGAGATCTATGTCATCAGGCCCTTAGCAGCACAATGAGTGGATTCAGGTATGATGATTCTAACTGAAATAAGTCACACAGAAAAAGAAACATCATAAGATATCAGTAATACACGGAATGTAAACTTGGCTACACAGGAACTGAATTCCAAAACAGAACAGGGTCTCAAATTTAGAAAACCAACTTATGCTTGCTTAAGGGGAAAGGTGAGTTGGGGTGCTGCATAAAACCAGAGATTGAAATGAGCACAGATAAAGTTCCTTAAGCCAAATATGGAATAGACAAGAGCTACTCCTTGCTCAACGAAATGGACTCAACACCGCATATTAAACGCCTAAGAATGTACCTGACTAGTAAGTATCTTAAAACCTATGGATTGCTATGTCTCCGAAAGAGAATCAAGCATGTGTACAGGGGCATAAACGCAGCAGTGATAGGATTGGAGAGGTTCGGTGAGCAAATGAAGACCCTTTGAAGTCATATTGCATGGTACCCATTCCACGGGTTTCAACTACCCAGGTTTAAGGTATTCTGCCTTCAGCTAAAACATGCATGTGGAACCCAGAGTATGATCAACCATGTGATCGGGAGACGTGTTCAAATATGTCTCAGTTTTCGTACCCTGGTACTCGGGTGCAACATTCCAGACGCTTTACTAACACTCTCTCGACTTGGAGAGTCAGTCCGTTTAACCTCCTGTTTAGCCCAGTTTGCAATTTCTGCAGAAGATGAACAGGAATAGCGAGAACCAATGAGAGACTAGCTGGAGGTGTCTGGACGGGCAAATTTAACTCTCATTTCCCACCAGGAAGAGGAATTAACCAAAGGCTCAGCGTGCCATGCTGGAACAAGATTAGGGCCTGAAGCCATCCTGCGGTGTTGCGGCCAGCTCAAAAGAAAGCGAGTTGAAGAAAGGAGCTCAGGGGCACTGTAATTCACAAACCTGCAGAGTTATAAATGACAACTATCGTCCAAAAATATACTGAAGTAAGGCTGCCAAGAGAACTTGAAAGCGGGGCAGAATTGCAGGAAACCGATTTCAGGAGGTAGACTGGAATTGCATTGAAAGCATAGGAAAAGAGGCAGAACGTCCACAATGATGCACTTGGCCAAAAAGGGCGTATGCGTTTTTTCCTGAATATATTCAGGAAAAAACGCATACGCCCTTTTTGGCCAACCAAGCAAGCTTGCAAAGGAAATCTGCACTACAATGAAGTCTCACTTCCCCCCGGTCAAAAGGGCCATCTGAAAAAAGTGTAAAATCCAGCAAGGCAGGACAGGCCATGGAGAACTGGGAGCCTTGTTATGCTGCTGGGCGGGATGTAAATTGCCAACAGACACTCGGGAGAAGTGTATGGTGTTTCCTGAAACATCTAAAAAACAAAGCAACAGAGCCTAGGGCACTTCCACTTATGGTCCTATAGCTTAGGGAAATTAAAATCAAAAAGACACAGCCACCCCAAAGTTTGGGACGCCTCTGTTTACAAGAACCTCATTTACAGTACAAGTTCAACATCGCAGAAAGTGAAAAATGGATAAAGAAGTTGTGGTATTTACTTGCAAAGCAATATCACTCAGCAATGAAATCTATGTCATCAGGCCCTTAGCAGCACAATGAGTGGATTCAGGTATGATGATTCTAACTGAAATAAGTCACACAGAAAATGAAACATCATAAGGTATCAGTAATACACGGAATGTAAACTTGGCTACACAGGAACTGAATTACAGAACAGAACAGGGTCTCAAATTTAGAAAACCAACTTATGCTTGCTTAAGGGGAAAGGTGAGTTGGGGTGCTGCATAAAACCAGAGATTGAAATGAGCACAGATAAAGTTCCTTAAGCCAAATATGGAATAGACAAGAGCTACTCCTTGCTCAACGAAATGGACTCAACACCCCATATTAAACGCCTAAGAATGTACCTGACTAGTAAGTATCTTAAAACCTATGGATTGGTATGTCTCCGAAAGAGAATCAAGCGTGTGTACAGGGGCATAAACGCAGCAGTGATAGGATTGGAGAGGTTCGGTGAGCAAATGAAGACCCTTTGAAGTCAATTTGCATGGTACCCATTACACGGGTCTCAACTCTCCAGGTTTAAGGTATTCTTCCTTCAGCTAAAACATGCATGTGGAACCCAGAGTATGATCAACCATGTGATCGGGAGACGTGTTCAAATATGTCTCAGTTTTCCTCCCCTGGTACTCGGGTGCAACATTCCAGATTCTTTACTAACACTCTCCCGACTTAGAGAGTCAGCGCCTTTAACCTCCTGTTTGGCCCAGTTTGCAATCTCTGCGGAACATGAACAGGAATAGGGAGAACCAATGAGAGACTAGCTTGAGTTGTCTGGACGGGCAAATTTAACTCTCATTTCCCACCAGGAAGAGGAAATAACCAAAGGCTCAGTGTGCCGTTACGGAACCAGATTAGAGCCTGAAGCCATCCTGCGGTGTTGCGGCCAGCTCAAAAGAAAGCGAGTTGAAGAAAGGAGCTCAGGGGCACTGTAATTCACAAACCTGCAGAGTTATAAATGACAGCTATCGTCCAAAAATATACTGAAGTAAGGCTGCCAAGAGGACTTGAAAGCGGGGCAGAATTGCAGGAAACCGATTTCAGGAGGTAGACTGGAATTGCATTGAAAGCATAGGAAAAGAGGCAGAACGTCCACAATGATGCACTTGGCCAAAAAGGGCGTATGCGTTTTTTCCTGAATATATTCAGGAAAAAACGCATACGCCCTTTTTGGCCAACCAAGCAAGCTTGCAAAGGAAATCTGCACTACAATGAAGTCTCACTTCCCCCCGGTCAAAAGGGCCATCTGAAAAAAGTGTAAAATCCAGCAAGGCAGGACAGGCCATGGAGAACTGGGAGCCTTGTTATGCTGATGGGCGGGATGTAAATTGCCAACAGACACTCCGGAGAAGTGTATGGTGTTTCCTGAAACATCTAAAAAACAAAGCAACAGAGCCTAGGGCACTTCCACTTATGGTCCTATAGCTTAGGGAAATTAAAATCAAAAAGACACACCCACCCCAAAGTTTGGAAGGGCTCTGTTTACAAGAACCTCGTTTACAGTACAAGTTCAACATCGCAGAAAGTGAAAAATGGATAAAGAACTTTTGGTATTTACTTACAAAGCAATATCACTCAGCAATGAGATCTATGTCATCAGGCCCTTAGCAGCACAATGAGTGGATTCAGGTATGATGATTCTAACTGAAATAAGTCACACAGAAAAAGAAACATCATAAGATATCAGTAATACACGGAATGTAAACTTGGCTACACAGGAACTGAATTCCAAAACAGAACAAGGTCTCAAATTTAGAAAACCAACTTATGCTTGCTTAAGGGGAAAGGTGAGTTGGGGTGCTGCATAAAACCAGAGATTGAAATGAGCACAGATAAAGTTCCTTAAGCCAAATATGGAATAGACAAGAGCTACTCCTTGCTCAACGAAATGGACTCAACACCGCATATTAAACGCCTAAGAATGTACCTGACTAGTAAGTATCTTAAAACCTATGGATTGCTATGTCTCTGAAAGAGAATCAAGCATGTGTACAGGGGCATAAACGCAGCAGTGATAGGATTGGAGAGGTTCGGTGAGCAAATGAAGACCCTTTGATGACATATTGCATGGTACCCATTCCACGGGTTTCAACTAGCTAGGTTTAAGGTATTCTTCCTTCAGCTAAAACATGCATGTGGAACCCAGAGTATGATCAACCATGTGATCGGGAGACGTGTTCAAATATGTCTCAGTTTTCGTACCCTGGTACTCGGGTGCAACATTCCAGACGCTTTACTAACACTCTCCCGACTTGGAGAGTCAGTCCCTTTAACCTCCTGTTTGGCCCAGTTTGCAATTTCTGCGGAAGATGAACAGGAATAGCGAGAACCAATGAGAGACTAGCTGGAGGTGTCTGGACGGGCAAATTTAACTCTCATTTCCCACCAGGAAGAGGAATTAACCAAAGGCTCAGCGTGCCGTGCTGGAACAAGATTAGGGCCTGAAGCCATCCTGCGGTGTTGCGGCCAGCTCAAAAGAAAGCGAGTTGAAGAAAGGAGCTCAGGGGCACTGTAATTCACAAACCTGCAGAGTTATAAATGACAGCTATCGTCCAAAAATATACTGAAGTAAGGCTGCCAAGAGGACTTGAAAGCGGGGCAGAATTGCAGGAAACCGATTTCAGGAGGTAGACTGGAATTGCATTGAAAGCATAGGAAAAGAGGCAGAACGTCCACAATGATGCACTTGGCCAAAAAGGGCGTATGCGTTTTTTCCTGAATATATTCAGGAAAAAACGCATACGCCCTTTTTGGCCAACCAAGCAAGCTTGCAAAGGAAATCTGCACTACAATGAAGTCTCACTTCCCCCCGGTCAAAAGGGCCATCTGAAAAAAGTGTAAAATCCAGCAAGGCAGGACAGGCCATGGAGAACTGGGAGCCTTGTTATGCTGCTGGGCGGGATGTAAATTGCCAACAGACAATAGGGAGAAGTGTATGGTGTTTCCTGAAACATCTAAAAAACAAAGCAACAGAGCCTAGGGCACTTCCACTTATGGTCCTATAGCTTAGGGAAATTAAAATCAAAAAGACACAGCCACCCCAAAGTTTGGGACGCCTCTGTTTACAAGAACCTCATTTACAGTACAAGTTCAACATCGCAGAAAGTGAAAAATGGATAAAGAAGTTGTGGTATTTACTTGCAAAGCAATATCACTCAGCAATGAAATCTATGTCATCAGGCCCTTAGCAGCACAATGAGTGGATTGAGGTATGATGATTCTAACTGAAATAAGTCTCACAGAAAATGAAACATCATAAGGTATCAGTAATACACGGAATGTAAACTTGGCTACACAGGAACTGAATTACAGAACAGAACAGGGTCTCAAATTTAGAAACCCAACTTATGCTTGCTTAAGGGGAAAGGTGAGTTGGGGTGCTGCATAAAACCAGAGATTGAAATGAGCACAGATAAAGTTCCTTAAGCCAAATATGGAATAGACAAGAGCTACTCCTTGCTCAACGAAATGGACTCAACACCCCATATTAAACGCCTAAGAATGTACCTGACTAGTAAGTATCTTAAAACCTATGGATTGCTATGTCTCCGAAAGAGAATCAAGCGTGTGTACAGGGGCATAAACGCAGCAGTGATAGGATTGGAGAGGTTCGGTGAGCAAATGAAGACCCTTTGAAGTCAATTTGCATGGTACCCATTACACGGGTCTCAACTCTCCAGGTTTAAGGTATTCTTCCTTCAGCTAAAACATGCATGTGGAACCCAGAGTATGATCAACCGTGTGAACGGGAGACGTGTTCAAATATGTCTCAGTTTTCCTCCCCTGGTACTCGGGTGCAACATTCCAGATTCTTTACTAACACTCTCCCGACTTGGAGAGTCAGCGCCTTTAACCTCCTGTTTGGCCCAGTTTGCAATTTCTGCGGAAGATGAACAGGAATAGGGAGAACCAATGAGAGACTAGCTGGAGGTGTCTGGACGGGCAAATTTAACTCTCATTTCCCACCAGGAAGAGGAAATAACCAAAGGCTCAGTGTGCCGTGCCGGAACCAGATTAGAGCCTGAAGCCATCCTGCGGTGTTGCAGCCAGCTCAAAAGAAAGCGAGTTGAAGAAAGGAGCTCAGGGGCACTGTAATTCACAAACCTGCAGAGTTATAAATGACAGCTATCGTCCAAAAATATACTGAAGTAAGGCTGCCAAGAGGACTTGAAAGCGGGGCAGAATTGCAGGAAACCGATTTCAGGAGGTAGACTGGAATTGCATTGAAAGCATAGGAAAAGAGGCAGAATGTCCACAATGATGCACTTGGCCAAAAAGGGCGTATGCGTTTTTTCCTGAATATATTCAGGAAAAAACGCATACGCCCTTTTTGGCCCACCAAGCAAGCTTGCAAAGGAAATCTGCACTACAATGAAGTCTCACTTCCCCCCGGTCAAAAGGGCCATCTGAAAAAAGTGTAAAATCCAGAAAGGCAGCACAGGCCATGGAGAACTGGGAGCCTTGTTATGCTGCTGGGCGGGATGTAAATTGCCAACAGACACTCGGGAGAAGTGTATGGTGTTTCCTGAAACATCTAAAAAACAAAGCAACAGAGCCTAGGGCACTTCCACTTATGGTCCTATAGCTTAGGGAAATTAAAATCAAAAAGACACACCCACCCCAAAGTTTGGAAGTGCTCTGTTTACAAGAACCTCGTTTACAGTACAAGTTCAACATCGCAGAAAGTGAAAAATGGATAAAGAACTTTTGGTATTTACTTACAAAGCAATATCACTCAGCAATGAGATCTATGTCATCAGGCCCTTAGCAGCACAATGAGTGGATTCAGGTATGATGATTCTAACTGAAATAAGTCACACAGAAAAAGAAACATCATAAGATATCAGTAATACACGGAATGTAAACTTGGCTACACAGGAACTGAATTCCAAAACAGAACAGGGTCTCAAATTTAGAAAACCAACTTATGCTTGCTTAAGGGGAAAGGTGAGTTGGGGTGCTGCATAAAACCAGAGATTGAAATGAGCACAGATAAAGTTCCTTAAGCCAAATATGGAATAGACAAGAGCTACTCCTTGCTCAACGAAATGGACTCAACACCGCATATTAAACGCCTAAGAATGTACCTGACTAGTAAGTATCTTAAAACCTATGGATTGCTATGTCTCCGAAAGAGAATCAAGCATGTGTACAGGGGCATAAACGCAGCAGTGATAGGATTGGAGAGGTTCGGTGAGCAAATGAAGACCCTTTGATGTCATATTGCATGGTACCCATTCCACGGGTTTCAACTAGCCAGGTTTAAGGTATTCTTCCTTCAGCTAAAACATGCATGTGGAACCCAGAGTATGATCAACCATGTGATCGGGAGACGTGTTCAAATATGTCTCAGTTTTCGTACCCTGGTACTCGGGTGCAACATTCCAGACGCTTTACTAACACTCTCCCGACTTGGAGAGTCAGTCCCTTTAACCTCCTGTTTGGCCCAGTTTGCAATTTCTGCGGAAGATGAACAGGAATAGCGAGAACCAATGAGAGACTAGCTGGAGGTGTCTGGACGGGCAAATTTAACTCTCATTTCCCACCAGGAAGAGGAATTAACCAAAGGCTCAGCGTGCCGTGCTGGAACAAGATTAGGGCCTGAAGCCATCCTGCGGTGTTGCGGCCAGCTCAAAAGAAAGCGAGTTGAAGAAAGGAGCTCAGGGGCACTGTAATTCACAAACCTGCAGAGTTATAAATGACAGCTATCGTCCAAAAATATACTGAAGTAAGGCTGCCAAGAGGACTTGAAAGCGGGGCAGAATTGCAGGAAACCGATTTCAGGAGGTAGACTGGAATTGCATTGAAAGCATAGGAAAAGAGGCAGAACGTCCACAATGATGCACTTGGCCAAAAAGGGCGTATGCGCTTTTTCCTGAATATATTCAGGAAAAAACGCATACGCCCTTTTTGGCCAACCAAGCAAGCTTGCAAAGGAAATCTGCACTACAATGAAGTCTCACTTCCCCCTGGTCAAAAGGGCCATCTGAAAAAAGTGTAAAATCCAGCAAGGCAGGACAGGCCATGGAGAACTGGGAGCCTTGTTATGCTGCTGGGCGGGATGTAAATTGCCAACAGACACTCGGAGAAGTGTATGGTGTTTCCTGAAACATCTAAAAAACAAAGCAACAGAGCCTAGGGCACTTCCACTTATGGTCCTATAGCTTAGGGAAATTAAAATCAAAAAGACACAGCCACCCCAAAGTTTGGGACGCCTCTGTTTACAAGAACCTCATTTACAGTACAAGTTCAACATCGCAGAAAGTGAAAAATGGATAAAGAAGTTGTGGTATTTACTTGCAAAGCAATATCACTCAGCAATGAAATCTATGTCATCAGGCCCTTAGCAGCACAATGAGTGGATTCAGGTATGATGATTCTAACTGAAATAAGTCACACAGAAAATGAAACATCATAAGGTATCAGTAATACACGGAATGTAAACTTGGCTACACAGGAACTGAATTACAGAACAGAACAGGGTCTCAAATTTAGAAAACCAACTTATGCTTGCTTAAGGGGAAAGGTGAGTTGGGGTGCTGCATAAAACCAGAGATTGAAATGAGCACAGATAAAGTTCCTTAAGCCAAATATGGAATAGACAAGAGCTACTCCTTGCTCAACGAAATGGACTCAACACCCCATATTAAACGCCTAAGAATGTACCTGACTAGTAAGTATCTTAAAACCTATGGATTGCTATGTCTCCAAAAGAGAATCAAGCGTGTGTACAGGGGCATAAACGCAGCAGTGATAGGATTGGAGAGGTTCGGTGAGCAAATGAAGACCCTTTGAAGTCAATTTGCATGGTACCCATTACACGGGTCTCAACTCTCCAGGTTTAAGGTATTCTTCCTTCAGCTAAAACATGCATGTGGAACCCAGAGTATGATCAACCGTGTGAACGGGAGACATGTTCAAATATGTCTCAGTTTTCCTCCCCTGGTACTCGGGTGCAACATTCCAGATTCTTTACTAACACTCTCCCCACTTGGAGAGTCAGCGCCTTTAACCTCCTGTTTGGCCCAGTTTGCAATTTCTGCGGAAGATGAACAGGAATAGGGAGAACCAATGAGAGACTAGCTGGAGTTGTCTGGACGGGCAAATTTAACTCTCATTTCCCACCAGGAAGAGGAAATAACCAAAGGCTCAGTGTGCCGTGCCGGAACCAGATTAGAGCCTGAAGCCATCCTGCGGTGTTGCGGCCAGCTCAAAAGAAAGCGAGTTGAAGAAAGGAGCCCAGGGGCACTGTAATTCACAAACCTGCAGAGTTATAAATGACAGCTATCGTCCAAAAATATACTGAAGTAAGGCTGCCAAGAGGACTTGAAAGCGGGGCCGAATTGCAGGAAACCGATTTCAGGAGGTAGACTGGAATTGCATTGAAAGCATAGGAAAAGAGGCAGAACGTCCACAATGATGCACTTGGCCAAAAAGGGCGTATGCGTTTTTTCCTGAATATATTCAGGAAAAAACGCATACGCCCTTTTTGGCCCACCAAGCAAGCTTGCAAAGGAAATCTGCACTACAATGAAGTCTCACTTCCCCCCGGTCAAAAGGGCCATCTGAAAAAAGTGTAAAATCCAGCAAGGCAGGACAGGCCATGGAGAACTGGGAGCCTTGTTATGCTGCTGGGCGGGATGTAAATTGCCAACAGACACTCGGGAGAAGTGTATGGTGTTTCCTGAAACATCTAAAAAACAAAGCAACAGAGCCTAGGGCACTTCCACTTATGGTCCTATAGCTTAGGGAAATTAAAATCAAAAAGACACACCCACCCCAAAGTTTGGAAGTGCTCTGTTTACAAGAACCTCGTTTACAGTACAAGTTCAACATCGCAGAAAGTGAAAAATGGATAAAGAACTTTTGGTATTTACTTACAAAGCAATATCACTCAGCAATGAGATCTATGTCATCAGGCCCTTAGCAGCACAATGAGTGGATTCAGGTATGATGATTCTAACTGAAATAAGTCACACAGAAAAAGAAACATCATAAGATATCAGTAATACACGGAATGTAAAATTGGCTACACAGGAACTGAATTCCAAAACAGAACAGGGTCTCAAATTTAGAAAACCAACTTATGCTTGCTTAAGGGGAAAGGTGAGTTGGGGTGCTGCATAAAACCAGAGATTGAAATGAGCACAGATAAAGTTCCTTAAGCCAAATATGGAATAGACAAGAGCTACTCCTTGCTCAACGAAATGGACTCAACACCGCATATTAAACGCCTAAGAATGTACCTGACTAGTAAGTATCTTAAAACCTATGGATTGCTATGTCTCCGAAAGAGAATCAAGCATGTGTACAGGGGCATAAACGCAGCAGTGATAGGATTGGAGAGGTTCGGTGAGCAAATGAAGACCCTTTGATGTCATATTGCATGGTACCCATTCCACGGGTTTCAACTAGCCAGGTTTAAGGTATTCTTCCTTCAGCTAAAACATGCATGTGGAACCCAGAGTATGATCAACCATGTGATCGGGAGACGTGTTCAAATATGTCTCAGTTTTCGTACCCTGGTACTCGGGTGCAACATTCCAGACGCTTTACTAACACTCTCCCGACTTGGAGAGTCAGTCCCTTTAACCTCCTGTTTGGCCCAGTTTGCAATTTCTGCGGAAGATGAACAGGAATAGCGAGAACCAATGAGAGACTAGCTGGAGGTGTCTGGACGGGCAAATTTAACTCTCATTTCCCACCAGGAAGAGGAATTAACCAAAGGCTCAGCGTGCCGTGCTGGAACAAGATTAGGGCCTGAAGCCATCCTGCGGTGTTGCGGCCAGCTGAAAAGAAAGCGAGTTGAAGAAAGGAGCTCAGGGGCACTGTAATTCACAAACCTGCAGAGTTATAAATGACAGCTATCGTCCAAAAATATACTGAAGTAAGGCTGCCAAGAGGACTTGAAAGCGGGGCAGAATTGCAGGAAACCGATTTCAGGAGGTAGACTGGAATTGCATTGAAAGCATAGGAAAAGAGGCAGAACGTCCACAATGATGCACTTGGCCAAAAAGGGCGTATGCGTTTTTTCCTGAATATATTCAGGAAAAAACGCATACGCCCTTTTTGGCCAACCAAGCAAGCTTGCAAAGGAAATCTGCACTACAATGAAGTCTCACTTCCCCCTGGTCAAAAGGGCCATCTGAAAAAAGTGTAAAATCCAGCAAGGCAGGACAGGCCATGGAGAACTGGGAGCCTTGTTATGCTGCTGGGCAGGATGTAAATTGCCAACAGACACTCGGGAGAAGTGTATGGTGTTTCCTGAAACATCTAAAAAACAAAGCAACAGAGCCTAGGGCACTTCCACTTATGGTCCTATAGCTTAGGGAAATTAAAATCAAAAAGACACAGCCACCCCAAAGTTTGGGACGCCTCTGTTTACAAGAACCTCGTTTACAGTACAAGTTCAACATCGCAGAAAGTGAAAAATGGATAAAGAAGTTGTGGTATTTACTTGCAAAGCAATATCACTCAGCAATGAAATCTATGTCATCAGGCCCTTAGCAGCACAATGAGTGGATTCAGGTATGATGATTCTAACTGAAATAAGTCACACAGAAAATGAAACATCATAAGGTATCAGTAATACACGGAATGTAAACTTGGCTACACAGGAACTGAATTACAGAACAGAACAGGGTCTCAAATTTAGAAAACCAACTTATGCTTGCTTAAGGGGAAAGGTGAGTTGGGGTGCTGCATAAAACCAGAGATTGAAATGAGCACAGATAAAGTTCCTTAAGCCAAATATGGAATAGACAAGAGCTACTCCTTGCTCAACGAAATGGACTCAACACCCCATATTAAACGCCTAAGAATGTACCTGACTAGTAAGTATCTTAAAACCTATGGATTGCTATGTCTCCAAAAGAGAATCAAGCGTGTGTACAGGGACATAAACGCAGCAGTGATAGGATTGGAGAGGTTCGGTGAGCAAATGAAGACCCTTTGAAGTCAATTTGCATGGTACCCGTTACACGGGTCTCAACTCTCCAGGTTTAAGGTATTCTTCCTTCAGCTAAAACATGCATGTGGAACCCAGAGTATGATCAACCGTGTGAACGGGAGACGTGTTCAAATATGTCTCAGTTTTCCTCCCCTGGTACTCGGGTGCAACATTCCAGATTCTTTACTAACACTCTCCCGACTTGGAGAGTCAGCGCCTTTAACCTCCTGTTTGGCCCAGTTTGCAATTTCTGCGGAAGATGAACAGGAATAGGGAGAACCAATGAGAGACTAGCTGGAGTTGTCTGGACGGGCAAATTTAACTCTCATTTCCCACCAGGAAGAGGAAATAACCAAAGGCTCAGTGTGCCGTGCCGGAACCAGATTAGAGCCTGAAGCCATCCTGCGGTGTTGCGGCCAGCTCAAAAGAAAGCGAGTTGAAGAAAGGAGCTCAGGGGCACTGTAATTCACAAACCTGCAGAGTTATAAATGACAGCTATCGTCCAAAAATATACTGAAGTAAGGCTGCCAAGAGGACTTGAAAGCGGGGCAGAATTGCAGGAAACCGATTTCAGGAGGTAGACTGGAATTGCATTGAAAGCATAGGAAAAGAGGCAGAACGTCCACAATGATGCACTTGGCCAAAAAGGGCGTATGCGTTTTTTCCTGAATATATTCAGGAAAAAACGCATACGCCCTTTTTGGCCAACCAAGCAAGCTTGCAAAGGAAATCTGCACTACAATGAAGTCTCACTTCCCCCCGGTCAAAAGGGCCATCTGAAAAAAGTGTAAAATCCAGCAAGGCAGGACAGGCCATGGAGAACTGGGAGCCTTGTTATGCTGCTGGGCGGGATGTAAATTGCCAACAGACACTCGGGAGAAGTGTATGGTGTTTCCTGAAACATCTAAAAAACAAAGCAACAGAGCCTAGGGCACTTCCACTTATGGTCCTATAGCTTAGGGAAATTAAAATCAAAAAGACACACCCACCCCAAAGTTTGGAACGGCTCTGTTTACAAGAACCTCGTTTACAGTACAAGTTCAACATCGCAGAAAGTGAAAAATGGATAAAGAACTTTTGGTATTTACTTACAAAGCAATATCACTCAGCAATGAGATCTATGTCATCAGGCCCTTAGCAGCACAATGAGTGGATTCAGGTATGATGATTCTAACTGAAATAAGTCACACAGAAAAAGAAACATCATAAGATATCAGTAATACACGGAATGTAAACTTGGCTACACAGGAACTGAATTCCAAAACAGAACAGGGTCTCAAATTTAGAAAACCAACTTATGCTTGCTTAAGGGGAAAGGTGAGTTGGGGTGCTGCATAAAACCAGAGATTGAAATGAGCACAGATAAAGTTCCTTAAGCCAAATATGGAATAGACAAGAGCTACTCCTTGCTCAACGAAATGGACTCAACACTGCATATTAAACGCCTAAGAATGTACCTGACTAGTAAGTATCTTAAAACCTATGGATTGCTATGTCTCCGAAAGAGAATCAAGCATGTGTACAGGGGCATAAACGCAGCAGTGATAGGATTGGAGAGGTTCGGTGAGCAAATGAAGACCCTTTGATGTCATATTGCATGGTACCCATTCCACGGGTTCCAACTACCCAGGTTTAAGGTATTCTTCCTTCAGCTTAAACATGCATGTGGAACCCAGAGTATGATCAACCATGTGATCGGGAGACGTGTTCAAATATGTCTCAGTTTTCGTACCCTGGTACTCGGGTGCAACATTCCAGACGCTTTACTAACACTCTCCCGACTTGGAGAGTCAGTCCCTTTAACCTCCTGTTTGGCCCAGTTTGCAGTTTCTGCGGAAGATGAACAGGAATAGCGAGAACCAATGAGAGACTAGCTGGAGGTGTCTGGACGGGCAAATTTAACTCTCATTTCCCACCAGGAAGAGGAATTAACCAAAGGCTCAGCGTGCCGTGCTGGAACAAGATTAGGGCCTGAAGCCATCCTGCGGTGTTGCGGCCAGCTCAAAAGAAAGTGAGTTGAAGAAAGGAGCTCAGGGGCACTGTAATTCACAAACCTGCAGAGTTATAAATGACAGCTATCGTCCAAAAATATACTGAAGTAAGGCTGCCAAGAGGACTTGAAAGCGGGGCAGAATTGCAGGAAACCGATTTCAGGAGGTAGACTGGAATTGCATTGAAAGCATAGGAAAAGAGGCAGAACGTCCACAATGATGCACTTGGCCAAAAAGGGCGTATGCGTTTTTTCCTGAATATATTCAGGAAAAAACGCATACGCCCTTTTTGGCCAACCAAGCAAGCTTGCAAAGGAAATCTGCACTACAATGAAGTCTCACTTCCCCCCGGTCAAAAGGGCCATCTGAAAAAAGTGTAAAATCCAGCAAGGCAGGACAGGCCATGGAGAACTGGGAGCCTTGTTATGCTGCTGGGCGGGATGTAAATTGCCAACAGACACTCGGGAGAAGTGTATGGTGTTTCCTGAAACATCTAAAAAACAAAGCAACAGAGCCTAGGGCACTTCCACTTATGGTCCTATAGCTTAGGGAAATTAAAATCAAAAAGACACAGCCACCCCAAAGTTTGGGACGCCTCTGTTTACAAGAACCTCGTTTACAGTACAAGTTCAACATCGCAGAAAGTGAAAAATGGATAAAGAAGTTGTGGTATTTACTTGCAAAGCAATATCACTCAGCAATGAAATCTATGTCATCAGGCCCTTAGCAGCACAATGAGTGGATTCAGGTATGATGATTCTAACTGAAATAAGTCACACAGAAAATGAAACATCATAAGGTATCAGTAATACACGGAATGTAAACTTGGCTACACAGGAACTGAATTACAGAACAGAACAGGGTCTCAAATTTAGAAAACCAACTTATGCTTGCTTAAGGGGAAAGGTGAGTTGGGGTGCTGCATAAAACCAGAGATTGAAATGAGCACAGATAAAGTTCCTTAAGCCAAATATGGAATAGACAAGAGCTACTCCTTGCTCAACGAAATGGACTCAACACCCCATATTAAACGCCTAAGAATGTACCTGACTAGTAAGTATCTTAAAACCTATGGATTGCTATGTCTCCAAAAGAGAATCAAGCGTGTGTACAGGGGCATAAACGCAGCAGTGATAGGATTGGAGAGGTTCGGTGAGCAAATGAAGACCCTTTGAAGTCAATTTGCATGGTACCCATTACACGGGTCTCAACTCTCCAGGTTTAAGGTATTCTTCCTTCAGCTAAAACATGCATGTGGAACCCAGAGTATGATCAACCGTGTGAACGGGAGACGTGTTCAAATATGTCTCAGTTTTCCTCCCCTGGTACTCGGGTGCAACATTCCAGATTCTTTACTAACACTCTCCCGACTTGGAGAGTCAGCGCCTTTAACCTCCTGTTTGGCCCAGTTTGCAATTTCTGCGGAAGATGAACAGGAATAGGGAGAACCAATGAGAGACTAGCTGGAGTTGTCTGGACGGGCAAATTTAACTCTCATTTCCCACCAGGAAGAGGAAATAACCAAAGGCTCAGTGTGCCGTGCCGGAACCAGTTTAGAGCCTGAAGCCATCCTGCGGTGTTGCGGCCAGCTCAAAAGAAAGCGAGTTGAAGAAAGGAGCTCAGGGGCACTGTAATTCACAAACCTGCAGAGTTATAAATGACAGCTATTGTCCAAAAATATACTGAAGTAAGGCTGCCAAGAGGACTTGAAAGCGGGGCAGAATTGCAGGAAACCGATTTCAGGAGGTAGACTGGAATTGCATTGAAAGCATAGGAAAAGAGGCAGAACGTCCACAATGATGCACTTGGCCAAAAAGGGCGTATGCGTTTTTTCCTGAATATATTCAGGAAAAAACGCATACGCCCTTTTTGGCCAACCAAGCAAGCTTGCAAAGGAAATCTGCACTACAATGAAGTCTCACTTCCCCCCGGTCAAAAGGGCCATCTGAAAAAAGTGTAAAATCCAGCAAGGCAGGACAGGCCATGGAGAACTGGGAGCCTTGTTATGCTGATGGGCGGGATGTAAATTGCCAACAGACACTCCGGAGAAGTGTATGGTGTTTCCTGAAACATCTAAAAAACAAAGCAACAGAGCCTAGGGCACTTCCACTTATGGTCCTATAGCTTAGGGAAATTAAAATCAAAAAGACACAGCCACCCCAAAGTTTGGAACGGCTCTGTTTACAAGAACCTCGTTTACAGTACAAGTTCAACATCGCAGAAAGTGAAAAATGGATAAAGAAGTTGTGGTATTTACTTACAAAGCAATATCACTCAGCAATGAAATCTATGTCATCAGGCCCTTAGCAGCACAATGAGTGGATTCAGGTATGATGATTCTAACTGAAATAAGTCACACAGAAAAAGAAACATCATAAGATATCAGTAATACACGGAATGTAAACTTGGCTACACAGGAACTGAATTCCAAAACAGAACAGGGTCTCAAATTTAGAAAACCAACTTATGCTTGCTTAAGGGGAAAGGTGAGTTGGGGTGCTGCATAAAACCAGAGATTGAAATGAGCACAGATAAAGTTCCTTAAGCCAAATATGGAATAGACAAGAGCTACTCCTTGCTCAACGAAATGGACTCAACACCCCATATTAAACGCCTAAGAATGTACCTGACTAGTAAGTATCTTAAAACCTATGGATTGCTATGTCTCCGAAAGAGAATCAAGCATGTGTACAGGGGCATAAACGCAGCAGCGATAGGATTGGAGAGGTTCGGTGAGCAAATGAAGACCCTTTGAAGTCATGTTGCATGGTACCCATTCCACGGGTTTCAACTACCCAGGTTTAAGGTATTCTTCCTACTGGAAAAACATGCATGTGGAACCCAGAGTATGATCAACCATGTGATCGGGAGACGTGTTCAAATATCTGTCAGTTTTCGTACCCTGGTACTCGGGTGCAACATTCCAGACGCTTTACTAACACTCTCCTGACTTGGAGAGTCAGTCCCTTTAACCTCCTGTTTGGCCCAGTTTGCAATTTCAGCGGAAGATGAACAGGATAGCGAGAACCAATGAGAGACTTGCTGGAGGTGTCTGGACGGGCAAATTTAACTCTCATTTCCCACCAGGAAGAGGAATTAACCAAAGCCTCAGCGTGCCATGCTGGAACAAGATTAGGGCCTGAAGCCATCCTGCGGTGTTGCGGCCAGGTCACAAGAAAGCGAGTTGAAGAAAGGAGCTCAGGGGCACTGTAATTCACAAACCTGCAGAGTTATAAATGACAGCTATCGTCCAAAAATATACTGAAGTAAGGCTGCCAAGAGGACTTGAAAGCGGGGCAGAATTGCAGGAAACCGATTTCAGGAGGTAGACTGGAATTGCATTGAAAGCATAGGAAAAGAGGCAGAACGTCCACAATGATGCACTTGGCCAAAAAGGGCGTATGCGTTTTTTCCTGAATATATTCAGGAAAAAACGCATACGCCCTTTTTGGCCAACTAAGCAAGCTTGCAAAGGAAATCTGCACTACAATGAAGTCTCACTTCCCCTCGGTCAAAAGGGCCATGTGGAAAAAGTGTAAAATCCAGAAAGGCAGGACAGGCCATGGAGAACTGGGAGCCTTGATATGCTGATGGGCGGGATGTAAATTGCCAACAGACACTCGGGAGAAGTGTATGGTGTTTCCTGAAACATCTCAAAAACAAAGCAACAGAGCCTAGGGCACTTCCACTTATGGTCCTATAGCTTAGGGAAATTAAAATCAAAAAGACACACCCACCCCAAAGTTTGGAACGGCTCTGTTTACAAGAACCTCGTTTACAGTACAAGTTCAACATCGCAGAAAGTGAAAAATGGATAAAGAACTTTTGGTATTTACTTACAAAGCAATATCACTCAGCAATGAGATCTATGTCATCAGGCCCTTAGCAGCACAATGAGTGGATTCAGGTATGATGATTCTAACTGAAATAAGTCACACAGAAAAAGAAACATCATAAGATATCAGTAATACACGGAATGTAAACTTGGCTACACAGGAACTGAATTCCAAAACAGAACAGGGTCTCAAATTTAGAAAACCAACTTATGCTTGCTTAAGGGGAAAGGTGAGTTGGGGTGCTGCATAAAACCAGAGATTGAAATGAGCACAGATAAAGTTCCTTAAGCCAAATATGGAATAGACAAGAGCTACTCCTTGCTCAACGAAATGGACTCAACACCGCATATTAAACGCCTAAGAATGTACCTGACTAGTAAGTATCTTAAAACCTATGGATTGCTATGTCTCCGAAAGAGAATCAAGCATGTGTACAGGGGCATAAACGCAGCAGTGATAGGATTGGAGAGGTTCGGTGAGCAAATGAAGACCCTTTGATGTCATATTGCATGGTACCCATTCCACGGGTTCCAACTACCCAGGTTTAAGGTATTCTTCCTTCAGCTTAAACATGCATGTGGAACCCAGAGTATGATCAACCATGTGATCGGGAGACGTGTTCAAATATGTCTCAGTTTTCGTACCCTGGTACTCGGGTGCAACATTCCAGACGCTTTACTAACACTCTCCCGACTTGGAGAGTCAGTCCCTTTAACCTCCTGTTTGGCCCAGTTTGCAGTTTCTGCGGAAGATGAACAGGAATAGCGAGAACCAATGAGAGACTAGCTGGAGGTGTCTGGACGGGCAAATTTAACTCTCATTTCCCACCAGGAAGAGGAATTAACCAAAGGCTCAGCGTGCCGTGCTGGAACAAGATTAGGGCCTGAAGCCATCCTGCGGTGTTGCGGCCAGCTCAAAAGAAAGTGAGTTGAAGAAAGGAGCTCAGGGGCACTGTAATTCACAAACCTGCAGAGTTATAAATGACAGCTATCGTCCAAAAATATACTGAAGTAAGGCTGCCAAGAGGACTTGAAAGCGGGGCAGAATTGCAGGAAACCGATTTCAGGAGGTAGACTGGAATTGCATTGAAAGCATAGGAAAAGAGGCAGAACGTCCACAATGATGCACTTGGCCAAAAAGGGCGTATGCGTTTTTTCCTGAATATATTCAGGAAAAAACGCATACGCCCTTTTTGGCCAACCAAGCAAGCTTGCAAAGGAAATCTGCACTACAATGAAGTCTCACTTCCCCCCGGTCAAAAGGGCCATCTGAAAAAAGTGTAAAATCCAGCAAGGCAGGACAGGCCATGGAGAACTGGGAGCCTTGTTATGCTGCTGGGCGGGATGTAAATTGCCAACAGACACTCGGGAGAAGTGTATGGTGTTTCCTGAAACATCTAAAAAACAAAGCAACAGAGCCTAGGGCACTTCCACTTATGGTCCTATAGCTTAGGGAAATTAAAATCAAAAAGACACAGCCACCCCAAAGTTTGGGACGCCTCTGTTTACAAGAACCTCGTTTACAGTACAAGTTCAACATCGCAGAAAGTGAAAAATGGATAAAGAAGTTGTGGTATTTACTTGCAAAGCAATATCACTCAGCAATGAAATCTATGTCATCAGGCCCTTAGCAGCACAATGAGTGGATTCAGGTATGATGATTCTAACTGAAATAAGTCACACAGAAAATGAAACATCATAAGGTATCAGTAATACACGGAATGTAAACTTGGCTACACAGGATCTGAATTACAGAACAGAACAGGGTCTCAAATTTAGAAAACCAACTTATGCTTGCTTAAGGGGAAAGGTGAGTTGGGGTGCTGCATAAAACCAGAGATTGAAATGAGCACAGATAAAGTTCCTTAAGCCAAATATGGAATAGACAAGAGCTACTCCTTGCTCAACGAAATGGACTCAACACCCCATATTAAACGCCTAAGAATGTACCTGACTAGTAAGTATCTTAAAACCTATGGATTGCTATGTCTCCAAAAGAGAATCAAGCGTGTGTACAGGGGCATAAACGCAGCAGTGATAGGATTGGAGAGGTTCGGTGAGCAAATGAAGACCCTTTGAAGTCAATTTGCATGGTACCCATTACACGGGTCTCAACTCTCCAGGTTTAAGGTATTCTTCCTTCAGCTAAAACATGCATGTGGAACCCAGAGTATGATCAACCGTGTGAACGGGAGACGTGTTCAAATATGTCTCAGTTTTCCTCCCCTGGTACTCGGGTGCAACATTCCAGATTCTTTACTAACACTCTCCCGACTTGGAGAGTCAGCGCCTTTAACCTCCTGTTTGGCCCAGTTTGCAATTTCTGCGGAAGATGAACAGGAATAGGGAGAACCAATGAGAGACTAGCTGGAGTTGTCTGGACGGGCAAATTTAACTCTCATTTCCCACCAGGAAGAGGAAATAACCAAAGGCTCAGTGTGCCGTGCCGGAACCAGTTTAGAGCCTGAAGCCATCCTGCGGTGTTGCGGCCAGCTCAAAAGAAAGCGAGTTGAAGAAAGGAGCTCAGGGGCACTGTAATTCACAAACCTGCAGAGTTATAAATGACAGCTATTGTCCAAAAATATACTGAAGTAAGGCTGCCAAGAGGACTTGAAAGCGGGGCAGAATTGCAGGAAACCGATTTCAGGAGGTAGACTGGAATTGCATTGAAAGCATAGGAAAAGAGGCAGAACGTCCACAATGATGCACTTGGCCAAAAAGGGCGTATGCGTTTTTTCCTGAATATATTCAGGAAAAAACGCATACGCCCTTTTTGGCCAACCAAGCAAGCTTGCAAAGGAAATCTGCACTACAATGAAGTCTCACTTCCCCCCGGTCAAAAGGGCCATCTGAAAAAAGTGTAAAATCCAGCAAGGCAGGACAGGCCATGGAGAACTGGGAGCCTTGTTATGCTGATGGGCGGGATGTAAATTGCCAACAGACACTCCGGAGAAGTGTATGGTGTTTCCTGAAACATCTAAAAAACAAAGCAACAGAGCCTAGGGCACTTCCACTTATGGTCCTATAGCTTAGGGAAATTAAAATCAAAAAGACACAGCCACCCCAAAGTTTGGAACGGCTCTGTTTACAAGAACCTCGTTTACAGTACAAGTTCAACATCGCAGAAAGTGAAAAATGGATAAAGAAGTTGTGGTATTTACTTACAAAGCAATATCACTCAGCAATGAAATCTATGTCATCAGGCCCTTAGCAGCACAATGAGTGGATTCAGGTATGATGATTCTAACTGAAATAAGTCACACAGAAAAAGAAACATCATAAGATATCAGTAATACACGGAATGTAAACTTGGCTACACAGGAACTGAATTCCAAAACAGAACAGGGTCTCAAATTTAGAAAACCAACTTATGCTTGCTTAAGGGGAAAGGTGAGTTGGGGTGCTGCATAAAACCAGAGATTGAAATGAGCACAGATAAAGTTCCTTAAGCCAAATATGGAATAGACAAGAGCTACTCCTTGCTCAACGAAATGGACTCAACACCCCATATTAAACGCCTAAGAATGTACCTGACTAGTAAGTATCTTAAAACCTATGGATTGCTATGTCTCCGAAAGAGAATCAAGCGTGTGTACAGGGGCATAAACGCAGCAGTGATAGGATTGGAGAGGTTCGGTGAGCAAA
Organism: Grampus griseus; assembly: GCF_964374135.1. NCBI lineage: Eukaryota > Metazoa > Chordata > Mammalia > Artiodactyla > Delphinidae > Grampus > Grampus griseus. Next base: position 236,680 of record NW_028133221.1, on the reverse strand, counting down.
TGAAGACCCTTTGAAGTCAGTTTGCATGGTACCCATTACACGGGTCTCAACTCTCCAGGTTTAAGGTATTCTTCCTTCAGCTAAAACATGCATGTGGAACCCAGAGTATGATCAACCGTGTGAACGGGAGACGTGTTCAAATATGTCTCAGTTTTCGTACCCTGGTACTCGGGTGCAACATTCCAGATTCTTTACTAACACTCTCCCAACTTGGAGAGTCAGCGCCTTTAACTTCCTGTTTGGTCCAGTTTGCAATTTCTGCGAAAGATGAACAGGAATAGGGAGAACAAATGAGAGACTACCTGGAGGTGTCTGGACGGGCAAATTTAACTCTGATTTCCCACCAGGAAGAGGAAATAACCAAAGGCTCAGTGTGCCGTGCCGGAACCAGATTAGAGCCTGAAGCCATCCTGCGGTGTTGCGGCCAGGTCACAAGAATGTGAGTTGAAGAAAGGAGCTGAGGGGCACTGTAATGCACAAACCTGCAGAGTTATACATGACAGCTATCGTCCAAAAATATACTGAAGTAAGGCTGCCAAGAGGACTTGAAAGCGGGGCAGAATTGCAGGAAACTGATTTTAGGAGGTAGACAGGAATTGCATTGAAAGCATAGGAAAAGAGGCAGAACGTCCACAATGATGCACTTGGCCAAAAAGGGCGTATGCGTTTTTTCCTGAATATATTCAGGAAAAAACGCATACGCCCTTTTTGGCCAACCAAGCAAGCTTGCAAAGGAAATCTGCACTACAATGAAGTCTCACTTCCCCCCGGTCAAAAGGGCCATCTGAAAAAAGTGTAAAATCCAGCAAGGCAGGACAGGCCATGGAGAACTGGGAGCCTTGTTATGCTGCTGGGCGGGATGTAAATTGCCAACAGACACTGGGGAGAAGTGTATGGTGTTTCCTGAAACATCTAAAAAACAAAGCAACAGAGCCTAGGGCACTTCCACTTATGGTCCTATAGCTTAGGGAAATTAAAATCAAAAAGACACAGCCACCCCAAAGTTTGGGATGCCTCTGTTTAAAAGAACCTCGTTTACAGTACAAGTTCAACATCGCAGAAAGTGAAAAATGGATAAAGAAGTTGTGGTATTTACTTGCAAAACAATATCACTCAGCAATGAAATCTATGTCATCAGGCCCTTAGCAGCACAATGAGTGGATTCAGGTATGATGATTCTAACTGAAATAAGTCACACAGAAAAAGAAATATCATATGGTATCAGTAATACATGGAATGTAAACTTGGCTACACAGGAACTGAATTACAGAACAGAACAGGGTCTCATATTTAGAAAACCAACTTATGCTTGCTTAAGGGTAAAGGTGAGTTGGGTGCTGCATAAAACCAGAGATTGAAATGAGCACAGATAAAGTTCCTTAAGCCAAATATGGAATAAACAAGAGCTACTCCTTGCTCAACGAATTGGACTCAACACCCCATATTAAATGCCTAAGAATGTACCTGACTAGTAAGTATCTTAAAACCTATGGATTGCTATGTCTCCGAAAGAGAATCAAGCATGTGTACAGGGGCATAAACGCAGCAGCGATAGGATTGGAGAGGTTCGGTGAGCAAATGAAGACCCTTTGAAGTCATATTGCATGGTACCCATTCCACGGGTTTCAACTACCCAGGTTTAAGGTATTCTTCCTACTGGAAAAACATGCATGTGGAACCCAGAGTATGATCAACCATGTGATCGGGAGACGTGTTCAAATATCTGTCAGTTTTCGTACCCTGGTACTCGGGTGCAACATTCCAGACGCTTTACTAACACTCTCCTGACTTGGAGAGTCAGTCCCTTTAACCTCCTGTTTGGCCCAGTTTGCAATTTCAGAGGAAGATGAACAGGATAGCGAGAACCAATGAGAGACTTGCTGGAGGTGTCTGGACGGGCAAATTTAACTCTCATTTCCCACCAGGAAGAGGAATTAACCAAAGCCTCAGCGTGCCATGCTGGAACAAGATTAGGGCCTGAAGCCATCCTGCGGTGTTGCGGCCAGGTCACAAGAAAGCGAGTTGAAGAAAGGAGCTCAGGGGCACTGTAATTCACAAACCTGCAGAGTTATAAATGACAGCTATCGTCCAAAAATATACTGAAGTAAGGCTGCCAAGAGGACTTGAAAGCGGGGCAGAATTGCAGGAAACCGATTTCAGGAGGTAGACTGGAATTGCATTGAAAGCATAGGAAAAGAGGCAGAACGTCCACAATGATGCACTTGGCCAAAAAGGGCGTATGCGTTTTTTCCTGAATATATTCAGGAAAAAACGCATACGCCCTTTTTGGCCAACTAAGCAAGCTTGCAAAGGAAATCTGCACTACAATGAAGTCTCACTTCCCCTCGGTCAAAAGGGCCATGTGGAAAAAGTGTAAAATCCAGAAAGGCAGGACAGGCCATGGAGAACTGGGAGCCTTGATATGCTGATGGGCAGGATGTAAATTGCCAACAGACACTCGGGAGAAGTGTATGGTGTTTCCTGAAACATCTCAAAAACAAAGCAACAGAGCCTAGGGCACTTCCACTTATGGTCCTATAGCTTAGGGAAATTAAAATCAAAAAGACAAAGCCACCCCAAAGTTTGGAACGGCTCTGCTTACAAGAACCTCGTTTACAGTACAAGTTCAACATCGCAGAAAGTGAAAAATGGATAAAGAAGTTGTGGTATTTACTTACAAAGCAATATCACTCAGCAATGAAATCTATGTCATCAGGCCCTTAGCAGCACAATGAGTGGATTCAGGTATGATGATTCTAACTGAAATAAGTCACACAGAAAAAGAAACATCATAAGATATCACTAATACACGGAATGTAAACTTGGCTACACAGGAACTGAATTCCAAAACAGAACAGGGTCTCAAATTTAGAAAACCAACTTATGCTTGCTTAAGGGGAAAGGTGAGTTGGGGTGCTGCATAAAAACAGAGATTGAAATGAGCACAGATAAAGTTCCTTAAGCCAAATATGGAATAGACAAGAGCTACTCCTTGCTCAACGAAATGGACTCAACACCCCATATTAAACGCCTAAGAATGTACCTGACTAGTAAGTATCTTAAAACCTATGGATTGTTATGTCTCCAAAAGAGTATCAGGCGTGTGTACAGGGGAATAAACGCAGCAGTGATAGGATTGGAGAGGTTCGGTGAGCAAATGAAGACCCTTTGAAGTCAATTTGCATGGTACCCATTACAAGGGTCTCAACTCTCCAGGTTTAAGGTATTCTTCCTTCAGCTAAAACATGCATGTGGAACCCAGAGTATGATCAACCGTGTGAACGGGAGACGTGTTCAAATATGTCTCAGTTTTCCTCCCCTGGTACTCAGGTGCAACATTCCAGATTCTTTACTAACACTCTCCCGAATTGGAGAGTCAGCGCCTTTAACCTCCTGTTTGGCCCAGTTTGCAATTTCTGCGGAAGATGAACAGGAATAGCGAGAACCAATGAGAGACTAGCTGGAGGTGTCTGGACGGGCAAATTTAACTCTCATTTCCCACCAGGAAGAGGAATTAACCAAAGGCTCAGCGTGCCGTGCCGGAACCAGATTAGGGCCTGAAGCCATCCTGCGGTGTTGCGGCCAGCTCAAAAGAAAGCGAGTTGAAGAAAGGAGCTCAGGGGCACTGTAATTCACAAACCTGCAGAGTTATAAATGACAGCTATCGTCCAAAAATATACTGAAGTAAGGCTGCCAAGAGGACTTGAAAGCGGGGCAGAATTACAGGAAACCGATATCAGGAGGTAGACTGGAATTGCATTGAAAGCATATTAAAAGAGGCAAAACGTCCACAATGATGCACTTGGCCAAAAAGGGCGTATGCGTTTTTCCCTGAATATATTCAGGAAAAAACGCATACGCCCTTTTTGGCCAACCAAGCAAGCTTGCAAAGGAAATCTGCACTACAATGAAGTCTCACTTCCCCCCGGTCAAAAGGGCCATCTGAAAAAAGTGTAAAATCCAGCAAGGCAGGACAGGCCATGGAGAACTGGGAGCCTTGTTATGCTGATGGGCGGGATGTAAATTGCCAACAGACACTGGGGAGAAGTGTATGGTGTTTCCTGAAACATCTAAAAAACAAAGCAACAGAGCCTAGGGCACTTCCACTTATGGTCCTATAGCTTAGGGAAATTAAAATCAAAAAGACACAGCCACCCCAAAGTTTGGGACGCCTCTGTTTAAAAGAACCTCGTTTACAGTACAAGTTCAACATCGCAGAAAGTGAAAAATGGATAAAGAAGTTGTGGTATTTACTTGCAAAACAATATCACTCAGCAATGAAATCTATGTCATCAGGCCCTTAGCAGCACAATGAGTGGATTCAGGTATGATGATTCTAACTGAAATAAGTCACACAGAAAAAGAAATATCATATGGTATCAGTAATACATGGAATGTAAACTTGGCTACACAGGAACTGAATTACAGAACAGAACAGGGTCTCATATTTAGAAAACCAACTGATGCTTGCTTAAGGGTAAAGGTGAGTTGGGGTGCTGCATAAAACCAGAGATTGAAATGAGCACAGATAAAGTTCCTTAAGCCAAATATGGAATAAACAAGAGCTACTCCTTGCTCAACGAAATGGACTCAACACCCCATATTAAATGCCTAAGAATGTACCTGACTAGTAAGTATCTTAAAACCTATGGATTGCTATGTCTCCGAAAGAGAATCAAGCATGTGTACAGGGGCATAAACGCAGCAGCGATAGGATTGGAGAGGTTCGGTGAGCAAATGAAGACCCTTTGAAGTCATATTGCATGGTACCCATTCCACGGGTTTCAACTACCCAGGTTTAAGGTATTCTTCCTACTGGAAAAACATGCATGTGGAACCCAGAGTATGATCAACCATGTGATCGGGAGACGTGTTCAAATATCTGTCAGTTTTCGTACCCTGGTACTCGGGTGCAACATTCCAGACGCTTTACTAACACTCTCCTGACTTGGAGAGTCAGTCCCTTTAACCTCCTGTTTGGCCCAGTTTGCAATTTCAGCGGAAGATGAACAGGATAGCGAGAACCAATGAGAGACTTGCTGGAGGTGTCTGGACGGGCAAATTTAACTCTCATTTCCCACCAGGAAGAGGAATTAACCAAAGCCTCAGCGTGCCATGCTGGAACAAGATTAGGGCCTGAAGCCATCCTGCGGTGTTGCGGCCAGGTCACAAGAAAGCGAGTTGAAGAAAGGAGCTCAGGGGCACTGTAATTCACAAACCTGCAGAGTTATAAATGACAGCTATCGTCCAAAAATATACTGAAGTAAGGCTGCCAAGAGGACTTGAAAGCGGGGCAGAATTGCAGGAAACCGATTTCAGGAGGTAGACTGGAATTGCATTGAAAGCATAGGAAAAGAGGCAGAACGTCCACAATGATGCACTTGGCCAAAAAGGGCGTATGCGTTTTTTCCTGAATATATTCAGGAAAAAACGCATACGCCCTTTTTGGCCAACTAAGCAAGCTTGCAAAGGAAATCTGCACTACAATGAAGTCTCACTTCCCCTCGGTCAAAAGGGCCATGTGGAAAAAGTGTAAAATCCAGAAAGGCAGGACAGGCCATGGAGAACTGGGAGCCTTGTTATGCTGATGGGCGGGATGTAAATTGCCAACAGACACTCGGGAGAAGTGTATGGTGTTTCCTGAAACATCTAAAAAACAAAGCAACAGAGCCTAGGGCACTTCCACTTATGGTCCTATAGCTTAGGGAAATTAAAATCAAAAAGACACAGCCACCTCAAAGTTTGGGACGCCTCTGTTTACAAGAACCTCGTTTACAGTACATGTTCAACGTCGCAGAAAGTGAAAAATGGATAAAGTAGTTGTGGTATTTACTTATAAAGCAATATCACTCAGCAATGAAATCTATGTCATCAGGCCCATAGCAGCATAATGAGTGGATTCAGGTACGATGATTCTAACTGAAATAAGTCACACAGAAAAAGAAACATCATAAGATATCACTAATACACGGAATGTAAACTTGGCTACACAGGAACTGAATTCCAAAACAGAAGAGGGTCTCAAATTTAGAAAACCAACTTATGCTTGCTTAAGGGGAAAGGTGAGTTGGGGTGCTGCATAAACCAGAGATTGAAATGAGCACAGATAAAGTTCCTTAAGCCAAATATAGAATAGACAAGATCTACTCCTTGCTCAACGAAATGGACTCAACACCGCATATTAAACGCCTAAGAATGTACCTGACTAGTAAGTATCTTAAAACCTATGGATTGCTATGTCTCTGAAAGGGAATCAAGCATGTGTACAGGGGCATAAACGCAGCAGTGATAGGATTGGAGAGGTTCGGTGAGCAAATGAAGACCCTTTGAAGTCATATTGCATGGTACCCATTCCACGGGTTTCAACTACCCAGGTTTAAGGTATTCTTCCTTCAGCTAAAACATGCATGTGGAACCTAGAGTATGATCAACCATGTGATCGGGAGACGTGTTCAAATATGTCTAAGTTTTCGTACCCTGGTACTCGGGTGCAACATTCCAGACGCTTTACTAACACTCTCCCGACTTGGAGAGTCAGCGCCTTTAACCTCCTGTTTGGCCCAGTTTGCAATTTCTGCGGAAGATGAACAGGAATAGCGAGAACCAATGAGAGACTAGCTGGAGGTGTCTGGATGGGCAAATTTAACTCTCATTTCCCACCAGGAAGAGGAATTAACCAAAGGCTCAGCGTGCCGTGCCGGAACCAGATTAGGGCCTGAAGCCATCTTGCGGTGTTGCGGCCAGGTCACAAGAAAGCGAGTTGAAGAAAGGAGCTCAGGGGCACTGTAATTCACAAACCTGCAGAGTTATAAATGACAGGTATCATCCAAAAATATACTGAAGTAAGGCTGCCAAGAGGACTTGAAAGCGGGGCAGAATTGCAGGAAACCGATTTCAGGAGGTAGACTGGAATTGCATTGAAAGCATAGGAAAAGAGGCAGAACGTCCACAATGATGCACTTGGACAAAAAGGGCGTATGCGTTTTTTCCTGAATATACTCAGGAAAAACGCATACGCACTTTTTGGCCAACCAAGCAAGCTTGTAAAGGAAATCTGCACTACAATGAAGTCTCACTTCCCCCCAGTCAAAAGGGCCATCTGAAAAAAGTGTAAAATCCAGAAAGGCAGGACAGGCCATGGAGAACTGGGAGCCTTGTTATGCTGATGGGCGGGATGTAAATTGCCAACAGACAATAGGGAGAAGTGTATGGTGTTTCCTGAAACATCTAAAAAACAAAGCAACAGAGCCTAGGGCACTTCCACTTATGGTCCTATAGCTTAGGGAAATTAAAATCAAAAAGACACAGCCACCCCAAAGTTTGGGACGCCTCTGTTTACAAGAACCTCGTTTACCGTAAAAGTTCAATATCACAGAAAGTGAAAAATGGATAAAGAACTTGTGGTACTTACGTACAATGCAGTATCACTCAGCAATGAAATCTATGTCATCAGGCCCGTAGCAGCACAATGAGTGGATTCAGGTACGATGATTCTAACTGAAATAAGTCACACAGAAAAAGAAACATCATAAGATATCACTAATACACGGAATGTAAACTTGGCTACACAGGAACTGAATTCCAAAACAGAACAGGGTCTCAAATTTAGAAAACCACCTTATGCTTGCTTAAGGGGAAAGGTGAGTTGGGGTGCTGCATAAAACCAGAGATTGAAATGAGCACAGATAGAGTTCCTTAAGCCAAATATGGAATAGACAAGAGCTACACCTTGCTCAACGAAATGGACTCAACACCGCATATTAAACGCCTAAGAATGTACCTGACTAGTAAGTATCTTAAAACCTATGGATTGCTATGTCTCCGAAAGAGAATCAAGCATGTGTACAGGGGCATAAACGCAGCAGTGATAGGATTGGAGAGGTTCGGTGAGCAAATGAAGACCCTTTGAAGTCATATTGTATGGTACCCATTCCACGGGTCTCAACTCTCCAGGTTTAAGGTATTCTTCCTTCAGCTAAAACATGCATGTGGAACCCAGAGTATGAACAACCGTGTGAACGGGAGACGTGTTCAAATATGTCTCAGTTTTCGTACCCTGGTACTCGGGTGTAACATTCCAGACGCTTTACTAACACTCTCCCCACTTGGAGAGTCAGCGCCTTTAACCTCCTGTTTGGCCCAGTTTGCAATTTCTGCGGAAGATGAACAGGAATAGGGAGAACCAATGAGAGACTAGCTGGAGGTGTCTGGACGGGCAAATTTAACTCTCATTTCCCATCTGGAAGAGGAAATAACCAAAGGCTCAGCGTGCCGTGCCGGAATCAGATTAGGGCCTGAAGCCATCCTGCGGTGTTGCGGCCAGCTCAAAAGAAAGTGAGTTGAAGAAAGGAGCTCAGGGGCACTGTAATTCACAAACCTGCAGAGTTATAAATGACAGCTATCGTCCAAAAATAGACTGAAGTAAGGCTGCCAAGAGGACTTGAAAGCGGGGCAGAATTGCAGGAAACCGATTTCAGGAGGTAGACTGGAATTGCACTGAAAGCATAGGAAAAGAGGCAGAACGTCCACAATGATGCACTTGGCCAAAAAGGGCGTATGCGTTTTTTCCTGAATATATTCAGGAAAAAACGCATACGCCCTTTTTGGCCAACCAAGCAAGCTTGCAAAGGAAATCTGCACTACAATGAAGTCTCACTTCCCCCCGGTCAAAAGGGCCATCTGAAAAAAGTGTAAAATCCAGAAAGGCAGGACAGGCCATGGAGAACTGGGAGCCATGTTATGCTGATGGGCGGGATGTAAATTGCCAACAGACACTCGGGAGAAGTGTATGGTGTTTCCTGAAACATCTAAAAAACAAAGCAACAGAGCCTAGGGCACTTCCACTTATGGTCCTATAGCTTAGGGAAATTAAAATCAAAAAGAAACAGCCACCCCAAAGTTTGGGACGCCTCTGTTTACAAGAACCTCGTTTACCGTACAAGTTCAATATCACAGAAAGTGAAAAATGGATAAAGAACTTGTGGTACTTACGTACAATGCAGTATCACTCAGCAATGTAATCTATGTCATCAGGCCCGTAGCAGCATAATGAGTGGATTCAGGTACGATGATTCTAACTGAAATAAGTCACACAGAAAAAGAAACATCATAAGATATCACTAATACACGGAATGTAAACTTGGCTACACAGGAACTGAATTCCAAAACAGAACAGGGTCTCAAATTTAGAAAACCAACTTATGCTTGCTTAAGGGGAAAGGTGAGTTGGGGTGCTGCATAAAACCAGAGATTGAAATGAGCACAGATAAAGTTCCTTAAGCCAAATATGGAATAGACAAGAGCTACTCCTTGCTCAACGAAATGGACTCAACACCCCATATTAAACGCCTAAGAATGTACCTGACTAGTAAGTATCTTAAAACCTATGGATTGCTATGTCTCCAAAAGAGAATCAAGCATGTGTACAGGGGCATAAATGCAGCAGTGATAGGATTGGAGAGGTTCGGTGAGCAAATGAAGACCCTTTGAAGTCATATTGCATGGTACCCATTCCACGGGTCTCAACTCTCCAGGTTTAAGGTATTCTTCCTTCAGCTAAAACATGCATGTGGAACCCAGAGTATGATCAACCGTGTGAACGGGAGATGTGTTCAAATATGTCTCAGGTTTCCTCCCCTGGTACTCGGGTGCAACATTCCAGACGCTTTACTAACACTCTCCCCACTTGGAGAGTCAGCGCCTTTAACCTCCTGTTTGGCCCAGTTTGCAATTTCTGCGGAAGATGAACAGGAATAGGGAGAACCAATGAGAGACTAGCTGGAGGTGTCTGGACGGGCAAATTTAACTCTCATTTCCTATCTGGAAGAGGAAATAACCAAAGGCTCAGCGTGCCGTGCCGGAACCAGATTAGGGCCTGAAGCCATCCTGCGGTGTTGCGGCCAGCTCAAAAGAAAGTGAGTTGAAGAGAGGAGCTCAGGGGCACTGTAATTCACAAACCTGCAGAGTTATAAATGACAGCTATCGTCCAAAAATATACTGAAGTAAGGCTGCCAAGAGGACTTGAAAGCGGGGCAGAATTGCAGGAAACCGATTTCAGGAGATAGACTGGAATTGCATTGAAAGCATAGGAAAAGAGGCAGAACGTCCACAATGATGCACTTGGCCAAAAAGGGCGTATGCGTTTTTTCCTGAATATATTCAGGAAAAAACGCATACGCCCTTTTTGGCCAACCAAGCAAGCTTGCAAAGGAAATCTGCACTACAATGAAGTCTCACTTCCCCCCGGTCAAAAGGGCCATCTGAAAAAAGTGTAAAATCCAGAAAGGCAGCACAGGCCATGGAGAACTGGGAGCCATGTTATGCTGATGGGCGGGATGTAAATTGCCAACAGACAATAGGGAGAAGTGTATGGTGTTTCCTGAAACATCTAAAAAACAAAGCAACAGAGACTAGGGTACTTCCACTTATGGTCCTATAGCTTAGGGAAATTAAAATCAAAAAGACACAGCCACCCCAAAATTTGGGACGCCTCTGTTTACAAGAACCTCGTTTACAGTACAAGTTCAACATCGCAGAAAGTGAAAAATGGATAAAAAGCTGTGGTATTTACTTACAAAGCAATATCACTCAGCAATGAAATCTATGTCATCAGGCCCTTAGCAGCACAATGAGTGGATTCAGGTACGATGATTCTAACTGAAATAATTCACACAGAAAAAGAAACATCATAAGATATCAGTAATACACGGAATGTAAACTTCGCTACACAGGAACTGAATTACAGAACAGAACAGGGTCTCAAATTTAGAAAACCAACTTATGCTTGCTTAAGGGTAAAGGTGAGTTGGGGTGCTGCATAAAACCAGAGATTGAAATGAGCACAGATGAAGTTCCTTAAGCCAAATATGGAATAGACAAGAGCTACTCCTTGCTCAAGGAAATGGACTCAACACCCCATATTAAACGCCTAAGAATGTACCTGACTAGTAAGTATCTTAAAACCTATGGATTGCTATGTCTCCAAAAGAGAATCAAGCATGTGTACAGGGGCATAAATGCAGCAGTGATAGGATTGGAGAGGTTCGGTGAGCAAATGAAGACCCTTTGAAGTCATATTGCATGGTACCCATTCCACGGGTCTCAACTCTCCAGGTTTAAGGTATTCTTCCTTCAGCTAAAACATGCATGTGGAACCCAGAGTATGATCAACCGTGTGAACGGGAGATGTGTTCAAATATGTCTCAGTTTTCCTCCCCTGGTACTCGGGTGCAACATTCCAGACGCTTTACTAACACTCTCCCCACTTGGAGAGTCAGCGCCTTTAACCTCCTGTTTGGCCCAGTTTGCAATTTCTGCGGAAGATGAACAGGAATAGGGAGAACCAATGAGAGACTAGCTGGAGGTGTCTGGACGGGCAAATTTAACTCTCATTTCCTATCTGGAAGAGGAAATAACCAAAGGCTCAGCGTGCCGTGCCGGAACCAGATTAGGGCCTGAAGCCATCCTGCGGTGTTGCGGCCAGCTCAAAAGAAAGTGAGTTGAAGAAAGGAGCTCAGGGGCACTGTAATTCACAAACCTGCAGAGTTATAAATGACAGCTATCGTCCAAAAATATACTGAAGTAAGGCTGCCAAGAGGACTTGAAAGCGGGGCAGAATTGCAGGAAACCGATTTCAGGAGGTAGACTGGAATTGCATTGAAAGCATAGGAAAAGAGGCAGAACGTCCACAATGATGCACTTGGCCAAAAAGGGCGTATGCGTTTTTTCCTGAATATATTCAGGAAAAAACGCATACGCCCTTTTTGGCCAACCAAGCAAGCTTGCAAAGGAAATCTGCACTACAATGAAGTCTCACTTCCCCCCGGTCAAAAGGGCCATCTGAAAAAAGTGTAAAATCCAGAAAGGCAGCACAGGCCATGGAGAACTGGGAGCCTTGTTATGCTGATGGGCGGGATGTAAATTGCCAACAGACAATAGGGAGAAGTGTATGGTGTTTCCTGAAACATCTAAAAAACAAAGCAACAGAGCCTAGGGCACTTCCACTTATGGTCTTATAGCTTAGGGAAATTAAAATCAAAAAGACACAGCCACCCCAAAATTTGGGACGCCTCTGTTTACAAGAACCTCGTTTACAGTACAAGTTCAACATCGCAGAAAGTGAAAAATGGATAAAAAGCTGTGGTATTTACTTACAAAGCAATATCACTCAGCAATGAAATCTATGTCATCAGGCCCTTAGCAGCACAATGAGTGGATTCAGGTACGATGATTCTAACTGAAATAATTCACACAGAAAAAGAAACATCATAAGATATCAGTAATACACGGAATGTAAACTTCGCTACACAGGAACTGAATTACAGAACAGAACAGGGTCTCAAATTTAGAAAACCAACTTATGCTTGCTTAAGGGTAAAGGTGAGTTGGGGTGCTGCATAAAACCAGAGATTGAAATGAGCACAGATGAAGTTCCTTAAGCCAAATATGGAATAGACAAGAGCTACTCCTTGCTCAACGAAATGGACTCAACACCCCATATTAAACGCCTAAGAATGTACCTGACTAGTAAGTATCTTAAAACCTATGGATTGCTATGTCTCCAAAAGAGAATCAAGCATGTGTACAGGGGCATAAATGCAGCAGTGATAGGATTGGAGAGGTTCGGTGAGCAAATGAAGACCCTTTGAAGTCATATTGCATGGTACCCATTCCACGGGTCTCAACTCTCCAGGTTTAAGGTATTCTTCCTTCAGCTAAAACATGCATGTGGAACCCAGAGTATGATCAACCGTGTGAACGGGAGATGTGTTCAAATATGTCTCAGTTTTCCTCCCCTGGTACTCGGGTGCAACATTCCAGACGCTTTACTAACACTCTCCCCACTTGGAGAGTCAGCGCCTTTAACCTCCTGTTTGGCCCAGTTTGCAATTTCTGCGGAAGATGAACAGGAATAGGGAGAACCAATGAGAGACTAGCTGGAGGTGTCTGGACGGGCAAATTTAACTCTCATTTCCTATCTGGAAGAGGAAATAACCAAAGGCTCAGCGTGCCGTGCCGGAACCAGATTAGGGCCTGAAGCCATCCTGCGGTGTTGCGGCCAGCTCAAAAGAAAGTGAGTTGAAGAAAGGAGCTCAGGGGCACTGTAATTCACAAACCTGCAGAGTTATAAATGACAGCTATCGTCCAAAAATATACTGAAGTAAGGCTGCCAAGAGGACTTGAAAGCGGGGCAGAATTGCAGGAAACCGATTTCAGGAGGTAGACTGGAATTGCATTGAAAGCATAGGAAAAGAGGCAGAACGTCCACAATGATGCACTTGGCCAAAAAGGGCGTATGCGTTTTTTCCTGAATATATTCAGGAAAGAACGCATACGCCCTTTTTGGCCAACCAAGCAAGCTTGCAAAGGAAATCTGCACTACAATGAAGTCTCACTTCCCCCCGGTCAAAAGGGCCATCTGAAAAAAGTGTAAAATCCAGAAAGGCAGCACAGGCCATGGAGAACTGGGAGCCTTGTTATGCTGCTGGGCGGGATGTAAATTGCCAACAGACAATAGGGAGAAGTGTATGGTGTTTCCTGAAACATCTAAAAAACAAAGCAACAGAGCCTAGGGCACTTCCACTTATGGTCCTATAGCTTAGGGAAATTAAAATCAAAAAGACACAGCCACCCCAAAATTTGGGACGCCTCTGTTTACAAGAACCTCGTTTACAGTACAAGTTCAACATCGCAGAAAGTGAAAAATGGATAAAAAGCTGTGGTATTTACTTACAAAGCAATATCACTCAGCAATGTAATCTATGTCATCAGGCCCGTAGCAGCATAATGAGTGGATTCAGGTACGATGATTCTAACTGAAATAAGTCACACAGAAAAAGAAACATCATAAGATATCACTAATACACGGAATGTAAACTTGGCTACACAGGAACTGAATTCCAAAACAGAACAGGGTCTCAAATTTAGAAAACCAACTTATGCTTGCTTAAGGGGAAAGGTGAGTTGGGGTGCTGCATAAAACCAGAGATTGAAATGAGCACAGATAAAGTTCCTTAAGCCAAATATGGAATAGACAAGAGCTACTCCTTGCTCAACGAAATGGACTCAACACCCCATATTAAACGCCTAAGAATGTACCTGACTAGTAAGTATCTTAAAACCTATGGATTGCTATGTCTCCAAAAGAGAATCAAGCATGTGTACAGGGACATAAATGCAGCAGTGATAGGATTGGAGAGGTTCGGTGAGCAAATGAAGACCCTTTGAAGTCATATTGCATGGTACCCATTCCACGGGTCTCAACTCTCCAGGTTTAAGGTATTCTTCCTTCAGCTAAAACATGCATGTGGAACCCAGAGTATGATCAACCGTGTGAACGGGAGATGTGTTCAAATATGTCTCAGTTTTCCTCCCCTGGTACTCGGGTGCAACATTCCAGACGCTTTACTAACACTCTCCCCACTTGGAGAGTCAGCGCCTTTAACCTCCTGTTTGGCCCAGTTTGCAATTTCTGCGGAAGATGAACAGGAATAGGGAGAACCAATGAGAGACTAGCTGGAGGTGTCTGGACGGGCAAATTTAACTCTCATTTCCTATCTGGAAGAGGAAATAACCAAAGGCTCAGCGTGCCGTGCCGGAACCAGATTAGGGCCTGAAGCCATCCTGCGGTGTTGCGGCCAGCTCAAAAGAAAGTGAGTTGAAGAAAGGAGCTCAGGGGCACTGTAATTCACAAACCTGCAGAGTTATAAATGACAGCTATCGTCCAAAAATATACTGAAGTAAGGCTGCCAAGAGGACTTGAAAGCGGGGCAGAATTGCAGGAAACCGATTTCAGGAGGTAGACTGGAATTGCACTGAAAGCATAGGAAAAGAGGCAGAACGTCCACAATGATGCACTTGGCCAAAAAGGGCGTATGCGTTTTTTCCTGAATATATTCAGGAAAAAACGCATACGCCCTTTTTGGCCAACCAAGCAAGCTTGCAAAGGAAATCTGCACTACAATGAAGTCTCACTTCCCCCCGGTCAAAAGGGCCATCTGAAAAAAGTGTAAAATCCAGAAAGGCAGCACAGGCCATGGAGAACTGGGAGCCTTGTTATGCTGATGGGCGGGATGTAAATTGCCAACAGACAATAGGGAGAAGTGTATGGTGTTTCCTGAAACATCTAAAAAACAAAGCAACAGAGCCTAGGGCACTTCCACTTATGGTCCTATAGCTTAGGGAAATTAAAATAAAAAAGACACAGCCACCCCAAAATTTGGGACGCCTCTGTTTACAAGAACCTCGTTTACAGTACAAGTTCAACATCGCAGAAAGTGAAAAATGGATAAAAAGCTGTGGTATTTACTTACAAAGCAATATCACTCAGCAATGAAATCTATGTCATCAGGCCCTTAGCAGCACAATGAGTGGATTCAGGTACGATGATTCTAACTGAAATAATTCACACAGAAAAAGAAACATCATAAGATATCAGTAATACACGGAATGTAAACTTCGCTACACAGGAACTGAATTACAGAACAGAACAGGGTCTCAAATTTAGAAAACCAACTTATGCTTGCTTAAGGGTAAAGGTGAGTTGGGGTGCTGCATAAAACCAGAGATTGAAATGAGCACAGATGAAGTTCCTTAAGCCAAATATGGAATAGACAAGAGCTACTCCTTGCTCAACGAAATGGACTCAACACCCCATATTAAACGCCTTAGAATGTACCTGACTAGTAAGTATCTTAAAACCTATGGATTGCTATGTCTCCAAAAGAGAATCAAGCATGTGTACAGGGGCATAAATGCAGCAGTGATAGGATTGGAGAGGTTCGGTGAGCAAATGAAGACCCTTTGAAGTCATATTGCATGGTACCCATTCCACGGGTCTCAACTCTCCAGGTTTAAGGTATTCTTCCTTCAGCTAAAACATGCATGTGGAACCCAGAGTATGATCAACCGTGTGAACGGGAGATGTGTTCAAATATGTCTCAGTTTTCCTCCCCTGGTACTCGGGTGCAACATTCCAGACGCTTTACTAACACTCTCCCCACTTGGAGAGTCAGCGCCTTTAACCTCCTGTTTGGCCCAGTTTGCAATTTCTGCGGAAGATGAACAGGAATAGGGAGAACCAATGAGAGACTAGCTGGAGGTGTCTGGACGGGCAAATTTAACTCTCATTTCCTATCTGGAAGAGGAAATAACCAAAGGCTCAGCGTGCCGTGCCGGAACCAGATTAGGGCCTGAAGCCATCCTGCGGTGTTGCGGCCAGCTCAAAAGAAAGTGAGTTGAAGAAAGGAGCTCAGGGGCACTGTAATTCACAAACCTGCAGAGTTATAAATGACAGCTATCGTCCAAAAATATACTGAAGTAAGGCTGCCAAGAGGACTTGAAAGCGGGGCAGAATTGCAGGAAACCGATTTCAGGAGGTAGACTGGAATTGCATTGAAAGCATAGGAAAAGAGGCAGAACGTCCACAATGATGCACTTGGCCAAAAAGGGCGTATGCGTTTTTTCCTGAATATATTCAGGAAAAAACGCATACGCCCTTTTTGGCCAACCAAGCAAGCTTGCAAAGGAAATCTGCACTACAATGAAGTCTCACTTCCCCCCGGTCAAAAGGGCCATCTGAAAAAAGTGTAAAATCCAGAAAGGCAGCACAGGCCATGGAGAACTGGGAGCCTTGTTATGCTGCTGGGCGGGATGTAAATTGCCAACAGACAATAGGGAGAAGTGTATGGTGTTTCCTGAAACATCTAAAAAACAAAGCAACAGAGCCTAGGGCACTTCCACTTATGGTCCTATAGCTTAGGGAAATTAAAATAAAAAAGACACAGCCACCCCAAAATTTGGGACGCCTCTGTTTACAAGAACCTCGTTTACAGTACAAGTTCAACATCGCAGAAAGTGAAAAATGGATAAAAAGCTGTGGTATTTACTTACAAAGCAATATCACTCAGCAATGTAATCTATGTCATCAGGCCCGTAGCAGCATAATGAGTGGATTCAGGTACGATGATTCTAACTGAAATAAGTCACACAGAAAAAGAAACATCATAAGATATCACTAATACACGGAATGTAAACTTGGCTACACAGGAACTGAATTCCAAAACAGAACAGGGTCTCAAATTTAGAAAACCAACTTATGCTTGCTTAAGGGGAAAGGTGAGTTGGGGTGCTGCATAAAACCAGAGATTGAAATGAGCACAGATAAAGTTCCTTAAGCCAAATATGGAATAGACAAGAGCTACTCCTTGCTCAACGAAATGGACTCAACACCCCATATTAAACGCCTAAGAATGTACCTGACTAGTAAGTATCTTAAAACCTATGGATTGCTATGTCTCCAAAAGAGAATCAAGCATGTGTACAGGGGCATAAATGCAGCAGTGATAGGATTGGAGAGGTTCGGTGAGCAAATGAAGACCCTTTGAAGTCATATTGCATGGTACCCATTCCACGGGTCTCAACTCTCCAGGTTTAAGGTATTCTTCCTTCAGCTAAAACATGCATGTGGAACCCAGAGTATGATCAACCGTGTGAACGGGAGATGTGTTCAAATATGTCTCAGTTTTCCTCCCCTGGTACTCGGGTGCAACATTCCAGACGCTTTACTAACACTCTCCCCACTTGGAGAGTCAGCGCCTTTAACCTCCTGTTTGGCCCAGTTTGCAATTTCTGCGGAAGATGAACAGGAATAGGGAGAACCAATGAGAGACTAGCTGGAGGTGTCTGGACGGGCAAATTTAACTCTCATTTCCTATCTGGAAGAGGAAATAACCAAAGGCTCAGCGTGCCGTGCCGGAACCAGATTAGGGCCTGAAGCCATCCTGCGGTGTTGCGGCCAGCTCAAAAGAAAGTGAGTTGAAGAAAGGAGCTCAGGGGCACTGTAATTCACAAACCTGCAGAGTTATAAATGACAGCTATCGTCCAAAAATATACTGAAGTAAGGCTGCCAAGAGGACTTGAAAGCGGGGCAGAATTGCAGGAAACCGATTTCAGGAGGTAGACTGGAATTGCATTGAAAGCATAGGAAAAGAGGCAGAACGTCCACAATGATGCACTTGGCCAAAAAGGGCGTATGCGTTTTTTCCTGAATATATTCAGGAAAAAACGCATACGCCCTTTTTGGCCAACCAAGCAAGCTTGCAAAGGAAATCTGCACTACAATGAAGTCTCACTTCCCCCCGGTCAAAAGGGCCATCTGAAAAAAGTGTAAAATCCAGAAAGGCAGCACAGGCCATGGAGAACTGGGAGCCTTGTTATGCTGCTGGGCGGGATGTAAATTGCCAACAGACAATAGGGAGAAGTGTATGGTGTTTCCTGAAACATCTAAAAAACAAAGCAACAGAGCCTAGGGCACTTCCACTTATGGTCCTATAGCTTAGGGAAATTAAAATAAAAAAGACACAGCCACCCCAAAATTTGGGACGCCTCTGTTTACAAGAACCTCGTTTACAGTACAAGTTCAACATCGCAGAAAGTGAAAAATGGATAAAAAGCTGTGGTATTTACTTACAAAGCAATATCACTCAGCAATGTAATCTATGTCATCAGGCCCGTAGCAGCATAATGAGTGGATTCAGGTACGATGATTCTAACTGAAATAAGTCACACAGAAAAAGAAACATCATAAGATATCACTAATACACGGAATGTAAACTTGGCTACACAGGAACTGAATTCCAAAACAGAACAGGGTCTCAAATTTAGAAAACCAACTTATGCTTGCTTAAGGGGAAAGGTGAGTTGGGGTGCTGCATAAAACCAGAGATTGAAATGAGCACAGATAAAGTTCCTTAAGCCAAATATGGAATAGACAAGAGCTACTCCTTGCTCAACGAAATGGACTCAACACCCCATATTAAACGCCTAAGAATGTACCTGACTAGTAAGTATCTTAAAACCTATGGATTGCTATGTCTCCAAAAGAGAATCAAGCATGTGTACAGGGGCATAAATGCAGCAGTGATAGGATTGGAGAGGTTCGGTGAGCAAATGAAGACCCTTTGAAGTCATATTGCATGGTACCCATTCCACGGGTCTCAACTCTCCAGGTTTAAGGTATTCTTCCTTCAGCTAAAACATGCATGTGGAACCCAGAGTATGATCAACCGTGTGAACGGGAGATGTGTTCAAATATGTCTCAGTTTTCCTCCCCTGGTACTCGGGTGCAACATTCCAGACGCTTTACTAACACTCTCCCCACTTGGAGAGTCAGCGCCTTTAACCTCCTGTTTGGCCCAGTTTGCAATTTCTGCGGAAGATGAACAGGAATAGGGAGAACCAATGAGAGACTAGCTGGAGGTGTCTGGACGGGCAAATTTAACTCTCATTTCCTATCTGGAAGAGGAAATAACCAAAGGCTCAGCGTGCCGTGCCGGAACCAGATTAGGGCCTGAAGCCATCCTGCGGTGTTGCGGCCAGCTCAAAAGAAAGTGAGTTGAAGAAAGGAGCTCAGGGGCACTGTAATTCACAAACCTGCAGAGTTATAAATGACAGCTATCGTCCAAAAATATACTGAAGTAAGGCTGCCAAGAGGACTTGAAAGCGGGGCAGAATTGCAGGAAACCGATTTCAGGAGGTAGACTGGAATTGCACTGAAAGCATAGGAAAAGAGGCAGAACGTCCACAATGATGCACTTGGCCAAAAAGGGCGTATGCGTTTTTTCCTGAATATATTCAGGAAAAAACGCATACGCCCTTTTTGGCCAACCAAGCAAGCTTGCAAAGGAAATCTGCACTACAATGAAGTCTCACTTCCCCCCGGTCAAAAGGGCCATCTGAAAAAAGTGTAAAATCCAGAAAGGCAGCACAGGCCATGGAGAACTGGGAGCCTTGTTATGCTGCTGGGCGGGATGTAAATTGCCAACAGACAATAGGGAGAAGTGTATGGTGTTTCCTGAAACATCTAAAAAACAAAGCAACAGAGCCTAGGGCACTTCCACTTATGGTCCTATAGCTTAGGGAAATTAAAATAAAAAAGACACAGCCACCCCAAAATTTGGGACGCCTCTGTTTACAAGAACCTCGTTTACAGTACAAGTTCAACATCGCAGAAAGTGAAAAATGGATAAAAAGCTGTGGTATTTACTTACAAAGCAATATCACTCAGCAATGTAATCTATGTCATCAGGCCCGTAGCAGCATAATGAGTGGATTCAGGTACGATGATTCTAACTGAAATAAGTCACACAGAAAAAGAAACATCATAAGATATCACTAATACACGGAATGTAAACTTGGCTACACAGGAACTGAATTCCAAAACAGAACAGGGTCTCAAATTTAGAAAACCAACTTATGCTTGCTTAAGGGGAAAGGTGAGTTGGGGTGCTGCATAAAACCAGAGATTGAAATGAGCACAGATAAAGTTCCTTAAGCCAAATATGGAATAGACAAGAGCTACTCCTTGCTCAACGAAATGGACTCAACACCCCATATTAAACGCCTAAGAATGTACCTGACTAGTAAGTATCTTAAAACCTATGGATTGCTATGTCTCCAAAAGAGAATCAAGCATGTGTACAGGGGCATAAATGCAGCAGTGATAGGATTGGAGAGGTTCGGTGAGCAAATGAAGACCCTTTGAAGTCATATTGCATGGTACCCATTCCACGGGTCTCAACTCTCCAGGTTTAAGGTATTCTTCCTTCAGCTAAAACATGCATGTGGAACCCAGAGTATGATCAACCGTGTGAACGGGAGATGTGTTCAAATATGTCTCAGTTTTCCTCCCCTGGTACTCGGGTGCAACATTCCAGACGCTTTACTAACACTCTCCCCACTTGGAGAGTCAGCGCCTTTAACCTCCTGTTTGGCCCAGTTTGCAATTTCTGCGGAAGATGAACAGGAATAGGGAGAACCAATGAGAGACTAGCTGGAGGTGTCTGGACGGGCAAATTTAACTCTCATTTCCTATCTGGAAGAGGAAATAACCAAAGGCTCAGCGTGCCGTGCCGGAACCAGATTAGGGCCTGAAGCCATCCTGCGGTGTTGCGGCCAGCTCAAAAGAAAGTGAGTTGAAGAAAGGAGCTCAGGGGCACTGTAATTCACAAACCTGCAGAGTTATAAATGACAGCTATCGTCCAAAAATATACTGAAGTAAGGCTGCCAAGAGGACTTGAAAGCGGGGCAGAATTGCAGGAAACCGATTTCAGGAGGTAGACTGGAATTGCACTGAAAGCATAGGAAAAGAGGCAGAACGTCCACAATGATGCACTTGGCCAAAAAGGGCGTATGCGTTTTTTCCTGAATATATTCAGGAAAAAACGCATACGCCCTTTTTGGCCAACCAAGCAAGCTTGCAAAGGAAATCTGCACTACAATGAAGTCTCACTTCCCCCCGGTCAAAAGGGCCATCTGAAAAAAGTGTAAAATCCAGAAAGGCAGCACAGGCCATGGAGAACTGGGAGCCTTGTTATGCTGCTGGGCGGGATGTAAATTGCCAACAGACAATAGGGAGAAGTGTATGGTGTTTCCTGAAACATCTAAAAAACAAAGCAACAGAGCCTAGGGCACTTCCACTTATGGTCCTATAGCTTAGGGAAATTAAAATCAAAAAGACACAGCCACCCCAAAATTTGGGACGCCTCTGTTTACAAGAACCTCGTTTACAGTACAAGTTCAACATCGCAGAAAGTGAAAAATGGATAAAAAGCTGTGGTATTTACTTACAAAGCAATATCACTCAGCAATGAAATCTATGTCATCAGGCCCTTAGCAGCACAATGAGTGGATTCAGGTACGATGATTCTAACTGAAATAATTCACACAGAAAAAGAAACATCATAAGATATCAGTAATACACGGAATGTAAACTTCGCTACACAGGAACTGAATTACAGAACAGAACAGGGTCTCAAATTTAGAAAACCAACTTATGCTTGCTTAAGGGTAAAGGTGAGTTGGGGTGCTGCATAAAACCAGAGATTGAAATGAGCACAGATGAAGTTCCTTAAGCCAAATATGGAATAGACAAGAGCTACTCCTTGCTCAAGGAAATGGACTCAACACCCCATATTAAACGCCTAAGAATGTACCTGACTAGTAAGTATCTTAAAACCTATGGATTGCTATGTCTCCAAAAGAGAATCAAGCATGTGTACAGGGGCATAAATGCAGCAGTGATAGGATTGGAGAGGTTCGGTGAGCAAATGAAGACCCTTTGAAGTCATATTGCATGGTACCCATTCCACGGGTCTCAACTCTCCAGGTTTAAGGTATTCTTCCTTCAGCTAAAACATGCATGTGGAACCCAGAGTATGATCAACCGTGTGAACGGGAGATGTGTTCAAATATGTCTCAGTTTTCCTCCCCTGGTACTCGGGTGCAACATTTCAGACGCTTTACTAACACTCTCCCCACTTGGAGAGTCAGCGCCTTTAACCTCCTGTTTGGCCCAGTTTGCAATTTCTGCGGAAGATGAACAGGAATAGGGAGAACCAATGAGAGACTAGCTGGAGGTGTCTGGACGGGCAAATTTAACTCTCATTTCCTATCTGGAAGAGGAAATAACCAAAGGCTCAGCGTGCCGTGCCGGAACCAGATTAGGGCCTGAAGCCATCCTGCGGTGTTGCGGCCAGCTCAAAAGAAAGTGAGTTGAAGAAAGGAGCTCAGGGGCACTGTAATTCACAAACCTGCAGAGTTATAAATGACAGCTATCGTCCAAAAATATACTGAAGTAAGGCTGCCAAGAGGACTTGAAAGCGGGGCAGAATTGCAGGAAACCGATTTCAGGAGGTAGACTGGAATTGCATTGAAAGCATAGGAAAAGAGGCAGAACGTCCACAATGATGCACTTGGCCAAAAAGGGCGTATGCGTTTTTTCCTGAATATATTCAGGAAAAAACGCATACGCCCTTTTTGGCCAACCAAGCAAGCTTGCAAAGGAAATCTGCACTACAATGAAGTCTCACTTCCCCCCGGTCAAAAGGGCCATCTGAAAAAAGTGTAAAATCCAGAAAGGCAGCACAGGCCATGGAGAACTGGGAGCCTTGTTATGCTGCTGGGCGGGATGTAAATTGCCAACAGACAATAGGGAGAAGTGTATGGTGTTTCCTGAAACATCTAAAAAACAAAGCAACAGAGCCTAGGGCACTTCCACTTATGGTCTTATAGCTTAGGGAAATTAAAATCAAAAAGACACAGCCACCCCAAAATTTGGGACGCCTCTGTTTACAAGAACCTCGTTTACAGTACAAGTTCAACATCGCAGAAAGTGAAAAATGGATAAAAAGCTGTGGTATTTACTTACAAAGCAATATCACTCAGCAATGAAATCTATGTCATCAGGCCCTTAGCAGCACAATGAGTGGATTCAGGTACGATGATTCTAACTGAAATAATTCACACAGAAAAAGAAACATCATAGGATATCAGTAATACACGGAATGTAAACTTCGCTACACAGGAACTGAATTACAGAACAGAACAGGGTCTCAAATTTAGAAAACCAACTTATGCTTGCTTAAGGGTAAAGGTGAGTTGGGGTGCTGCATAAAACCAGAGATTGAAATGAGCACAGATGAAGTTCCTTAAGCCAAATATGGAATAGACAAGAGCTACTCCTTGCTCAACGAAATGGACTCAACACCCCATATTAAACGCCTAAGAATGTACCTGACTAGTAAGTATCTTAAAACCTATGGATTGCTATGTCTCCAAAAGAGAATCAAGCATGTGTACAGGGGCATAAATGCAGCAGTGATAGGATTGGAGAGGTTCGGTGAGCAAATGAAGACCCTTTGAAGTCATATTGCATGGTACCCATTCCACGGGTCTCAACTCTCCAGGTTTAAGGTATTCTTCCTTCAGCTAAAACATGCATGTGGAACCCAGAGTATGATCAACCGTGTGAACGGGAGATGTGTTCAAATATGTCTCAGTTTTCCTCCCCTGGTACTCGGGTGCAACATTCCAGACGCTTTACTAACACTCTCCCCACTTGGAGAGTCAGCGCCTTTAACCTCCTGTTTGGCCCAGTTTGCAATTTCTGCGGAAGATGAACAGGAATAGGGAGAACCAATGAGAGACTAGCTGGAGGTGTCTGGACGGGCAAATTTAACTCTCATTTCCTATCTGGAAGAGGAAATAACCAAAGGCTCAGCGTGCCGTGCCGGAACCAGATTAGGGCCTGAAGCCATCCTGCGGTGTTGCGGCCAGCTCAAAAGAAAGTGAGTTGAAGAAAGGAGCTCAGGGGCACTGTAATTCACAAACCTGCAGAGTTATAAATGACAGCTATCGTCCAAAAATATACTGAAGTAAGGCTGCCAAGAGGACTTGAAAGCGGGGCAGAATTGCAGGAAACCGATTTCAGGAGGTAGACTGGAATTGCATTGAAAGCATAGGAAAAGAGGCAGAACGTCCACAATGATGCACTTGGCCAAAAAGGGCGTATGCGTTTTTTCCTGAATATATTCAGGAAAGAACGCATACGCCCTTTTTGGCCAACCAAGCAAGCTTGCAAAGGAAATCTGCACTACAATGAAGTCTCACTTCCCCCCGGTCAAAAGGGCCATCTGAAAAAAGTGTAAAATCCAGAAAGGCAGCACAGGCCATGGAGAACTGGGAGCCTTGTTATGCTGCTGGGCGGGATGTAAATTGCCAACAGACAATAGGGAGAAGTGTATGGTGTTTCCTGAAACATCTAAAAAACAAAGCAACAGAGCCTAGGGCACTTCCACTTATGGTCCTATAGCTTAGGGAAATTAAAATCAAAAAGACACAGCCACCCCAAAATTTGGGACGCCTCTGTTTACAAGAACCTCGTTTACAGTACAAGTTCAACATCGCAGAAAGTGAAAAATGGATAAAAAGCTGTGGTATTTACTTACAAAGCAATATCACTCAGCAATGTAATCTATGTCATCAGGCCCGTAGCAGCATAATGAGTGGATTCAGGTACGATGATTCTAACTGAAATAAGTCACACAGAAAAAGAAACATCATAAGATATCACTAATACACGGAATGTAAACTTGGCTACACAGGAACTGAATTCCAAAACAGAACAGGGTCTCAAATTTAGAAAACCAACTTATGCTTGCTTAA
Organism: Grampus griseus; assembly: GCF_964374135.1. Taxonomy (NCBI): domain Eukaryota; kingdom Metazoa; phylum Chordata; class Mammalia; order Artiodactyla; family Delphinidae; genus Grampus; species Grampus griseus. The sequence goes on along the minus strand of NW_028133221.1, from coordinate 211,678 downwards.
GGGGAAAGGTGAGTTGGGGTGCTGCATAAAACCAGAGATTGAAATGAGCACAGATAAAGTTCCTTAAGCCAAATATGGAATAGACAAGAGCTACTCCTTGCTCAACGAAATGGACTCAACACCCCATATTAAACGCCTAAGAATGTACCTGACTAGTAAGTATCTTAAAACCTATGGATTGCTATGTCTCCAAAAGAGAATCAAGCATGTGTACAGGGACATAAATGCAGCAGTGATAGGATTGGAGAGGTTCGGTGAGCAAATGAAGACCCTTTGAAGTCATATTGCATGGTACCCATTCCACGGGTCTCAACTCTCCAGGTTTAAGGTATTCTTCCTTCAGCTAAAACATGCATGTGGAACCCAGAGTATGATCAACCGTGTGAACGGGAGATGTGTTCAAATATGTCTCAGTTTTCCTCCCCTGGTACTCGGGTGCAACATTCCAGACGCTTTACTAACACTCTCCCCACTTGGAGAGTCAGCGCCTTTAACCTCCTGTTTGGCCCAGTTTGCAATTTCTGCGGAAGATGAACAGGAATAGGGAGAACCAATGAGAGACTAGCTGGAGGTGTCTGGACGGGCAAATTTAACTCTCATTTCCTATCTGGAAGAGGAAATAACCAAAGGCTCAGCGTGCCGTGCCGGAACCAGATTAGGGCCTGAAGCCATCCTGCGGTGTTGCGGCCAGCTCAAAAGAAAGTGAGTTGAAGAAAGGAGCTCAGGGGCACTGTAATTCACAAACCTGCAGAGTTATAAATGACAGCTATCGTCCAAAAATATACTGAAGTAAGGCTGCCAAGAGGACTTGAAAGCGGGGCAGAATTGCAGGAAACCGATTTCAGGAGGTAGACTGGAATTGCACTGAAAGCATAGGAAAAGAGGCAGAACGTCCACAATGATGCACTTGGCCAAAAAGGGCGTATGCGTTTTTTCCTGAATATATTCAGGAAAAAACGCATACGCCCTTTTTGGCCAACCAAGCAAGCTTGCAAAGGAAATCTGCACTACAATGAAGTCTCACTTCCCCCCGGTCAAAAGGGCCATCTGAAAAAAGTGTAAAATCCAGAAAGGCAGCACAGGCCATGGAGAACTGGGAGCCTTGTTATGCTGCTGGGCGGGATGTAAATTGCCAACAGACAATAGGGAGAAGTGTATGGTGTTTCCTGAAACATCTAAAAAACAAAGCAACAGAGCCTAGGGCACTTCCACTTATGGTCCTATAGCTTAGGGAAATTAAAATAAAAAAGACACAGCCACCCCAAAATTTGGGACGCCTCTGTTTACAAGAACCTCGTTTACAGTACAAGTTCAACATCGCAGAAAGTGAAAAATGGATAAAAAGCTGTGGTATTTACTTACAAAGCAATATCACTCAGCAATGTAATCTATGTCATCAGGCCCGTAGCAGCATAATGAGTGGATTCAGGTACGATGATTCTAACTGAAATAAGTCACACAGAAAAAGAAACATCATAAGATATCACTAATACACGGAATGTAAACTTGGCTACACAGGAACTGAATTCCAAAACAGAACAGGGTCTCAAATTTAGAAAACCAACTTATGCTTGCTTAAGGGGAAAGGTGAGTTGGGGTGCTGCATAAAACCAGAGATTGAAATGAGCACAGATAAAGTTCCTTAAGCCAAATATGGAATAGACAAGAGCTACTCCTTGCTCAACGAAATGGACTCAACACCCCATATTAAACGCCTAAGAATGTACCTGACTAGTAAGTATCTTAAAACCTATGGATTGCTATGTCTCCAAAAGAGAATCAAGCATGTGTACAGGGGCATAAATGCAGCAGTGATAGGATTGGAGAGGTTCGGTGAGCAAATGAAGACCCTTTGAAGTCATATTGCATGGTACCCATTCCACGGGTCTCAACTCTCCAGGTTTAAGGTATTCTTCCTTCAGCTAAAACATGCATGTGGAACCCAGAGTATGATCAACCGTGTGAACGGGAGATGTGTTCAAATATGTCTCAGTTTTCCTCCCCTGGTACTCGGGTGCAACATTCCAGACGCTTTACTAACACTCTCCCCACTTGGAGAGTCAGCGCCTTTAACCTCCTGTTTGGCCCAGTTTGCAATTTCTGCGGAAGATGAACAGGAATAGGGAGAACCAATGAGAGACTAGCTGGAGGTGTCTGGACGGGCAAATTTAACTCTCATTTCCTATCTGGAAGAGGAAATAACCAAAGGCTCAGCGTGCCGTGCCGGAACCAGATTAGGGCCTGAAGCCATCCTGCGGTGTTGCGGCCAGCTCAAAAGAAAGTGAGTTGAAGAAAGGAGCTCAGGGGCACTGTAATTCACAAACCTGCAGAGTTATAAATGACAGCTATCGTCCAAAAATATACTGAAGTAAGGCTGCCAAGAGGACTTGAAAGCGGGGCAGAATTGCAGGAAACCGATTTCAGGAGGTAGACTGGAATTGCACTGAAAGCATAGGAAAAGAGGCAGAACGTCCACAATGATGCACTTGGCCAAAAAGGGCGTATGCGTTTTTTCCTGAATATATTCAGGAAAAAACGCATACGCCCTTTTTGGCCAACCAAGCAAGCTTGCAAAGGAAATCTGCACTACAATGAAGTCTCACTTCCCCCCGGTCAAAAGGGCCATCTGAAAAAAGTGTAAAATCCAGAAAGGCAGCACAGGCCATGGAGAACTGGGAGCCTTGTTATGCTGATGGGCGGGATGTAAATTGCCAACAGACAATAGGGAGAAGTGTATGGTGTTTCCTGAAACATCTAAAAAACAAAGCAACAGAGCCTAGGGCACTTCCACTTATGGTCCTATAGCTTAGGGAAATTAAAATCAAAAAGACACAGCCACCCCAAAATTTGGGACGCCTCTGTTTACAAGAACCTCGTTTACAGTACAAGTTCAACATCGCAGAAAGTGAAAAATGGATAAAAAGCTGTGGTATTTACTTACAAAGCAATATCACTCAGCAATGAAATCTATGTCATCAGGCCCTTAGCAGCACAATGAGTGGATTCAGGTACGATGATTCTAACTGAAATAATTCACACAGAAAAAGAAACATCATAAGATATCAGTAATACACGGAATGTAAACTTCGCTACACAGGAACTGAATTACAGAACAGAACAGGGTCTCAAATTTAGAAAACCAACTTATGCTTGCTTAAGGGTAAAGGTGAGTTGGGGTGCTGCATAAAACCAGAGATTGAAATGAGCACAGATGAAGTTCCTTAAGCCAAATATGGAATAGACAAGAGCTACTCCTTGCTCAAGGAAATGGACTCAACACCCCATATTAAACGCCTAAGAATGTACCTGACTAGTAAGTATCTTAAAACCTATGGATTGCTATGTCTCCAAAAGAGAATCAAGCATGTGTACAGGGGCATAAATGCAGCAGTGATAGGATTGGAGAGGTTCGGTGAGCAAATGAAGACCCTTTGAAGTCATATTGCATGGTACCCATTCCACGGGTCTCAACTCTCCAGGTTTAAGGTATTCTTCCTTCAGCTAAAACATGCATGTGGAACCCAGAGTATGATCAACCGTGTGAACGGGAGATGTGTTCAAATATGTCTCAGTTTTCCTCCCCTGGTACTCGGGTGCAACATTTCAGACGCTTTACTAACACTCTCCCCACTTGGAGAGTCAGCGCCTTTAACCTCCTGTTTGGCCCAGTTTGCAATTTCTGCGGAAGATGAACAGGAATAGGGAGAACCAATGAGAGACTAGCTGGAGGTGTCTGGACGGGCAAATTTAACTCTCATTTCCTATCTGGAAGAGGAAATAACCAAAGGCTCAGCGTGCCGTGCCGGAACCAGATTAGGGCCTGAAGCCATCCTGCGGTGTTGCGGCCAGCTCAAAAGAAAGTGAGTTGAAGAAAGGAGCTCAGGGGCACTGTAATTCACAAACCTGCAGAGTTATAAATGACAGCTATCGTCCAAAAATATACTGAAGTAAGGCTGCCAAGAGGACTTGAAAGCGGGGCAGAATTGCAGGAAACCGATTTCAGGAGGTAGACTGGAATTGCATTGAAAGCATAGGAAAAGAGGCAGAACGTCCACAATGATGCACTTGGCCAAAAAGGGCGTATGCGTTTTTTCCTGAATATATTCAGGAAAAAACGCATACGCCCTTTTTGGCCAACCAAGCAAGCTTGCAAAGGAAATCTGCACTACAATGAAGTCTCACTTCCCCCCGGTCAAAAGGGCCATCTGAAAAAAGTGTAAAATCCAGAAAGGCAGCACAGGCCATGGAGAACTGGGAGCCTTGTTATGCTGATGGGCGGGATGTAAATTGCCAACAGACAATAGGGAGAAGTGTATGGTGTTTCCTGAAACATCTAAAAAACAAAGCAACAGAGCCTAGGGCACTTCCACTTATGGTCTTATAGCTTAGGGAAATTAAAATCAAAAAGACACAGCCACCCCAAAATTTGGGACGCCTCTGTTTACAAGAACCTCGTTTACAGTACAAGTTCAACATCGCAGAAAGTGAAAAATGGATAAAAAGCTGTGGTATTTACTTACAAAGCAATATCACTCAGCAATGAAATCTATGTCATCAGGCCCTTAGCAGCACAATGAGTGGATTCAGGTACGATGATTCTAACTGAAATAATTCACACAGAAAAAGAAACATCATAAGATATCAGTAATACACGGAATGTAAACTTCGCTACACAGGAACTGAATTACAGAACAGAACAGGGTCTCAAATTTAGAAAACCAACTTATGCTTGCTTAAGGGTAAAGGTGAGTTGGGGTGCTGCATAAAACCAGAGATTGAAATGAGCACAGATGAAGTTCCTTAAGCCAAATATGGAATAGACAAGAGCTACTCCTTGCTCAACGAAATGGACTCAACACCCCATATTAAACGCCTAAGAATGTACCTGACTAGTAAGTATCTTAAAACCTATGGATTGCTATGTCTCCAAAAGAGAATCAAGCATGTGTACAGGGGCATAAATGCAGCAGTGATAGGATTGGAGAGGTTCGGTGAGCAAATGAAGACCCTTTGAAGTCATATTGCATGGTACCCATTCCACGGGTCTCAACTCTCCAGGTTTAAGGTATTCTTCCTTCAGCTAAAACATGCATGTGGAACCCAGAGTATGATCAACCGTGTGAACGGGAGATGTGTTCAAATATGTCTCAGTTTTCCTCCCCTGGTACTCGGGTGCAACATTCCAGACGCTTTACTAACACTCTCCCCACTTGGAGAGTCAGCGCCTTTAACCTCCTGTTTGGCCCAGTTTGCAATTTCTGCGGAAGATGAACAGGAATAGGGAGAACCAATGAGAGACTAGCTGGAGGTGTCTGGACGGGCAAATTTAACTCTCATTTCCTATCTGGAAGAGGAAATAACCAAAGGCTCAGCGTGCCGTGCCGGAACCAGATTAGGGCCTGAAGCCATCCTGCGGTGTTGCGGCCAGCTCAAAAGAAAGTGAGTTGAAGAAAGGAGCTCAGGGGCACTGTAATTCACAAACCTGCAGAGTTATAAATGACAGCTATCGTCCAAAAATATACTGAAGTAAGGCTGCCAAGAGGACGTGAAAGCGGGGCAGAATTGCAGGAAACCGATTTCAGGAGGTAGACTGGAATTGCATTGAAAGCATAGGAAAAGAGGCAGAACGTCCACAATGATGCACTTGGCCAAAAAGGGCGTATGCGTTTTTTCCTGAATATATTCAGGAAAAAACGCATACGCCCTTTTTGGCCAACCAAGCAAGCTTGCAAAGGAAATCTGCACTACAATGAAGTCTCACTTCCCCCCGGTCAAAAGGGCCATCTGAAAAAAGTGTAAAATCCAGCAAGGCAGGACAGGCCATGGAGAACTGGGAGCCTTGTTATGCTGCTGGGCGGGATGTAAATTGCCAACAGACAATAGGGAGAAGTGTATGGTGTTTCCTGAAACATCTAAAAAACAAAGCAACAGAGCCTAGGGCACTTCCACTTATGGTCCTATAGCTTAGGGAAATTAAAATCAAAAAGACACAGCCACCCCAAAATTTGGGACGCCTCTGTTTACAAGAACCTCGTTTACAGTACAAGTTCAACATCGCAGAAAGTGAAAAATGGATAAAAAGCTGTGGTATTTACTTACAAAGCAATATCACTCAGCAATGTAATCTATGTCATCAGACCCGTAGCAGCATAATGAGTGGATTCAGGTACGATGATTCTAACTGAAATAAGTCACACAGAAAAAGAAACATCATAAGATATCACTAATACACGGAATGTAAACTTGGCTACACAGGAACTGAATTCCAAAACAGAACAGGGTCTCAAATTTAGAAAACCAACTTATGCTTGCTTAAGGGGAAAGGTGAGTTGGGGTGCTGCATAAAACCAGAGATTGAAATGAGCACAGATAAAGTTCCTTAAGCCAAATATGGAATAGACAAGAGCTACTCCTTGCTCAACGAAATGGACTCAACACCCCATATTAAACGCCTAAGAATGTACCTGACTAGTAAGTATCTTAAAACCTATGGATTGCTATGTCTCCAAAAGAGAATCAAGCATGTGTACAGGGGCATAAATGCAGCAGTGATAGGATTGGAGAGGTTCGGTGAGCAAATGAAGACCCTTTGAAGTCATATTGCATGGTACCCATTCCACGGGTCTCAACTCTCCAGGTTTAAGGTATTCTTCCTTCAGCTAAAACATGCATGTGGAACCCAGAGTATGATCAACCGTGTGAACGGGAGATGTGTTCAAATATGTCTCAGTTTTCCTCCCCTGGTACTCGGGTGCAACATTCCAGACGCTTTACTAACACTCTCCCCACTTGGAGAGTCAGCACCTTTAACCTCCTGTTTGGCCCAGTTTGCAATTTCTGCGGAAGATGAACAGGAATAGGGAGAACCAATGAGAGACTAGCTGGAGGTGTCTGGACGGGCAAATTTAACTCTCATTTCCTATCTGGAAGAGGAAATAACCAAAGGCTCAGCGTGCCGTGCCGGAACCAGATTAGGGCCTGAAGCCATCCTGCGGTGTTGCGGCCAGCTCAAAAGAAAGTGAGTTGAAGAAAGGAGCTCAGGGGCACTGTAATTCACAAACCTGCAGAGTTATAAATGACAGCTATCGTCCAAAAATATACTGAAGTAAGGCTGCCAAGAGGACTTGAAAGCGGGGCAGAATTGCAGGAAACCGATTTCAGGAGGTAGACTGGAATTGCACTGAAAGCATAGGAAAAGAGGCAGAACGTCCACAATGATGCACTTGGCCAAAAAGGGCGTATGCGTTTTTTCCTGAATATATTCAGGAAAAAACGCATACGCCCTTTTTGGCCAACCAAGCAAGCTTGCAAAGGAAATCTGCACTACAATGAAGTCTCACTTCCCCCCGGTCAAAAGGGCCATCTGAAAAAAGTGTAAAATCCAGAAAGGCAGCACAGGCCATGGAGAACTGGGAGCCTTGTTATGCTGATGGGCGGGATGTAAATTGCCAACAGACAATAGGGAGAAGTGTATGGTGTTTCCTGAAACATCTAAAAAACAAAGCAACAGAGCCTAGGGCACTTCCACTTATGGTCCTATAGCTTAGGGAAATTAAAATCAAAAAGACACAGCCACCCCAAAATTTGGGACGCCTCTGTTTACAAGAACCTCGTTTACAGTACAAGTTCAACATCGCAGAAAGTGAAAAATGGATAAAAAGCTGTGGTATTTACTTACAAAGCAATATCACTCAGCAATGAAATCTATGTCATCAGGCCCTTAGCAGCACAATGAGTGGATTCAGGTACGATGATTCTAACTGAAATAATTCACACAGAAAAAGAAACATCATAAGATATCAGTAATACACGGAATGTAAACTTGGCTACACAGGAACTGAATTACAGAACAGAACAGGGTCTCAAATTTAGAAAACCAACTTATGCTTGCTTAAGGGTAAAGGTGAGTTGGGGTGCTGCATAAAACCAGAGATTGAAATGAGCACAGATGAAGTTCCTTAAGCCAAATATGGAATAGACAAGAGCTACTCCTTGCTCAACGAAATGGACTCAACACCCCATATTAAACGCCTAAGAATGTACCTGACTAGTAAGTATCTTAAAACCTATGGATTGCTATGTCTCCAAAAGAGAATCAAGCATGTGTACAGGGGCATAAATGCAGCAGTGATAGGATTGGAGAGGTTCGGTGAGCAAATGAAGACCCTTTGAAGTCATATTGCATGGTACCCATTCCACGGGTCTCAACTCTCCAGGTTTAAGGTATTCTTCCTTCAGCTAAAACATGCATGTGGAACCCAGAGTATGATCAACCGTGTGAACGGGAGATGTGTTCAAATATGTCTCAGTTTTCCTCCCCTGGTACTCGGGTGCAACATTCCAGACGCTTTACTAACACTCTCCCCACTTGGAGAGTCAGCGCCTTTAACCTCCTGTTTGGCCCAGTTTGCAATTTCTGCGGAAGATGAACAGGAATAGGGAGAACCAATGAGAGACTAGCTGGAGGTGTCTGGACGGGCAAATTTAACTCTCATTTCCTATCTGGAAGAGGAAATAACCAAAGGCTCAGCGTGCCGTGCCGGAACCAGATTAGGGCCTGAAGCCATCCTGCGGTGTTGCGGCCAGCTCAAAAGAAAGTGAGTTGAAGAAAGGAGCTCAGGGGCACTGTAATTCACAAACCTGCAGAGTTATAAATGACAGCTATCGTCCAAAAATATACTGAAGTAAGGCTGCCAAGAGGACTTGAAAGCGGGGCAGAATTGCAGGAAACCGATTTCAGGAGGTAGACTGGAATTGCATTGAAAGCATAGGAAAAGAGGCAGAACGTCCACAATGATGCACTTGGCCAAAAAGGGCGTATGCGTTTTTTCCTGAATATATTCAGGAAAAAACGCATACGCCCTTTTTGGCCAACCAAGCAAGCTTGCAAAGGAAATCTGCACTACAATGAAGTCTCACTTCCCCCCGGTCAAAAGGGCCATCTGAAAAAAGTGTAAAATCCAGAAAGGCAGCACAGGCCATGGAGAACTGGGAGCCTTGTTATGCTGCTGGGCGGGATGTAAATTGCCAACAGACAATAGGGAGAAGTGTATGGTGTTTCCTGAAACATCTAAAAAACAAAGCAACAGAGCCTAGGGCACTTCCACTTATGGTCCTATAGCTTAGGGAAATTAAAATCAAAAAGACACAGCCACCCCAAAATTTGGGACGCCTCTGTTTACAAGAACCTCGTTTACAGTACAAGTTCAACATCGCAGAAAGTGAAAAATGGATAAAAAGCTGTGGTATTTACTTACAAAGCAATATCACTCAGCAATGTAATCTATGTCATCAGGCCCGTAGCAGCATAATGAGTGGATTCAGGTACGATGATTCTAACTGAAATAAGTCACACAGAAAAAGAAACATCATAAGATATCACTAATACACGGAATGTAAACTTGGCTACACAGGAACTGAATTCCAAAACAGAACAGGGTCTCAAATTTAGAAAACCAACTTATGCTTGCTTAAGGGGAAAGGTGAGTTGGGGTGCTGCATAAAACCAGAGATTGAAATGAGCACAGATAAAGTTCCTTAAGCCAAATATGGAATAGACAAGAGCTACTCCTTGCTCAACGAAATGGACTCAACACCCCATATTAAACGCCTAAGAATGTACCTGACTAGTAAGTATCTTAAAACCTATGGATTGCTATGTCTCCAAAAGAGAATCAAGCATGTGTACAGGGGCATAAATGCAGCAGTGATAGGATTGGAGAGGTTCGGTGAGCAAATGAAGACCCTTTGAAGTCATATTGCATGGTACCCATTCCACGGGTCTCAACTCTCCAGGTTTAAGGTATTCTTCCTTCAGCTAAAACATGCATGTGGAACCCAGAGTATGATCAACCGTGTGAACGGGAGATGTGTTCAAATATGTCTCAGTTTTCCTCCCCTGGTACTCGGGTGCAACATTCCAGACGCTTTACTAACACTCTCCCCACTTGGAGAGTCAGCGCCTTTAACCTCCTGTTTGGCCCAGTTTGCAATTTCTGCGGAAGAGGAACAGGAATAGGGAGAACCAATGAGAGACTAGCTGGAGGTGTCTGGACGGGCAAATTTAACTCTCATTTCCTATCTGGAAGAGGAAATAACCAAAGGCTCAGCGTGCCGTGCCGGAACCAGATTAGGGCCTGAAGCCATCCTGCGGTGTTGCGGCCAGCTCAAAAGAAAGTGAGTTGAAGAAAGGAGCTCAGGGGCACTGTAATTCACAAACCTGCAGAGTTATAAATGACAGCTATCGTCCAAAAATATACTGAAGTAAGGCTGCCAAGAGGACTTGAAAGCGGGGCAGAATTGCAGGAAACCGATTTCAGGAGGTAGACTGGAATTGCATTGAAAGCATAGGAAAAGAGGCAGAACGTCCACAATGATGCACTTGGCCAAAAAGTGCGTATGCGTTTTTTCCTGAATATATTCAGGAAAAAACGCATACGCCCTTTTTGGCCAACCAAGCAAGCTTGCAAAGGAAATCTGCACTACAATGAAGTCTCACTTCCCCCCGGTCAAAAGGGCCATCTGAAAAAAGTGTAAAATCCAGAAAGGCAGCACAGGCCATGGAGAACTGGGAGCCTTGTTATGCTGATGGGCGGGATGTAAATTGCCAACAGACAATAGGGAGAAGTGTATGGTGTTTCCTGAAACATCTAAAAAACAAAGCAACAGAGCCTAGGGCACTTCCACTTATGGTCCTATAGCTTAGGGAAATTAAAATCAAAAAGACACAGCCACCCCAAAATTTGGGACGCCTCTGTTTACAAGAACCTCGTTTACAGTACAAGTTCAACATCGCAGAAAGTGAAAAATGGATAAAGAAGCTGTGGTATTTACTTACAAAGCAATATCACTCAGCAATGAAATCTATGTCATCAGGCCCTTAGCAGCACAATGAGTGGATTCAGGTACGATGATTCTAACTGAAATAATTCACACAGAAAAAGAAACATCATAAGATATCAGTAATACACGGAATGTAAACTTGGCTACACAGGAACTGAATTACAGAACAGAACAGGGTCTCAAATTTAGAAAACCAACTTATGCTTGCTTAAGGTTAAAGGTGAGTTGGGGTGCTGCATAAAACCAGAGATTGAAATGAGCACAGATGAAGTTCCTTAAGCCAAATATGGAATAGACAAGAGCTACTCCTTGCTCAACGAAATGGACTCAACACCCCATATTAAACGCCTAAGAATGTACCTGACTAGTAAGTATCTTAAAACCTATGGATTGCTATGTCTCCAAAAGAGAATCAAGCATGTGTACAGGGGAATAAATGCAGCAGTGATTGGATTGGAGAGGTTCGGTGAGCAAATGAAGACCCTTTGAAGTCATATTGCATGGTACCCATTCCACGGGTCTCAACTCTCCAGGTTTAAGGTATTTTTCCTTCAGCTAAAACATGCATGTGGAACCCAGAGTATGATCAACCATGTGAACGGGAGACGTGTTCAAATATGTCTCAGTTTTCCTCCCCTGGTACTCGGGTGCAACATTCCAGACGCTTTACTAACACTCTCCCCACTTGGAGAGTCAGCGCCTTTAACCTCCTGTTTGGCCCAGTTTGCAATTTCTGCGGAAGATGAACAGGAATAGGGAGAACCAATGAGAGACTAGCTGGAGGTGTCTGGACGGGCAAATTTAACTCTCATTTCCCACCAGGAAGAGGAAATAACCAAAGGCTCAGCGTGCCGTGCCGGAACCAGATTAGGGCCTGAAGCCATCCTGCGGTGTTGCGGCCAGCTCAAAAGAAAGTGAGTTGAAGAAAGGAGCTCAGGGGCACGGTAATTCACAAACCTGCAGAGTTATAAATGACAGCTATCGTCCAAAAATATACTGAAGTAAGGCTGCCAAGAGGACTTGAAAGCGGGGCAGAATTGCAGGAAACCGATTTCAGGAGGTAGACTGGAATTGCATTGAAAGCATAGGAAAAGAGGCAGAACGTCCACAATGATGCACTTGGCCAAAAAGGGCGTATGCGTTTTTTCCTGAATATATTCAGGAAAAAACGCATACGCCCTTTTTGGCCAACCAAGCAAGCTTGCAAAGGAAATCTGCACTACAATGAAGTCTCACTTCCCCCCGGTCAAAAGGGCCATCTGAAAAAAGTGTAAAATCCAGAAAGGCAGGACAGGCCATGGAGAACTGGGAGCCTTGTTATGCTGATGGGCGGGATGTAAATTGCCAACAGACACTCGGGATAAGTGTATGGTGTTTCCTGAAACATCTAAAAAACAAAGCAACAGAGCCTAGGGCACTTCCACTTATGGTCCTATAGCTTAGGGAAATTAAAATCAAAAAGACACAGCCACCCCAAAGTTTGGGACGCCTCTGTTTACAAGAACCTCGTTTACCGTACAAGTTCAATATCACAGAAAGTGAAAAATGGATAAAGAACTTGTGGTACTTACGTACAATGCAGTATCACTCAGCAATGAAATCTATGTCATCAGGCCCGTAGCAGCATAATGAGTGGATTTAGGTACGATGATTCTAACTGAAATAAGTCACACAGAAAAAGAAACATCATAAGATATCACTAATACACGGAATGTAAACTTGGCTACACAGGAACTGAATTCCAAAATAGAACAGGGTCTCAAATTTAGAAAACCAACTTATGCTTGCTTAAGGGGAAAGGTGAGTTGGGGTGCTGCATAAAACCAGAGATTGAAATGAGCACAGATAAAGTTCCTTAAGCCAAATATGGAATAGACAAGAGCTACTCCTTGCTCAACGAAATGGACTCAACACCCCATATTAAACGCCTAAGAATGTACCTGACTAGTAAGTATCTTAAAACCTATGGATTGCTATGTCTCCAAAAGAGAATCAAGCATGTGTACAGGGGCATAAATGCAGCAGTGATAGGATTGGAGAGGTTCGGTGAGCAAATGAAGACCCTTTGAAGTCATATTGCATGGTACCCATTCCACGGGTCTCAACTCTCCAGGTTTAAGGTATTCTTCCTTCAGCTAAAACATGCATGTGGAACCCAGAGTATGATCAACCGTGTGAACGGGAGATGTGTTCAAATATGTCTCAGTTTTCCTCCCCTGGTACTCGGGTGCAACATTCCAGACGCTTTACTAACACTCTCCCCACTTGGAGAGTCAGCGCCTTTAACCTCCTGTTTGGCCCAGTTTGCAATTTCTGCGGAAGAGGAACAGGAATAGGGAGAACCAATGAGAGACTAGCTGGAGGTGTCTGGACGGGCAAATTTAACTCTCATTTCCTATCTGGAAGAGGAAATAACCAAAGGCTCAGCGTGCCGTGCCGGAACCAGATTAGGGCCTGAAGCCATCCTGCGGTGTTGCGGCCAGCTCAAAAGAAAGTGAGTTGAAGAAAGGAGCTCAGGGGCACTGTAATTCACAAACCTGCAGAGTTATAAATGACAGCTATCGTCCAAAAATATACTGAAGTAAGGCTGCCAAGAGGACTTGAAAGCGGGGCAGAATTGCAGGAAACCGATTTCAGGAGGTAGACTGGAATTGCATTGAAAGCATAGGAAAAGAGGCAGAACGTCCACAATGATGCACTTGGCCAAAAAGGGCGTATGCGTTTTTTCCTGAATATATTCAGGAAAAAACGCATACGCCCTTTTTGGCCAACCAAGCAAGCTTGCAAAGGAAATCTGCACTACAATGAAGTCTCACTTCCCCCCGGTCAAAAGGGCCATCTGAAAAAAGTGTAAAATCCAGAAAGGCAGCACAGGCCATGGAGAACTGGGAGCCTTGTTATGCTGATGGGCGGGATGTAAATTGCCAACAGACAATAGGGAGAAGTGTATGGTGTTTCCTGAAACATCTAAAAAACAAAGCAACAGAGCCTAGGGCACTTCCACTTATGGTCCTATAGCTTAGGGAAATTAAAATCAAAAAGACACAGCCACCCCAAAATTTGGGACGCCTCTGTTTACAAGAACCTCGTTTACAGTACAAGTTCAACATCGCAGAAAGTGAAAAATGGATAAAGAAGCTGTGGTATTTACTTACAAAGCAATATCACTCAGCAATGAAATCTATGTCATCAGGCCCTTAGCAGCACAATGAGTGGATTCAGGTACGATGATTCTAACTGAAATAATTCACACAGAAAAAGAAACATCATAAGATATCAGTAATACACGGAATGTAAACTTGGCTACACAGGAACTGAATTACAGAACAGAACAGGGTCTCAAATTTAGAAAACCAACTTATGCTTGCTTAAGGTTAAAGGTGAGTTGGGGTGCTGCATAAAACCAGAGATTGAAATGAGCACAGATGAAGTTCCTTAAGCCAAATATGGAATAGACAAGAGCTACTCCTTGCTCAACGAAATGGACACAACACCCCATATTAAACGCCTAAGAATGTACCTGACTAGTAAGTATCTTAAAACCTATGGATTGCTATGTCTCCAAAAGAGAATCAAGCATGTGTACAGGGGAATAAATGCAGCAGTGATAGGATTGGAGAGGTTCGGTGAGCAAATGAAGACCCTTTGAAGTCATATTGCATGGTACCCATTCCACGGGTCTCAACTCTCCAGGTTTAAGGTATTTTTCCTTCAGCTAAAACATGCATGTGGAACCCAGAGTATGATCAACCATGTGAACGGGAGACGTGTTCAAATATGTCTCAGTTTTCCTCCCCTGGTACTCGGGTGCAACATTCCAGACGCTTTATTAACACTCTCCCCACTTGGAGAGTCAGCGCCTTTAACCTCCTGTTTGGCCCAGTTTGCAATTTCTGCGGAAGATGAACAGGAATAGGGAGAACCAATGAGAGACTAGCTGGAGGTGTCTGGACGGGCAAATTTAACTCTCATTTCCCATCTGGAAGAGGAAATAACCAAAGGCTCAGCGTGCCGTGCCGGAACCAGATTAGGGCCTGAAGCCATCCTGCGGTGTTGCGGCCAGGTCACAAGAAAGCGAGTTGAAGAAAGGAGCTCAGGGGCACTGTAATTCAAAAACCTGCAGAGTTATAAATGACAACTATCGTCCAAAAATATACTGAAGTAAGGCTGCCAAGAGGACTTGAAAGCGGGGCAGAATTGCAGGAAACCGATTTCAGCAGGTAGACTGGAATTGCATTGAAAGCATAGGAAAAGAGGCAGAACGTCCACAATGATGCACTTGGCCAAAAAGGGCGTATGCGTTTTTTCCTGAATATATTCAGGAAAAAACGCATACGCCCTTTTTGGCCAACCAAGCAAGCTTGCAAAGGAAATCTGCACTACAATGAAGTCTCACTTCCCCCCGGTCAAAAGGGCCATCTGAAAAAAGTGTAAAATCCTGAAAGGCAGGACAGGCCATGGAGAACTGGGAGCCTTGTTATGCTGATGGGCGGGATGTAAATTGCTAACAGACACTCGGGATAAGTGTATGGTGTTTCCTGAAACATCTAAAAAACAAAGCAACAGAGCCTAGGGCACTTCCACTTATGGTCCTATAGCTTAGGGAAATTAAAATCAAAAAGACACAGCCACCCCAAAGTTTGGGACGCCTCTGTTTACAAGAACCTCGTTTACCGTACAAGTTCAATATCACAGAAAGTGAAAAATGGATAAAGAACTTGTGGTACTTACGTACAATGCAGTATCACTCAGCAATGAAATCTATGTCATCAGGCCCGTAGCAGCATAATGAGTGGATTCAGGTACGATGATTCTAACTGAAATAAGTCACACAGAAAAAGAAACATCATAAGATATCACTAATACACGGAATGTAAACTTGGCTACACAGGAACTGAATTCCAAAACAGAACAGGGTCTCAAATTTAGAAAACCAACTTATGCTTGCTTAAGGGGAAAGGTGAGTTGGGGTGCTGCATAAAACCAGAGATTGAAATGAGCACAGATAAAGTTCCTTAAGCCAAATATGGAATAGACAAGAGCTACTCCTTGCTCAACGAAATGGACTCAACACCCCATATTAAACGCCTAAGAATGTACCTGACTAGTAAGTATCTTAAAACCTATGGATTGCTATGTCTCCAAAAGAGAATCAAGCATGTGTACAGGGGCATAAATGCAGCAGTGATAGGATTGGAGAGGTTCGGTGAGCAAATGAAGACCCTTTGAAGTCATATTGCATGGTACCCATTCCACGGGTCTCAACTCTCCAGGTTTAAGGTATTCTTCCTTCAGCTAAAACATGCATGTGGAACCCAGAGTATGATCAACCGTGTGAACGGGAGATGTGTTCAAATATGTCTCAGTTTTCCTCCCCTGGTACTCGGGTGCAACATTCCAGACGCTTTACTAACACTCTCCCTACTTGGAGAGTCAGCGCCTTTAACCTCCTGTTTGGCCCAGTTTGCAATTTCTGCGGAAGATGAACAGGAATAGGGAGAACCAATGAGAGACTAGCTGGAGGTGTCTGGACGGGCAAATTTAACTCTCATTTCCCACCAGGAAGAGGAAATAACCAAAGGCTCAGCGTGCCGTGCCGGAACCAGATTAGGGCCTGAAGCCATCCTGCGGTGTTGCGGCCAGCTCAAAAGAAAGTGAGTTGAAGAAAGGAGCTCAGGGGCACTGTAATTCACAAACCTGCAGAGTTATAAATGACAGCTATCGTCCAAAAATATACTGAAGTAAGGCTGCCAAGAGGACTTGAAAACGGGGCAGAATTGCAGGAAACCGATTTCAGGAGGTAGACTGGAATTGCATTGAAAGCATAGGAAAAGAGGCAGAACGTCCACAATGATGCACTTGGCCAAAAAGGGCGTATGCGTTTTTTCCTGAATATATTCAGGAAAAAACGCATACGCCCTTTTTGGCCAACCAAGCAAGCTTGCAAAGGAAATCTGCACTACAATGAAGTCTCACTTCCCCCCGGTCAAAAGGGCCATCTGAAAAAAGTGTAAAATCCAGAAAGGCAGCACAGGCCATGGAGAACTGGGAGCCTTGTTATGCTGATGGGCGGGATGTAAATTGCCAACAGACAATAGGGAGAAGTGTATGGTGTTTCCTGAAACATCTAAAAAACAAAGCAACAGAGCCTAGGGCACTTCCACTTATGGTCCTATAGCTTAGGGAAATTAAAATCAAAAAGACACAGCCACACCAAAGTTTGGGACGCCTCTGTTTACAAGAACCTCGTTTACAGTACAAGTTCAACATCGCAGAAAGTGAAAAATGGATAAAGAAGATGTGGTATTTACTTACAAAGCAATATCACTCAGCAATGAAATCTATGTCATGAGGCCCTTAGCAGCACAATGAGTGGATTCAGGTACGATGATTCTAACTGAAATAATTCACACAGAAAAAGAAACATCATAAGATATCAGTAATACACGGAATGTAAACTTGGCTACACAGGAACTGAATTACAGAACAGAACAGGGTCTCAAATTTAGAAAACCAACTTATGCTTGCTTAAGGGTAAAGGTGAGTTGGGGTGCTGCATAAAACCAGAGATTGAAATGAGCACAGATGAAGTTCCTTAAGACAAATATGGAATAGACAAGAGCTACTCCTTGCTCAACGAAATGGACTCAACACCCCATATTAAACGCCTAAGAATGTACCTGACTAGTAAGTATCTTAAAACCTGTGGATTGCTATGTCTCCAAAAGAGAATCAAGCATGTGTACAGGGGGAATAAATGCAGCAGTGATAGGATTGGAGAGGTTCGGTGAGCAAATGAAGACCCTTTGAAGTCATATTGCATGGTACCCATTCCACGGGTCTCAACTCTCCAGGTTTAAGGTATTTTTCCTTCAGCTAAAACATGCATGTGGAACCCAGAGTATGATCAACCATGTGAACGGGAGACGTGTTCAAATATGTCTCAGTTTTCCTCCCCTGGTACTCGGGTGCAACATTCCAGACGCTTTACTAACACTCTCCCCACTTGGAGAGTCAGCGCCTTTAACCTCCTGTTTGGCCCAGTTTGCAATTTCTGCGGAAGATGAACAGGAATAGGGAGAACCAATGAGAGACTAGCTGGAGGTGTCTGGACGGGCAAATTTAACTCTCATTTCCCATCTGGAAGAGGAAATAACCAAAGGCTAAGCGTACCGTGCCGGAACCAGATTAGGGCCTGAAGCCATCCTGCGGTGTTGCGGCCAGGTCACAAGAAAGCGAGTTGAAGAAAGGAGCTCAGGGGCACTGTAATTCACAAACCTGCAGAGTTATAAATGACAGCTATCGTCCAAAAATATACTGAAGTAAGGCTGCCAAGAGGACTTGAAAGCGGGGCAGAATTGCAGGAAACCGATTTCAGGAGGTAGACTGGAATTGCATTGAAAGCATAGGAAAAGAGGCAGAACGTCCACAATGATGCACTTGGCCAAAAAGGGCGTATGCGTTTTTTCCTGAATATATTCAGGAAAAAACGCATACGCCCTTTTTGGCCAACCAAGCAAGCTTGCAAAGGAAATCTGCACTACAATGAAGTCTCACTTCCCCCCGGTCAAAAGGGCCATCTGAAAAAAGTGTAAAATCCAGAAAGGCAGCACAGGCCATGGAGAACTGGGAGCCTTGTTATGCTGATGGGCGGGATGTAAATTGCCAACAGACAATAGGGAGAAGTGTATGGTGTTTCCTGAAACATCTAAAAAACAAAGCAACAGAGCCTAGGGCACTTCCACTTATGGTCCTATAGCTTAGGGAAATTAAAATAAAAAAGACACAGCCACCCCAAAGTTTGGGACGCCTCTGTTTACAAGAACCTCGTTTACCGTACAAGTTCAACATCGCAGAAAGTGAAAAATGGATAAAGAACTTGTGGTACTTACGTACAATGCAGTATCACTTAGCAATGAAATCTATGTCATCAGGCCCGTAGCAGCATAATGAGTGGATTCAGGTACGATGATTCTAACTGAAATAAGTCACACAGAAAAAGAAACATCATAAGATATCACTAATACACAGAATGTAAACTTGGCTACACAGGAACTGAATTACAGAACAGAACAGGGTCTCAAATTTAGAAAACCAACTTATGCTTGCTTAAGACGAAAGGTGAGTTGGGGTGCTGCATAAAACCAGAGATTGAAATGAGCACAGATAAAGTTCCTTAAGCCAAATATGGAATAGACAAGAGCTACTCCTTGCTCAACGAAATGGACTCAACACCCCATATTAAACGCCTAATAATGTACGTGACTAGTAAGTATCTTAAAACCTATGGATTGCTATGTCTCCGAAAGAGAATCAAGCATGTGTACAGGGACATAAATGCAGCAGTGATAGGATTGGAGAGGTTCGGTGAGCAAATGAAGACCCTTTGAAGTCATATTGCATGGTACCCATTCCACGGGTCTCAACTCTCCAGGTTTAAGGTATTCTTCCTTCAGCTAAAACATGCATGTGGAACCCAGAGTATGATCAACCATGTGATCGGGAGACGTGTTCAAATATGTCTCAGTTTTCCTCCCCTGGTACTCGGGTGCAACATTCCAGACGCTTTACTAACACTCTCCCGACTTGGAGAGTCAGCGCCTTTAACCTCCTGTTTGGCCCAGTTTGCAATTTCTGCGGAAGATGAACAGGAATAGGGAGAACCAATGAGAGACTAGCTGGAGGTGTCTGGACGGGCAAATTTAACTCTCATTTCCCACCAGGAAGAGGAAATAACCAAAGGCTCAGCGTGCCGTGCCGGAACCAGATTAGGGCCTGAAGCCATCCTGCGGTGTTGCGGCCAGCTCAAAAGAAAGTGAGTTGAAGAAAGGAGCTCAGGGGCACTGTAATTCACAAACCTGCAGAGTTATAAATGACAGCTATCGTCCAAAAATATACTGAAGTAAGGCTGCCAAGAGGACTTGAAAGCGGGGCAGAATTGCAGGAAACCGATTTCAGGAGGTAGACTGGAATTGCATTGAAAGCATAGGAAAAGAGGCAGAACGTCCACAATGATGCACTTGGCCAAAAAGGGCGTATGCGTTTTTTCCTGAATATATTCAGGAAAAAACGCATACGCCCTTTTTGGCCAACCAAGCAAGCTTGCAAAGGAAATCTGCACTACAATGAAGTCTCACTTCCCCCCGGTCAAAAGGGCCATTTGAAAAAAGTGTAAAATCCAGAAAGGCAGCACAGGCCATGGAGAACTGGGAGCCTTGTTATGCTGATGGGCGGGATGTAAATTGCCAACAGACAATAGGGAGAAGTGTATGGTGTTTCCTGAAACATCTAAAAAACAAAGCAACAGAGCCTAGGGCACTTCCACTTATGGTCCTATAGCTTAGGGAAATTAAAATCAAAAAGACACAGCCACCCCAAAGTTTGGGACGCCTTTGTTTACAAGAACCTCGTTTACAGTACATGTTCAACATCGCAGAAAGTGAAAAATGGATAAAGAAGCTGTGGTATTTACTTACAAAGCAATATCACTCAGCAATGAAATCTATGTCATCAGGCCCTTAGCAGCACAATGAGTGGATTCAGGTACGATGATTCTAACTGAAATAATTCACACAGAAAAAGAAACATCATAAGATATCAGTAATACACGGAATGTAAACTTGGCTACACAGGAACTGAATTACAGAACAGAACAGGGTCTCAAATTTAGAAAACCAACTTATGCTTGCTTAAGGGGAAAGGTGAGTTGGGGTGCTGCATAAAACCAGAGATTGAAATGAGCACAGATGAAGTTCCTTAAGCCAAATATGGAATAGACAAGAGCTACTCCTTGCTCAACGAAATGGACTCAACACCCCATATTAAACGCCTAAGAATGTACCTGACTAGTAAGTATCTTAAAACCTATGGATTGCTATGTCTCCAAAAGAGAATCAAGCATGTGTACAGGGGAATAAATGCAGCAGTGATAGGATTGGAGAGGTTCGGTGAGCAAATGAAGACCCTTTGAAGTCATATTGCATGGTACCCATTCCACGGGTCTCAACTCTCCAGGTTTAAGGTATTTTTCCTTCAGCTAAAACATGCATGTGGAACCCAGAGTATGATCAACCATGTGAACGGGAGACGTGTTCAAATATGTCTCAGTTTTCCTCCCCTGGTACTCGGGTGCAACATTCCAGACGCTTTACTAACACTCTCCCGACTTGGAGAATCAGTCCCTTTAACCTCCTGTTTGGCCCAGTTTGCAATTTCTGTGGAAGATGAAAAGGAATAGCGAGAACCAATGAGAGACTAGCTGGAGGTGGCTGGACGGGCAAATTTAACTCTCATTTCCCACCAGGAAGAGGAAATAACCAAAGGCTCAGCGTGCCGTGCCGGAACCAGATTAGGGCCTGAAGCCATCCTGCGGTGTTGCGGCCAGGTCACAAGAAAGCGAGTTGAAGAAAGGAGCTCAGGGGCACTGTAATTCACAAACCTGCAGAGTTATAAATGACAGCTATCGTCCAAAAATAGACTGAAGTAAGGCTGCCAAGAGGACTTGAAAGCGGGGCAGAATTGCAGGAAACCGATTTCCGGAGGTAGACTGGAATTGCATTGAAAGCATAGGAAAAGAGGCAGAACGTCCACAATGATGCACTTGGCCAAAAAGGGCGTATGCGTTTTTTCCTGAATATATTCAGGAAAAAACGCATACGCCCTTTTTGGCCAACCAAGCAAGCTTGCAAAGGAAATCTGCACTACAATGAAGTCTCACTTCCCCCCAGTCAAAAGGGCCATCTGAAAAAAGTGTAAAATCCAGAAAGGCAGGACAGGCCATGGAGAACTGGGAGCCTTGTTATGCTGATGGGCGGGATGTAAATTGCCAACAGACACTTGGGAGAAGTGTATGGTGTTTCCTGAAACATCTAAAAAACAAAGCAACAGAGCCTAGGGCACTTCCACTTATGGTCCTATAGCTTAGGGAAATTAAAATCAAAAAGACACAGCCACCCCAAAGTTTGGGACGCCTCTGTTTACAAGAACCTCGTTTACCGTACAAGTTCAATATCACAGAAAGTGAAAAATGGATAAAGAACTTGTGGTACTTACGTACAATGCAGTATCACTCAGCAATGAAATCTATGTCATCAGGCCCGTAGCAGCATAATGAGTGGATTCAGGTACGATGATTCTAACTGAAATAAGTCACACAGAAAAAGAAACATCATAAGATATCACTAATACACGGAATGTAAACTTGGCTACACAGGAACTGAATTCCAAAACAGAACAGGGTCTCAAATTTAGAAAACCAACTTATGCTTGCTTAAGGGGAAAGGTGAGTTGGGGTGCTGCATAAAACCAGAGATTGAAATGAGCACAGATAAAGTTCCTTAAGCCAAATATGGAATAGACAAGAGCTACTCCTTGCTCAACGAAATGGACTCAACACCCCATATTAAACGCCTAATAATGTACGTGACTAGTAAGTATCTTAAAACCTATGGATTGCTATGTCTCCGAAAGAGAATCAAGCATGTGTACAGGGACATAAATGCAGCAGTGATAGGATTGGAGAGGTTCGGTGAGCAAATGAAGACCCTTTGAAGTCATATTGCATGGTACCCATTCCACGGGTCTCAACTCTCCAGGTTTAAGGTATTCTTCCTTCAGCTAAAACATGCATGTGGAACCCAGAGTATGATCAACCATGTGATCGGGAGACGTGTTCAAATATGTCTCAGTTTTCCTCCCCTGGTACTCGGGTGCAACATTCCAGACGCTTTACTAACACTCTCCCGACTTGGAGAGTCAGCGCCTTTAACCTCCTGTTTGGCCCAGTTTGCAATTTCTGCGGAAGATGAACAGGAATAGGGAGAACCAATGAGAGACTAGCTGGAGGTGTCTGGACGGGCAAATTTAACTCTCATTTCCCACCAGGAAGAGGAAATAACCAAAGGCTCAGCGTGCCGTGCCGGAACCAGATTAGGGCCTGAAGCCATCCTGCGGTGTTGCGGCCAGCTCAAAAGAAAGTGAGTTGAAGAAAGGAGCTCAGGGGCACTGTAATTCACAAACCTGCAGAGTTATAAATGACAGCTATCGTCCAAAAATATACTGAAGTAAGGCTGCCAAGAGGACTTGAAAGCGGGGCAGAATTGCAGGAAACCGATTTCAGGAGGTAGACTGGAATTGCATTGAAAGCATAGGAAAAGAGGCAGAACGTCCACAATGATGCACTTGGCCAAAAAGGGCGTATGCGTTTTTTCCTGAATATATTCAGGAAAAAACGCATACGCCCTTTTTGGCCAACCAAGCAAGCTTGCAAAGGAAATCTGCACTACAATGAAGTCTCACTTCCCCCCGGTCAAAAGGGCCATCTGAAAAAAGTGTAAAATCCAGAAAGGCAGCACAGGCCATGGAGAACTGGGAGCCTTGTTATGCTGATGGGCGGGATGTAAATTGCCAACAGACAATAGGGAGAAGTGTATGGTGTTTCCTGAAACATCTAAAAAACAAAGCAACAGAGCCTAGGGCACTTCCACTTATGGTCCTATAGCTTAGGGAAATTAAAATCAAAAAGACACAGCCACCCCAAAATTTGGGACGCCTCTGTTTACAAGAACCTCGTTTACAGTACAAGTTCAACATCGCAGAAAGTGAAAAATGGATAAAGAAGCTGTGGTATTTACTTACAAAGCAATATCACTCAGCAATGAAATCTATGTCATCAGGCCCTTAGCAGCACAATGAGTGGATTCAGGTACGATGATTCTAACTGAAATAATTCACACAGAAAAAGAAACATCATAAGATATCAGTAATACACGGAATGTAAACTTGGCTACACAGGAACTGAATTACAGAACAGAACAGGGTCTCAAATTTAGAAAACCAACTTATGCTTGCTTAAGGTTAAAGGTGAGTTGGGGTGCTGCATAAAACCAGAGATTGAAATGAGCACAGATGAAGTTCCTTAAGCCAAATATGGAATAGACAAGAGCTACTCCTTGCTCAACGAAATGGACTCAACACCCCATATTAAACGCCTAAGAATGTACCTGACTAGTAAGTATCTTAAAACCTATGGATTGCTATGTCTCCAAAAGAGAATCAAGCATGTGTACAGGGGAATAAATGCAGCAGTGATTGGATTGGAGAGGTTCGGTGAGCAAATGAAGACCCTTTGAAGTCATATTGCATGGTACCCATTCCACGGGTCTCAACTCTCCAGGTTTAAGGTATTTTTCCTTCAGCTAAAACATGCATGTGGAACCCAGAGTATGATCAACCATGTGAACGGGAGACGTGTTCAAATATGTCTCAGTTTTCCTCCCCTGGTACTCGGGTGCAACATTCCAGACGCTTTACTAACACTCTCCCCACTTGGAGAGTCAGCGCCTTTAACCTCCTGTTTGGCCCAGTTTGCAATTTCTGCGGAAGATGAACAGGAATAGGGAGAACCAATGAGAGACTAGCTGGAGGTGTCTGGACGGGCAAATTTAACTCTCATTTCCCACCAGGAAGAGGAAATAACCAAAGGCTCAGCGTGCCGTGCCGGAACCAGATTAGGGCCTGAAGCCATCCTGCGGTGTTGCGGCCAGCTCAAAAGAAAGTGAGTTGAAGAAAGGAGCTCAGGGGCACGGTAATTCACAAACCTGCAGAGTTATAAATGACAGCTATCGTCCAAAAATATACTGAAGTAAGGCTGCCAAGAGGACTTGAAAGCGGGGCAGAATTGCAGGAAACCGATTTCAGGAGGTAGACTGGAATTGCATTGAAAGCATAGGAAAAGAGGCAGAACGTCCACAATGATGCACTTGGCCAAAAAGGGCGTATGCGTTTTTTCCTGAATATATTCAGGAAAAAACGCATACGCCCTTTTTGGCCAACCAAGCAAGCTTGCAAAGGAAATCTGCACTACAATGAAGTCTCACTTCCCCCCGGTCAAAAGGGCCATCTGAAAAAAGTGTAAAATCCAGAAAGGCAGGACAGGCCATGGAGAACTGGGAGCCTTGTTATGCTGATGGGCGGGATGTAAATTGCCAACAGACACTCGGGATAAGTGTATGGTGTTTCCTGAAACATCTAAAAAACAAAGCAACAGAGCCTAGGGCACTTCCACTTATGGTCCTATAGCTTAGGGAAATTAAAATCAAAAAGACACAGCCACCCCAAAGTTTGGGACGCCTCTGTTTACAAGAACCTCGTTTACCGTACAAGTTCAATATCACAGAAAGTGAAAAATGGATAAAGAACTTGTGGTACTTACGTACAATGCAGTATCACTCAGCAATGAAATCTATGTCATCAGGCCCGTAGCAGCATAATGAGTGGATTCAGGTACGATGATTCTAACTGAAATAAGTCACACAGAAAAAGAAACATCATAAGATATCACTAATACACGGAATGTAAACTTGGCTACACAGGAACTGAATTCCAAAATAGAACAGGGTCTCAAATTTAGAAAACCAACTTATGCTTGCTTAAGGGGAAAGGTGAGTTGGGGTGCTGCATAAAACCAGAGATTGAAATGAGCACAGATAAAGTTCCTTAAGCCAAATATGGAATAGACAAGAGCTACTCCTTGCTCAACGAAATGGACTCAACACCCCATATTAAACGCCTAAGAATGTACCTGACTAGTAAGTATCTTAAAACCTATGGATTGCTATGTCTCCAAAAGAGAATCAAGCATGTGTACAGGGGCATAAATGCAGCAGTGATAGGATTGGAGAGGTTCGGTGAGCAAATGAAGACCCTTTGAAGTCATATTGCATGGTACCCATTCCACGGGTCTCAACTCTCCAGGTTTAAGGTATTCTTCCTTCAGCTAAAACATGCATGTGGAACCCAGAGTATGATCAACCGTGTGAACGGGAGATGTGTTCAAATATGTCTCAGTTTTCCTCCCCTGGTACTCGGGTGCAACATTCCAGACGCTTTACTAACACTCTCCCCACTTGGAGAGTCAGCGCCTTTAACCTCCTGTTTGGCCCAGTTTGCAATTTCTGCGGAAGAGGAACAGGAATAGGGAGAACCAATGAGAGACTAGCTGGAGGTGTCTGGACGGGCAAATTTAACTCTCATTTCCTATCTGGAAGAGGAAATAACCAAAGGCTCAGCGTGCCGTGCCGGAACCAGATTAGGGCCTGAAGCCATCCTGCGGTGTTGCGGCCAGCTCAAAAGAAAGTGAGTTGAAGAAAGGAGCTCAGGGGCACTGTAATTCACAAACCTGCAGAGTTATAAATGACAGCTATCGTCCAAAAATATACTGAAGTAAGGCTGCCAAGAGGACTTGAAAGCGGGGCAGAATTGCAGGAAACCGATTTCAGGAGGTAGACTGGAATTGCATTGAAAGCATAGGAAAAGAGGCAGAACGTCCACAATGATGCACTTGGCCAAAAAGGGCGTATGCGTTTTTTCCTGAATATATTCAGGAAAAAACGCATACGCCCTTTTTGGCCAACCAAGCAAGCTTGCAAAGGAAATCTGCACTACAATGAAGTCTCACTTCCCCCCGGTCAAAAGGGCCATCTGAAAAAAGTGTAAAATCCAGAAAGGCAGCACAGGCCATGGAGAACTGGGAGCCTTGTTATGCTGATGGGCGGGATGTAAATTGCCAACAGACAATAGGGAGAAGTGTATGGTGTTTCCTGAAACATCTAAAAAACAAAGCAACAGAGCCTAGGGCACTTCCACTTATGGTCCTATAGCTTAGGGAAATTAAAATCAAAAAGACACAGCCACCCCAAAATTTGGGACGCCTCTGTTTACAAGAACCTCGTTTACAGTACAAGTTCAACATCGCAGAAAGTGAAAAATGGATAAAGAAGCTGTGGTATTTACTTACAAAGCAATATCACTCAGCAATGAAATCTATGTCATCAGGCCCTTAGCAGCACAATGAGTGGATTCAGGTACGATGATTCTAACTGAAATAATTCACACAGAAAAAGAAACATCATAAGATATCAGTAATACACGGAATGTAAACTTGGCTACACAGGAACTGAATTACAGAACAGAACAGGGTCTCAAATTTAGAAAACCAACTTATGCTTGCTTAAGGTTAAAGGTGAGTTGGGGTGCTGCATAAAACCAGAGATTGAAATGAGCACAGATGAAGTTCCTTAAGCCAAATATGGAATAGACAAGAGCTACTCCTTGCTCAACGAAATGGACACAACACCCCATATTAAACGCCTAAGAATGTACCTGACTAGTAAGTATCTTAAAACCTATGGATTGCTATGTCTCCAAAAGAGAATCAAGCATGTGTACAGGGGAATAAATGCAGCAGTGATAGGATTGGAGAGGTTCGGTGAGCAAATGAAGACCCTTTGAAGTCATATTGCATGGTACCCATTCCACGGGTCTCAACTCTCCAGGTTTAAGGTATTTTTCCTTCAGCTAAAACATGCATGTGGAACCCAGAGTATGATCAACCATGTGAACGGGAGACGTGTTCAAATATGTCTCAGTTTTCCTCCCCTGGTACTCGGGTGCAACATTCCAGACGCTTTATTAACACTCTCCCCACTTGGAGAGTCAGCGCCTTTAACCTCCTGTTTGGCCCAGTTTGCAATTTCTGCGGAAGATGAACAGGAATAGGGAGAACCAATGAGAGACTAGCTGGAGGTGTCTGGACGGGCAAATTTAACTCTCATTTCCCATCTGGAAGAGGAAATAACCAAAGGCTCAGCGTGCCGTGCCGGAACCAGATTAGGGCCTGAAGCCATCCTGCGGTGTTGCGGCCAGGTCACAAGAAAGCGAGTTGAAGAAAGGAGCTCAGGGGCACTGTAATTCAAAAACCTGCAGAGTTATAAATGACAACTATCGTCCAAAAATATACTGAAGTAAGGCTGCCAAGAGGACTTGAAAGCGGGGCAGAATTGCAGGAAACCGATTTCAGCAGGTAGACTGGAATTGCATTGAAAGCATAGGAAAAGAGGCAGAACGTCCACAATGATGCACTTGGCCAAAAAGGGCGTATGCGTTTTTTCCTGAATATATTCAGGAAAAAACGCATACGCCCTTTTTGGCCAACCAAGCAAGCTTGCAAAGGAAATCTGCACTACAATGAAGTCTCACTTCCCCCCGGTCAAAAGGGCCATCTGAAAAAAGTGTAAAATCCTGAAAGGCAGGACAGGCCATGGAGAACTGGGAGCCTTGTTATGCTGATGGGCGGGATGTAAATTGCTAACAGACACTCGGGATAAGTGTATGGTGTTTCCTGAAACATCTAAAAAACAAAGCAACAGAGCCTAGGGCACTTCCACTTATGGTCCTATAGCTTAGGGAAATTAAAATCAAAAAGACACAGCCACCCCAAAGTTTGGGACGCCTCTGTTTACAAGAACCTCGTTTACCGTACAAGTTCAATATCACAGAAAGTGAAAAATGGATAAAGAACTTGTGGTACTTACGTACAATGCAGTATCACTCAGCAATGAAATCTATGTCATCAGGCCCGTAGCAGCATAATGAGTGGATTCAGGTACGATGATTCTAACTGAAATAAGTCACACAGAAAAAGAAACATCATAAGATATCACTAATACACGGAATGTAAACTTGGCTACACAGGAACTGAATTCCAAAACAGAACAGGGTCTCAAATTTAGAAAACCAACTTATGCTTGCTTAAGGGGAAAGGTGAGTTGGGGTGCTGCATAAAACCAGAGATTGAAATGAGCACAGATAAAGTTCCTTAAGCCAAATATGGAATAGACAAGAGCTACTCCTTGCTCAACGAAATGGACTCAACACCCCATATTAAACGCCTAAGAATGTACCTGACTAGTAAGTATCTTAAAACCTATGGATTGCTATGTCTCCAAAAGAGAATCAAGCATGTGTACAGGGGCATAAATGCAGCAGTGATAGGATTGGAGAGGTTCGGTGAGCAAATGAAGACCCTTTGAAGTCATATTGCATGGTACCCATTCCACGGGTCTCAACTCTCCAGGTTTAAGGTATTCTTCCTTCAGCTAAAACATGCATGTGGAACCCAGAGTATGATCAACCGTGTGAACGGGAGATGTGTTCAAATATGTCTCAGTTTTCCTCCCCTGGTACTCGGGTGCAACATTCCAGACGCTTTACTAACACTCTCCCTACTTGGAGAGTCAGCGCCTTTAACCTCCTGTTTGGCCCAGTTTGCAATTTCTGCGGAAGATGAACAGGAATAGGGAGAACCAATGAGAGACTAGCTGGAGGTGTCTGGACGGGCAAATTTAACTCTCATTTCCCACCAGGAAGAGGAAATAACCAAAGGCTCAGCGTGCCGTGCCGGAACCAGATTAGGGCCTGAAGCCATCCTGCGGTGTTGCGGCCAGCTCAAAAGAAAGTGAGTTGAAGAAAGGAGCTCAGGGGCACTGTAATTCACAAACCTGCAGAGTTATAAATGACAGCTATCGTCCAAAAATATACTGAAGTAAGGCTGCCAAGAGGACTTGAAAACGGGGCAGAATTGCAGGAAACCGATTTCAGGAGGTAGACTGGAATTGCATTGAAAGCATAGGAAAAGAGGCAGAACGTCCACAATGATGCACTTGGCCAAAAAGGGCGTATGCGTTTTTTCCTGAATATATTCAGGAAAAAACGCATACGCCCTTTTTGGCCAACCAAGCAAGCTTGCAAAGGAAATCTGCACTACAATGAAGTCTCACTTCCCCCCGGTCAAAAGGGCCATCTGAAAAAAGTGTAAAATCCAGAAAGGCAGCACAGGCCATGGAGAACTGGGAGCCTTGTTATGCTGATGGGCGGGATGTAAATTGCCAACAGACAATAGGGAGAAGTGTATGGTGTTTCCTGAAACATCTAAAAAACAAAGCAACAGAGCCTAGGGCACTTCCACTTATGGTCCTATAGCTTAGGGAAATTAAAATCAAAAAGACACAGCCACACCAAAGTTTGGGACGCCTCTGTTTACAAGAACCTCGTTTACAGTACAAGTTCAACATCGCAGAAAGTGAAAAATGGATAAAGAAGATGTGGTATTTACTTACAAAGCAATATCACTCAGCAATGAAATCTATGTCATGAGGCCCTTAGCAGCACAATGAGTGGATTCAGGTACGATGATTCTAACTGAAATAATTCACACAGAAAAAGAAACATCATAAGATATCAGTAATACACGGAATG
Source organism: Grampus griseus (assembly GCF_964374135.1). Taxonomy (NCBI): domain Eukaryota; kingdom Metazoa; phylum Chordata; class Mammalia; order Artiodactyla; family Delphinidae; genus Grampus; species Grampus griseus. Next base: position 181,741 of record NW_028133221.1, on the reverse strand, counting down.
TAAACTTGGCTACACAGGAACTGAATTACAGAACAGAACAGGGTCTCAAATTTAGAAAACCAACTTATGCTTGCTTAAGGGTAAAGGTGAGTTGGGGTGCTGCATAAAACCAGAGATTGAAATGAGCACAGATGAAGTTCCTTAAGACAAATATGGAATAGACAAGAGCTACTCCTTGCTCAACGAAATGGACTCAACACCCCATATTAAACGCCTAAGAATGTACCTGACTAGTAAGTATCTTAAAACCTGTGGATTGCTATGTCTCCAAAAGAGAATCAAGCATGTGTACAGGGGGAATAAATGCAGCAGTGATAGGATTGGAGAGGTTCGGTGAGCAAATGAAGACCCTTTGAAGTCATATTGCATGGTACCCATTCCACGGGTCTCAACTCTCCAGGTTTAAGGTATTTTTCCTTCAGCTAAAACATGCATGTGGAACCCAGAGTATGATCAACCATGTGAACGGGAGACGTGTTCAAATATGTCTCAGTTTTCCTCCCCTGGTACTCGGGTGCAACATTCCAGACGCTTTACTAACACTCTCCCCACTTGGAGAGTCAGCGCCTTTAACCTCCTGTTTGGCCCAGTTTGCAATTTCTGCGGAAGATGAACAGGAATAGGGAGAACCAATGAGAGACTAGCTGGAGGTGTCTGGACGGGCAAATTTAACTCTCATTTCCCATCTGGAAGAGGAAATAACCAAAGGCTAAGCGTACCGTGCCGGAACCAGATTAGGGCCTGAAGCCATCCTGCGGTGTTGCGGCCAGGTCACAAGAAAGCGAGTTGAAGAAAGGAGCTCAGGGGCACTGTAATTCACAAACCTGCAGAGTTATAAATGACAGCTATCGTCCAAAAATATACTGAAGTAAGGCTGCCAAGAGGACTTGAAAGCGGGGCAGAATTGCAGGAAACCGATTTCAGGAGGTAGACTGGAATTGCATTGAAAGCATAGGAAAAGAGGCAGAACGTCCACAATGATGCACTTGGCCAAAAAGGGCGTATGCGTTTTTTCCTGAATATATTCAGGAAAAAACGCATACGCCCTTTTTGGCCAACCAAGCAAGCTTGCAAAGGAAATCTGCACTACAATGAAGTCTCACTTCCCCCCGGTCAAAAGGGCCATCTGAAAAAAGTGTAAAATCCAGAAAGGCAGCACAGGCCATGGAGAACTGGGAGCCTTGTTATGCTGATGGGCGGGATGTAAATTGCCAACAGACAATAGGGAGAAGTGTATGGTGTTTCCTGAAACATCTAAAAAACAAAGCAACAGAGCCTAGGGCACTTCCACTTATGGTCCTATAGCTTAGGGAAATTAAAATAAAAAAGACACAGCCACCCCAAAGTTTGGGACGCCTCTGTTTACAAGAACCTCGTTTACCGTACAAGTTCAACATCGCAGAAAGTGAAAAATGGATAAAGAACTTGTGGTACTTACGTACAATGCAGTATCACTTAGCAATGAAATCTATGTCATCAGGCCCGTAGCAGCATAATGAGTGGATTCAGGTACGATGATTCTAACTGAAATAAGTCACACAGAAAAAGAAACATCATAAGATATCACTAATACACAGAATGTAAACTTGGCTACACAGGAACTGAATTACAGAACAGAACAGGGTCTCAAATTTAGAAAACCAACTTATGCTTGCTTAAGACGAAAGGTGAGTTGGGGTGCTGCATAAAACCAGAGATTGAAATGAGCACAGATAAAGTTCCTTAAGCCAAATATGGAATAGACAAGAGCTACTCCTTGCTCAACGAAATGGACTCAACACCCCATATTAAACGCCTAATAATGTACGTGACTAGTAAGTATCTTAAAACCTATGGATTGCTATGTCTCCGAAAGAGAATCAAGCATGTGTACAGGGACATAAATGCAGCAGTGATAGGATTGGAGAGGTTCGGTGAGCAAATGAAGACCCTTTGAAGTCATATTGCATGGTACCCATTCCACGGGTCTCAACTCTCCAGGTTTAAGGTATTCTTCCTTCAGCTAAAACATGCATGTGGAACCCAGAGTATGATCAACCATGTGATCGGGAGACGTGTTCAAATATGTCTCAGTTTTCCTCCCCTGGTACTCGGGTGCAACATTCCAGACGCTTTACTAACACTCTCCCGACTTGGAGAGTCAGCGCCTTTAACCTCCTGTTTGGCCCAGTTTGCAATTTCTGCGGAAGATGAACAGGAATAGGGAGAACCAATGAGAGACTAGCTGGAGGTGTCTGGACGGGCAAATTTAACTCTCATTTCCCACCAGGAAGAGGAAATAACCAAAGGCTCAGCGTGCCGTGCCGGAACCAGATTAGGGCCTGAAGCCATCCTGCGGTGTTGCGGCCAGCTCAAAAGAAAGTGAGTTGAAGAAAGGAGCTCAGGGGCACTGTAATTCACAAACCTGCAGAGTTATAAATGACAGCTATCGTCCAAAAATATACTGAAGTAAGGCTGCCAAGAGGACTTGAAAGCGGGGCAGAATTGCAGGAAACCGATTTCAGGAGGTAGACTGGAATTGCATTGAAAGCATAGGAAAAGAGGCAGAACGTCCACAATGATGCACTTGGCCAAAAAGGGCGTATGCGTTTTTTCCTGAATATATTCAGGAAAAAACGCATACGCCCTTTTTGGCCAACCAAGCAAGCTTGCAAAGGAAATCTGCACTACAATGAAGTCTCACTTCCCCCCGGTCAAAAGGGCCATTTGAAAAAAGTGTAAAATCCAGAAAGGCAGCACAGGCCATGGAGAACTGGGAGCCTTGTTATGCTGATGGGCGGGATGTAAATTGCCAACAGACAATAGGGAGAAGTGTATGGTGTTTCCTGAAACATCTAAAAAACAAAGCAACAGAGCCTAGGGCACTTCCACTTATGGTCCTATAGCTTAGGGAAATTAAAATCAAAAAGACACAGCCACCCCAAAATTTGGGACGCCTTTGTTTACAAGAACCTCGTTTACAGTACATGTTCAACATCGCAGAAAGTGAAAAATGGATAAAGAAGCTGTGGTATTTACTTACAAAGCAATATCACTCAGCAATGAAATCTATGTCATCAGGCCCTTAGCAGCACAATGAGTGGATTCAGGTACGATGATTCTAACTGAAATAATTCACACAGAAAAAGAAACATCATAAGATATCAGTAATACACGGAATGTAAACTTGGCTACACAGGAACTGAATTACAGAACAGAACAGGGTCTCAAATTTAGAAAACCAACTTATGCTTGCTTAAGGGGAAAGGTGAGTTGGGGTGCTGCATAAAACCAGAGATTGAAATGAGCACAGATGAAGTTCCTTAAGCCAAATATGGAATAGACAAGAGCTACTCCTTGCTCAACGAAATGGACTCAACACCCCATATTAAACGCCTAAGAATGTACCTGACTAGTAAGTATCTTAAAACCTATGGATTGCTATGTCTCCAAAAGAGAATCAAGCATGTGTACAGGGGAATAAATGCAGCAGTGATAGGATTGGAGAGGTTCGGTGAGCAAATGAAGACCCTTTGAAGTCATATTGCATGGTACCCATTCCACGGGTCTCAACTCTCCAGGTTTAAGGTATTTTTCCTTCAGCTAAAACATGCATGTGGAACCCAGAGTATGATCAACCATGTGAACGGGAGACGTGTTCAAATATGTCTCAGTTTTCCTCCCCTGGTACTCGGGTGCAACATTCCAGACGCTTTACTAACACTCTCCCGACTTGGAGAATCAGTCCCTTTAACCTCCTGTTTGGCCCAGTTTGCAATTTCTGTGGAAGATGAAAAGGAATAGCGAGAACCAATGAGAGACTAGCTGGAGGTGGCTGGACGGGCAAATTTAACTCTCATTTCCCACCAGGAAGAGGAAATAACCAAAGGCTCAGCGTGCCGTGCCGGAACCAGATTAGGGCCTGAAGCCATCCTGCGGTGTTGCGGCCAGGTCACAAGAAAGCGAGTTGAAGAAAGGAGCTCAGGGGCACTGTAATTCACAAACCTGCAGAGTTATAAATGACAGCTATCGTCCAAAAATAGACTGAAGTAAGGCTGCCAAGAGGACTTGAAAGCGGGGCAGAATTGCAGGAAACCGATTTCCGGAGGTAGACTGGAATTGCATTGAAAGCATAGGAAAAGAGGCAGAACGTCCACAATGATGCACTTGGCCAAAAAGGGCGTATGCGTTTTTTCCTGAATATATTCAGGAAAAAACGCATACGCCCTTTTTGGCCAACCAAGCAAGCTTGCAAAGGAAATCTGCACTACAATGAAGTCTCACTTCCCCCCAGTCAAAAGGGCCATCTGAAAAAAGTGTAAAATCCAGAAAGGCAGGACAGGCCATGGAGAACTGGGAGCCTTGTTATGCTGATGGGCGGGATGTAAATTGCCAACAGACACTTGGGAGAAGTGTATGGTGTTTCCTGAAACATCTAAAAAACAAAGCAACAGAGCCTAGGGCACTTCCACTTATGGTCCTATAGCTTAGGGAAATTAAAATCAAAAAGACACAGCCACCCCAAAGTTTGGGACGCCTCTGTTTACAAGAACCTCGTTTACCGTACAAGTTCAATATCACAGAAAGTGAAAAATGGATAAAGAACTTGTGGTACTTACGTACAATGCAGTATCACTCAGCAATGAAATCTATGTCATCAGGCCCGTAGCAGCATAATGAGTGGATTCAGGTACGATGATTCTAACTGAAATAAGTCACACAGAAAAAGAAACATCATAAGATATCACTAATACACGGAATGTAAACTTGGCTACACAGGAACTGAATTCCAAAACAGAACAGGGTCTCAAATTTAGAAAACCAACTTATGCTTGCTTAAGGGGAAAGGTGAGTTGGGGTGCTGCATAAAACCAGAGATTGAAATGAGCACAGATAAAGTTCCTTAAGCCAAATATGGAATAGACAAGAGCTACTCCTTGCTCAACGAAATGGACTCAACACCCCATATTAAACGCCTAATAATGTACGTGACTAGTAAGTATCTTAAAACCTATGGATTGCTATGTCTCCGAAAGAGAATCAAGCATGTGTACAGGGACATAAATGCAGCAGTGATAGGATTGGAGAGGTTCGGTGAGCAAATGAAGACCCTTTGAAGTCATATTGCATGGTACCCATTCCACGGGTCTCAACTCTCCAGGTTTAAGGTATTCTTCCTTCAGCTAAAACATGCATGTGGAACCCAGAGTATGATCAACCATGTGATCGGGAGACGTGTTCAAATATGTCTCAGTTTTCCTCCCCTGGTACTCGGGTGCAACATTCCAGACGCTTTACTAACACTCTCCCGACTTGGAGAGTCAGCGCCTTTAACCTCCTGTTTGGCCCAGTTTGCAATTTCTGCGGAAGATGAACAGGAATAGGGAGAACCAATGAGAGACTAGCTGGAGGTGTCTGGACGGGCAAATTTAACTCTCATTTCCCACCAGGAAGAGGAAATAACCAAAGGCTCAGCGTGCCGTGCCGGAACCAGATTAGGGCCTGAAGCCATCCTGCGGTGTTGCGGCCAGCTCAAAAGAAAGTGAGTTGAAGAAAGGAGCTCAGGGGCACTGTAATTCACAAACCTGCAGAGTTATAAATGACAGCTATCGTCCAAAAATATACTGAAGTAAGGCTGCCAAGAGGACTTGAAAGCGGGGCAGAATTGCAGGAAACCGATTTCAGGAGGTAGACTGGAATTGCATTGAAAGCATAGGAAAAGAGGCAGAACGTCCACAATGATGCACTTGGCCAAAAAGGGCGTATGCGTTTTTTCCTGAATATATTCAGGAAAAAACGCATACGCCCTTTTTGGCCAACCAAGCAAGCTTGCAAAGGATATCTGCACTACAATGAAGTCTCACTTCCCCCCGGTCAAAAGGGCCATTTGAAAAAAGTGTAAAATCCAGAAAGGCAGCACAGGCCATGGAGAACTGGGAGCCTTGTTATGCTGATGGGCGGGATGTAAATTGCCAACAGACAATAGGGAGAAGTGTATGGTGTTTCCTGAAACATCTAAAAAACAAAGCAACAGAGCCTAGGGCACTTCCACTTATGGTCCTATAGCTTAGGGAAATTAAAATCAAAAAGACACAGCCACCCCAAAGTTTGGGACGCCTCTGTTTACAAGAACCTCGTTTACAGTACATGTTCAACATCGCAGAAAGTGAAAAATGGATAAAGAAGCTGTGGTATTTACTTACAAAGCAATATCACTCAGCAATGAAATCTATGTCATCAGGCCCTTAGCAGCACAATGAGTGGATTCAGGTACGATGATTCTAACTGAAATAATTCACACAGAAAAAGAAACATCATAAGATATCAGTAATACACGGAATGTAAACTTGGCTACACAGGAACTGAATTACAGAACAGAACAGGGTCTCAAATTTAGAAAACCAACTTATGCTTGCTTAAGGGGAAAGGTGAGTTGGGGTGCTGCATAAAACCAGAGATTGAAATGAGCACAGATGAAGTTCCTTAAGCCAAATATGGAATAGACAAGAGCTACTCCTTGCTCAACGAAATGGACTCAACACCCCATATTAAACGCCTAAGAATGTACCTGACTAGTAAGTATCTTAAAACCTATGGATTGCTATGTCTCCAAAAGAGAATCAAGCATGTGTACAGGGGAATAAATGCAGCAGTGATAGGATTGGAGAGGTTCGGTGAGCAAATGAAGACCCTTTGAAATCATATTGCATGGTACCCATTCCACGGGTCTCAACTCTCCAGGTTTAAGGTATTTTTCCTTCAGCTAAAACATGCATGTGGAACCCAGAGTATGATCAACCATGTGAACGGGAGACGTGTTCAAATATGTCTCAGTTTTCCTCCCCTGGTACTCGGGTGCAACATTCCAGACGCTTTACTAACACTCTCCCGACTTGGAGAATCAGTCCCTTTAACCTCCTGTTTGGCCCAGTTTGCAATTTCTGTGGAAGATGAAAAGGAATAGCGAGAACCAATGAGAGACTAGCTGGAGGTGGCTGGACGGGCAAATTTAACTCTCATTTCCCACCAGGAAGAGGAAATAACCAAAGGCTCAGCGTGCCGTGCCGGAACCAGATTAGGGCCTGAAGCCATCCTGCGGTGTTGCGGCCAGCTCACAAGAAAGCGAGTTGAAGAAAGGAGCTCAGGGGCACTGTAATTCACAAACCTGCAGAGTTATAAATGACAGCTATCGTCCAAAAATATACTGAAGTAAGGCTGCCAAGAGGACTTGAAAGCGGGGCAGAATTGCAGGAAACCGATTTCCGGAGGTAGACTGGAATTGCATTGAAAGCATAGGAAAAGAGGCAGAACGTCCACAATGATGCACTTGGCCAAAAAGGGCGTATGCGTTTTTTCCTGAATATATTCAGGAAAAAACGCATACGCCCTTTTTGGCCAACCAAGCAAGCTTGCAAAGGAAATCTGCACTACAATGAAGTCTCACTTCCCCCCAGTCAAAAGGGCCATCTGAAAAAAGTGTAAAATCCAGAAAGGCAGGACAGGCCATGGAGAACTGGGAGCCTTGTTATGCTGATGGGCGGGATGTAAATTGCCAACAGACACTTGGGAGAAGTGTATGGTGTTTCCTGAAACATCTAAAAAACAAAGCAACAGAGCCTAGGGCACTTCCACTTATGGTCCTATAGCTTAGGGAAATTAAAATCAAAAAGACACAGCCACCCCAAAGTTTGGGACGCCTCTGTTTACAAGAACCTCGTTTACCGTACAAGTTCAATATCACAGAAAGTGAAAAATGGATAAAGAACTTGTGGTACTTACGTACAATGCAGTATCACTCAGCAATGAAATCTATGTCATCAGGCCCGTAGCAGCATAATGAGTGGATTCAGGTACGATGATTCTAACTGAAATAAGTCACACAGAAAAAGAAACATCATAAGATATCACTAATACACGGAATGTAAACTTGGCTACACAGGAACTGAATTCCAAAACAGAACAGGGTCTCAAATTTAGAAAACCAACTTATGCTTGCTTAAGGGGAAAGGTGAGTTGGGGTGCTGCATAAAACCAGAGATTGAAATGAGCACAGATAAAGTTCCTTAAGCCAAATATGGAATAGACAAGAGCTACTCCTTGCTCAACGAAATGGACTCAACACCCCATATTAAACGCCTAAGAATGTACCTGACTAGTAAGTATCTTAAAACCTATGGATTGCTATGTCTCCAAAAGAGAATCAAGCATGTGTACAGGGGCATAAATGCAGCAGTGATAGGATTGGAGAGGTTCGGTGAGCAAATGAAGACCCTTTGAAGTCATATTGCATGGTACCCATTCCACGGGTCTCAACTCTCCAGGTTTAAGGTATTCTTCCTTCAGCTAAAACATGCATGTGGAACCCAGAGTATGATCAACCGTGTGAACGGGAGATGTGTTCAAATATGTCTCAGTTTTCCTCCCCTGGTACTCGGGTGCAACATTCCAGACGCTTTACTAACACTCTCCCCACTTGGAGAGTCAGCGCCTTTAACCTCCTGTTTGGCCAAGTTTGCAATTTCTGCGGAAGATGAACAGGAATAGGGAGAACCAATGAGAGACTTGCTGGAGGTGTCTGGACGGGCAAATTTAACTCTCATTTCCCACCAGGAAGAGGAAATAACCAAAGGCTCAGCGTGCCGTGCCGGAACCAGATTAGGGCCTGAAGCCATCCTGCGGTGTTGCGGCCAGCTCAAAAGAAAGTGAGTTGAAGAAAGGAGCTCAGGGGCACTGTAATTCACAAACCTGCAGAGTTATAAATGACAGCTATCGTCCAAAAATATACTGAAGTAAGGCTGCCAAGAGGACTTGAAAGCGGGGCAGAATTGCAGGAAACCGATTTCAGGAGGTAGACTGGAATTGCATTGAAAGCATAGGAAAAGAGGCAGAACGTCCACAATGATGCACTTGGCCAAAAAGGGCGTATGCGTTTTTTCCTGAATATATTCAGGAAAAAACGCATACGCACTTTTTGGCCAACCAAGCAAGCTTGCAAAGGAAATCTGCACTACAATGAAGTCTCACTTCCCCCCGGTCAAAAGGGCCATCTGAAAAAAGTGTAAAATCCAGAAAGGCAGCACAGGCCATGGAGAACTGGGAGCCTTGTTATGCTGATGGGCGGGATGTAAATTGCCAACAGACACTCGGGAGAAGTGTATGGTGTTTCCTGAAACATCTAAAAAACAAAGCAACAGAGCCTAGGGCACTTCCACTTATGGTCCTATAGCTTAGGGAAATTAAAATAAAAAAGACACAGCCACCCCAAAGTTTGAGACGCCTCTGTTTACAAGAACCTCGTTTACAGTACAAGTTCAACATCGCAGAAAGTGAAAAATGGATAAAGAACTTGTGGTACTTACGTACATTGCAGTATCACTTAGCAATGAAATCTATGTCATCAGGCCCGTAGCAGCATAATGAGTGGATTCAGGTACGATGATTCTAACTGAAATAAGTCACACAGAAAAAGAAACATCATAAGATATCACTAATACACGGAATGTAAACTTGGCTACACAGGAACTGAATTACAGAACAGAACAGGGTCTCAAATTTAGAAAACCAACTTATGCTTGCTTAAGGGGAAAGGTGAGTTGGGGTGCTGCATAAAACCAGAGATTGAAATGAGCACAGATGAAGTTCCTTAAGCCAAATATGGAATAGACAAGAGCTACTCCTTGCTCAACGAAATGGACTCAACACCCCATATTAAACGCCTAAGAATGTACCTGACTAGTAAGTATCTTAAAACCTATGGATTGCTATGTCTCCAAAAGAGAATCAAGCATGTGTACAGGGGAATAAATGCAGCAGTGATAGGATTGGAGAGGTTCGGTGAGCAAATGAAGACCCTTTGAAATCATATTGCATGGTACCCATTCCACGGGTCTCAACTCTCCAGGTTTAAGGTATTTTTCCTTCAGCTAAAACATGCATGTGGAACCCAGAGTATGATCAACCATGTGAACGGGAGACGTGTTCAAATATGTCTCAGTTTTCCTCCCCTGGTACTCGGGTGCAACATTCCAGACGCTTTACTAACACTCTCCCGACTTGGAGAATCAGTCCCTTTAACCTCCTGTTTGGCCCAGTTTGCAATTTCTGTGGAAGATGAAAAGGAATAGCGAGAACCAATGAGAGACTAGCTGGAGGTGGCTGGACGGGCAAATTTAACTCTCATTTCCCACCAGGAAGAGGAAATAACCAAAGGCTCAGCGTGCCGTGCCGGAACCAGATTAGGGCCTGAAGCCATCCTGCGGTGTTGCGGCCAGGTCACAAGAAAGCGAGTTGAAGAAAGGAGCTCAGGGGCACTGTAATTCACAAACCTGCAGAGTTATAAATGACAGCTATCGTCCAAAAATAGACTGAAGTAAGGCTGCCAAGAGGACTTGAAAGCGGGGCAGAATTGCAGGAAACCGATTTCCGGAGGTAGACTGGAATTGCATTGAAAGCATAGGAAAAGAGGCAGAACGTCCACAATGATGCACTTGGCCAAAAAGGGCGTATGCGTTTTTTCCTGAATATATTCAGGAAAAAACGCATACGCCCTTTTTGGCCAACCAAGCAAGCTTGCAAAGGAAATCTGCACTACAATGAAGTCTCACTTCCCCCCAGTCAAAAGGGCCATCTGAAAAAAGTGTAAAATCCAGAAAGGCAGGACAGGCCATGGAGAACTGGGAGCCTTGTTATGCTGATGGGCGGGATGTAAATTGCCAACAGACACTTGGGAGAAGTGTATGGTGTTTCCTGAAACATCTAAAAAACAAAGCAACAGAGCCTAGGGCACTTCCACTTATGGTCCTATAGCTTAGGGAAATTAAAATCAAAAAGACACAGCCACCCCAAAGTTTGGGACGCCTCTGTTTACAAGAACCTCGTTTACCGTACAAGTTCAATATCACAGAAAGTGAAAAATGGATAAAGAACTTGTGGTACTTACGTACAATGCAGTATCACTCAGCAATGAAATCTATGTCATCAGGCCCGTAGCAGCATAATGAGTGGATTCAGGTACGATGATTCTAACTGAAATAAGTCACACAGAAAAAGAAACATCATAAGATATCACTAATACACGGAATGTAAACTTGGCTACACAGGAACTGAATTCCAAAACAGAACAGGGTCTCAAATTTAGAAAACCAACTTATGCTTGCTTAAGGGGAAAGGTGAGTTGGGGTGCTGCATAAAACCAGAGATTGAAATGAGCACAGATAAAGTTCCTTAAGCCAAATATGGAATAGACAAGAGCTACTCCTTGCTCAACGAAATGGACTCAACACCCCATATTAAACGCCTAAGAATGTACCTGACTAGTAAGTATCTTAAAACCTATGGATTGCTATGTCTCCAAAAGAGAATCAAGCATGTGTACAGGGGCATAAATGCAGCAGTGATAGGATTGGAGAGGTTCGGTGAGCAAATGAAGACCCTTTGAAGTCATATTGCATGGTACCCATTCCACGGGTCTCAACTCTCCAGGTTTAAGGTATTCTTCCTTCAGCTAAAACATGCATGTGGAACCCAGAGTATGATCAACCGTGTGAACGGGAGATGTGTTCAAATATGTCTCAGTTTTCCTCCCCTGGTACTCGGGTGCAACATTCCAGACGCTTTACTAACACTCTCCCCACTTGGAGAGTCAGCGCCTTTAACCTCCTGTTTGGCCAAGTTTGCAATTTCTGCGGAAGATGAACAGGAATAGGGAGAACCAATGAGAGACTTGCTGGAGGTGTCTGGACGGGCAAATTTAACTCTCATTTCCCACCAGGAAGAGGAAATAACCAAAGGCTCAGCGTGCCGTGCCGGAACCAGATTAGGGCCTGAAGCCATCCTGCGGTGTTGCGGCCAGCTCAAAAGAAAGTGAGTTGAAGAAAGGAGCTCAGGGGCACTGTAATTCACAAACCTGCAGAGTTATAAATGACAGCTATCGTCCAAAAATATACTGAAGTAAGGCTGCCAAGAGGACTTGAAAGCGGGGCAGAATTGCAGGAAACCGATTTCAGGAGGTAGACTGGAATTGCATTGAAAGCATAGGAAAAGAGGCAGAACGTCCACAATGATGCACTTGGCCAAAAAGGGCGTATGCGTTTTTTCCTGAATATATTCAGGAAAAAACGCATACGCACTTTTTGGCCAACCAAGCAAGCTTGCAAAGGAAATCTGCACTACAATGAAGTCTCACTTCCCCCCGGTCAAAAGGGCCATCTGAAAAAAGTGTAAAATCCAGAAAGGCAGCACAGGCCATGGAGAACTGGGAGCCTTGTTATGCTGATGGGCGGGATGTAAATTGCCAACAGACACTCGGGAGAAGTGTATGGTGTTTCCTGAAACATCTAAAAAACAAAGCAACAGAGCCTAGGGCACTTCCACTTATGGTCCTATAGCTTAGGGAAATTAAAATAAAAAAGACACAGCCACCCCAAAGTTTGAGACGCCTCTGTTTACAAGAACCTCGTTTACAGTACAAGTTCAACATCGCAGAAAGTGAAAAATGGATAAAGAACTTGTGGTACTTACGTACATTGCAGTATCACTTAGCAATGAAATCTATGTCATCAGGCCCGTAGCAGCATAATGAGTGGATTCAGGTACGATGATTCTAACTGAAATAAGTCACACAGAAAAAGAAACATCATAAGATATCACTAATACACGGAATGTAAACTTGGCTACACAGGAACTGAATTACAGAACAGAACAGGGTCTCAAATTTAGAAAACCAACTTATACTTGCTTAAGAGGAAAGGTGAGTTGGGGTGCTGCATAAAACCAGAGATTGAAATGAGCACAGATAAAGTTCCTTAAGCCAAATATGGAATAGACAAGAGCTACACCTTGCTCAACGAAATGGACTCAACACCCCATATTAAACGCCTAAGAATGTACCTGACTAGTAAGTATCTTAAAACCTATGGATTGCTATGTCTCCGAAAGAGAATCAAGCATGTGTACAGGGACATAAATGCAGCAGTGATAGGATTGGAGAGGTTCGGTGAGCAAATGAAGACCCTTTGAAGTCATATTGTATGGTACCCATTCCACGGGTCTCAACTCTCCAGGTTTAAGGTATTTTTCCTTCAGCTAAAACATGCATGTGGAACCCAGAGTATGATCAACCATGTGAACGGGAGACGTGTTCAAATATGTCTCAGTTTTCCTCCCCTGGTACTCGGGTGCAACATTCCAGACGCTTTACTAACACTCTCCCGACTTGGAGAATCAGTCCCTTTAACCTCCTGTTTGGCCCAGTTTGCAATTTCTGTGGAAGATGAAAAGGAATAGCGAGAACCAATGAGAGACTAGCTGGAGGTGGCTGGACGGGCAAATTTAACTCTCATTTCCCACCAGGAAGAGGAAATAACCAAAGTCTCAGCGTGCCGTGCCGGAACCAGATTAGGGCCTGAAGCCATCCTGCGGTGTTGCGGCCAGCTCACAAGAAAGCGAGTTGAAGAAAGGAGCTCAGGGGCACTGTAATTCACAAACCTGCAGAGTTATAAATGACAGCTATCGTCCAAAAATAGACTGAAGTAAGGCTGCCAAGAGGACTTGAAAGCGGGGCAGAATTGCAGGAAACCGATTTCCGGAGGTAGACTGGAATTGCATTGAAAGCATAGGAAAAGAGGCAGAACGTCCACAATGATGCACTTGGCCAAAAAGGGCGTATGCGTTTTTTCCTGAATATATTCAGGAAAAAACGCATACGCCCTTTTTGGCCAACCAAGCAAGCTTGCAAAGGAAATCTGCACTACAATGAAGTCTCACTTCCCCCCGGTCAAAAGGGCCATCTGAAAAAAGTGTAAAATCCAGAAAGGCAGGACAGGCCATGGAGAACTGGGAGCCTTGTTATGCTGATGGGCGGGATGTAAATTGCCAACAGACACTCGGGAGAAGTGTATGGTGTTTCCTGAAACATCTAAAAAACAAAGCAACAGAGCCTAGGGCACTTCCACTTATGGTCCTATAGCTTAGGGAAATTAAAATCAAAAAGACACAGCCACCCCAAAGTTTGGGACGCCTCTGTTTACAAGAACCTCGTTTACCGTACAAGTTCAATATCACAGAAAGTGAAAAATGGATAAAGAACTTGTGGTACTTACGTACAATACAGTATCACTCAGCAATGAAATCTATGTCATCAGGCCCGTAGCAGCATAATGAGTGGATTCAGGTACGATGATTCTAACTGAAATAAGTCACACAGAAAAAGAAACATCATAAGATATCACTAATACACGGAATGTAAACTTGGCTACACAGGAACTGAATTCCAAAACAGAACAGGGTCTCAAATTTAGAAAACCAACTTATGCTTGCTTAAGGGGAAAGGTGAGTTGGGGTGCTGCATAAAACCAGAGATTGAAATGAGCACAGATAAAGTTCCTTAAGCCAAATATGGAATAGACAAGAGCTACTCCTTGCTCAACGAAATGGACTCAACACCCCATATTAAACGCCTAAGAATGTACCTGACTAGTAAGTATCTTAAAACCTATGGATTGCTATGTCTCAAAAAGAGAATCAAGCATGTGTACAGGGGCATAAATGCAGCAGTGATAGGATTGGAGAGGTTCGGTGAGCAAATGAAGACCCTTTGAAGTCATATTGCATGGTACCCATTCCACGGGTCTCAACTCTCCAGGTTTAAGGTATTCTTCCTTCAGCTAAAACATGCATGTGGAACCCAGAGTATGATCAACCATGTGAACGGGAGACGTGTTCAAATATGTCTCAGTTTTCCTCCCCTGGTACTCGGGTGCAACATTCCAGACGCTTTACTAACACTCTCCCCACTTGGAGAGTCAGCGCCTTTAACCTCCTGTTTGGCCCAGTTTGCAATTTCTGCGGAAGATGAACAGGAATAGCGAGAACCAATGAGAGACTAGCTGGAGGTGTCTGGATGGGCAAATTTAACTCTCATTTCCCATCTGGAAGAGGAAATAACCAAAGGCTCAGCGTGCCGTGCCGGAACCAGATTAGGGCCTGAAGCCATCCTGCGGTGTTGCGGCCAGCTCAAAAGAAAGTGAGTTGAAGAAAGGAGCTCAGGGGCACTGTAATTCACAAACCTGCAGAGTTATAAATGACAGCTATCCTCCAAAAATAGACTGAAGTAAGGCTGCCAAGAGGACTTGAAAGCGGGGCAGAATTGCAGGAAACCGATTTCAGGAGGTAGACTGGAATTGCATTGAAAGCATAGGAAAAGAGGCAGAACGTCCACAATGATGCACTTGGCCAAAAAGGGCGTATGCGTTTTTTCCTGAATATATTCAGGAAAAAACGCATACGCCCTTTTTGGCCAACCAAGCAAGCTTGCAAAGGAAATCTGCACTACAATGAAGTCTCACTTCCCCCCGGTCAAAAGGGCCATCTGAAAAAAGTGTAAAACCCAGAAAGGCAGCACAGGCCATGGAGAACTGGGAGCCTTGTTATGCTGATGGGCGGGATGTAAATTGCCAACAGACACTCGGGAGAAGTGTATGGTGTTTCCTGAAACATCTAAAAAACAAAGCAACAGAGCCTAGGGCACTTCCACTTATGGTCCTATAGCTTAGGGAAATTAAAATCAAAAAGACACAGCCACCCCAAAGTTTGGGACGCCTCTGTTTACAAGAACCTCGTTTACCGTACAAGTTCAATATCACAGAAAGTGAAAAATGGATAAAGAACTTGTGGTACTTACGTACAATGCAGTATCACTCAGCAATGAAATCTATGTCATCAGGCCCGTAGCAGCATAATTAGTGGATTCAGGTATGATGATTCTAACTGAAATAAGTCACACAGAAAAAGAAACATCATAAGATATCACTAATACACGGAATGTAAACTTGGCTACACAGGAACTGAATTCCAAAACAGAACAGGGTCTCAAATTTAGAAAACCAACTTATGCTTGCTTAAGGGGAAAGGTGAGTTGGGGTGCTGCATAAAACCAGAGATTGAAATGAGCACAGATAAAGTTCCTTAAGCCAAATATGGAATAGACAAGAGCTACTCCTTGTTCAACGAAATGGACTCAACACCCCATATTAAACGCCTAAGAATGTACCTGACTAGTAAGTATCTTAAAACCTATGGATTGCTATGTCTCCAAAAGAGAATCAAGCATGTGTACAGGGGCATAAATGCAGCAGTGATAGGATTGGAGAGGTTCGGTGAGCAAATGAAGACCCTTTGAAGTCATATTGCATGGTACCCATTCCACGGGTCTCAACTCTCCAGGTTTAAGGTATTCTTCCTTCAGCTAAAACATGCATGTGGAACCCAGAGTATGATCAACCGTGTGAACGGGAGATGTGTTCAAATATGTCTCAGTTTTCCTCCCCTGGTACTCGGGTGCAACATTCCAGACGCTTTACTAACACTCTCCCCACTTGGAGAGTCAGCGCCTTTAACCTCCTGTTTGGCCCAGTTTGCAATTTCTGCGGAAGATGAACAGGAATAGGGAGAACCAATGAGAGACTAGCTGGAGGTGTCTGGACGGGCAAATTTAACTCTCATTTCCCATCTGGAAGAGGAAATAACCAAAGGCTCAGCGTGCCGTGCCGGAACCAGATTAGGGCCTGAAGCCATCCTGCGGTGTTGCGGCCAGGTCACAAGAAAGCGAGTTGAAGAAAGGATCTCAGGGGCACTGTAATTCACAAACCTGCAGAGTTATAAATGACAGCTATCGTCCAAAAATATACTGAAGTAAGGCTGCCAAGAGGACTTGAAAGCGGGGCAGAATTGCAGGAAACCGATTTCAGGAGGTAGACTGGAATTGCATTGAAAGCATAGGAAAAGAGGCAGAACGTCCACAATGATGCACTTGGCCAAAAAGGGCGTATGCGTTTTTTCCTGAATATATTCAGGAAAAAACGCATACGCCCTTTTTGGCCAACCAAGCAAGCTTGCAAAGGAAATCTGCACTACAATGAAGTCTCACTTCCCCCCGGTCAAAAGGGCCATCTGAAAAAAGTGTAAAATCCAGAAAGGCAGCACAGGCCATGGAGAACTGGGAGCCTTGTTATGCTGATGGGCGGGATGTAAATTGCCAACAGACACTCGGGAGAAGTGTATGGTGTTTCCTGAAACATCTAAAAAACAAAGCAACAGAGCCTAGGGCACTTCCACTTATGGTCCTATAGCTTAGGGAAATTAAAATAAAAAAGACACAGCCACCCCAAAGTTTGGGACGCCTCTGTTTACAAGAACCTCGTTTACAGTACAAGTTCAACATCGCAGAAAGTGAAAAATGGATAAAGAACTTGTGGTACTTACGTACATTGCAGTATCACATAGCAATGAAATCTATGTCATCAGGCCCGTAGCAGCATAATGAGTGGATTCAGGTACGATGATTCTAACTGAAATAAGTCACACAGAAAAAGAAACATCATAAGATATCACTAACACACGGAATGTAAACTTGGCTACACAGGAACTGAATTACAGAACAGAACAGGGTCTCAAATTTAGAAAACCAACTTATACTTGCTTAAGAGGAAAGGTGAGTTGGGGTGCTGCATAAAACCAGAGATTGAAATGAGCACAGATAAAGTTCCTTAAGCCAAATATGGAATAGACAAGAGCTACTCCTTGCTCAACGAAATGGACTCAACACCCCATATTAAACGCCTAAGAATGTACCTGACTAGTAAGTATCTTAAAACCTATGGATTGCTATGTCTCCAAAAGAGAATCAAGCATGTGTACAGGGGCATAAATGCAGCAGTGATAGGATTGGAGAGGTTCGGTGAGCAAATGAAGACCCTTTGAAGTCATATTGCATGGTACCCATTCCACGGGTCTCAACTCTCCAGGTTTAAGGTATTCTTCCTTCAGCTAAAACATGCATGTGGAACCCAGAGTATGATCAACCGTGTGAACGGGAGATGTGTTCAAATATGTCTCAGTTTTCCTCCCCTGGTACTCGGGTGCAACATTCCAGACGCTTTACTAACACTCTCCCCACTTGGAGAGTCAGCGCCTTTAACCTCCTGTTTGGCCAAGTTTGCAATTTCTGCGGAAGATGAACAGGAATAGGGAGAACCAATGAGAGACTTGCTGGAGGTGTCTGGACGGGCAAATTTAACTCTCATTTCCCACCAGGAAGAGCAAATAACCAAAGGCTCAGCGTGCCGTGCCGGAACCAGATTAGGGCCTGAAGCCATCCTGCGGTGTTGCGGCCAGCTCAAAAGAAAGTGAGTTGAAGAAAGGAGCTCAGGGGCACTGTAATTCACAAACCTGCAGAGTTATAAATGACAGCTATCGTCCAAAAATATACTGAAGTAAGGCTGCCAAGAGGACTTGAAAGCGGGGCAGAATTGCAGGAAACCGATTTCAGGAGGTAGACTGGAATTGCATTGAAAGCATAGGAAAAGAGGCAGAACGTCCACAATGATGCACTTGGCCAAAAAGGGCGTATGCGTTTTTTCCTGAATATATTCAGGAAAAAACGCATACGCACTTTTTGGCCAACCAAGCAAGCTTGCAAAGGAAATCTGCACTACAATGAAGTCTCACTTCCCCCCGGTCAAAAGGGCCATCTGAAAAAAGTGTAAAATCCAGAAAGGCAGCACAGGCCATGGAGAACTGGGAGCCTTGTTATGCTGATGGGCGGGATGTAAATTGCCAACAGACACTCGGGAGAAGTGTATGGTGTTTCCTGAAACATCTAAAAAACAAAGCAACAGAGCCTAGGGCACTTCCACTTATGGTCCTATAGCTTAGGGAAATTAAAATCAAAAAGACACAGCCACCCCAAAGTTTGGGACGCCTCTGTTTACAAGAACCTCGTTTACAGTACAAGTTCAACATCGCAGAAAGTGAAAAATGGATAAAGAACTTGTGGTACTTACGTACATTGCAGTATCACTTAGCAATGAAATCTATGTCATCAGGCCCGTAGCAGCATAATGAGTGGATTCAGGTACGATGATTCTAACTGAAATAAGTCACACAGAAAAAGAAACATCATAAGATATCACTAATACACGGAATGTAAACTTGGCTACACAGGAACTGAATTACAGAACAGAACAGGGTCTCAAATTTAGAAAACCAACTTATACTTGCTTAAGAGGAAAGGTGAGTTGGGGTGCTGCATAAAACCAGAGATTGAAATGAGCACAGATAAAGTTCCTTAAGCCAAATATGGAATAGACAAGAGCTACACCTTGCTCAACGAAATGGACTCAACACCCCATATTAAACGCCTAAGAATGTACCTGACTAGTAAGTATCTTAAAACCTATGGATTGCTATGTCTCCGAAAGAGAATCAAGCATGTGTACAGGGACATAAATGCAGCAGTGATAGGATTGGAGAGGTTCGGTGAGCAAATGAAGACCCTTTGAAGTCATATTGCATGGTACCCATTCCACGGGTCTCAACTCTCCAGGTTTAAGGTATTTTTCCTTCAGCTAAAACATGCATGTGGAACCCAGAGTATGATCAACCATGTGAACGGGAGACGTGTTCAAATATGTCTCAGTTTTCCTCCCCTGGTACTCGGGTGCAACATTCCAGACGCTTTACTAACACTCTCCCGACTTGGAGAATCAGTCCCTTTAACCTCCTGTTTGGCCCAGTTTGCAATTTCTGTGGAAGATGAAAAGGAATAGCGAGAACCAATGAGAGACTAGCTGGAGGTGGCTGGACGGGCAAATTTAACTCTCATTTCCCACCAGGAAGAGGAAATAACCAAAGGCTCAGCGTGCCGTGCCGGAACCAGATTAGGGCCTGAAGCCATCCTGCGGTGTTGCGGCCAGGTCACAAGAAAGCGAGTTGAAGAAAGGAGCTCAGGGGCACTGTAATTCACAAACCTGCAGAGTTATAAATGACAGCTATCGTCCAAAAATAGACTGAAGTAAGGCTGCCAAGAGGACTTGAAAGCGGGGCAGAATTGCAGGAAACCGATTTCCGGAGGTAGACTGGAATTGCATTGAAAGCATAGGAAAAGAGGCAGAACGTCCACAATGATGCACTTGGCCAAAAAGGGCGTATGCGTTTTTTCCTGAATATATTCAGGAAAAAACGCATACGCCCTTTTTGGCCAACCAAGCAAGCTTGCAAAGGAAATCTGCACTACAATGAAGTCTCACTTCCCCCCGGTCAAAAGGGCCATCTGAAAAAAGTGTAAAATCCAGAAAGGCAGGACAGGCCATGGAGAACTGGGAGCCTTGTTATGCTGATGGGCGGGATGTAAATTGCCAACAGACACTCGGGAGAAGTGTATGGTGTTTCCTGAAACATCTAAAAAACAAAGCAACAGAGCCTAGGGCACTTCCACTTATGGTCCTATAGCTTAGGGAAATTAAAATCAAAAAGACACAGCCACCCCAAAGTTTGGGACGCCTCTGTTTACAAGAACCTCGTTTACCGTACAAGTTCAATATCACAGAAAGTGAAAAATGGATAAAGAACTTGTGGTACTTACGTACAATACAGTATCACTCAGCAATGAAATCTATGTCATCAGGCCCGTAGCAGCATAATGAGTGGATTCAGGTACGATGATTCTAACTGAAATAAGTCACACAGAAAAAGAAACATCATAAGATATCACTAATACACGGAATGTAAACTTGGCTACACAGGAACTGAATTCCAAAACAGAACAGGGTCTCAAATTTAGAAAACCAACTTATGCTTGCTTAAGGGGAAAGGTGAGTTGGGGTGCTGCATAAAACCAGAGATTGAAATGAGCACAGATAAAGTTCCTTAAGACAAATATGGAATATACAAGAGCTACTCCTTGCTCAACGAAATGGACTCAACACCCCATATTAAACGCCTAAGAATGTACCTGACTAGTAAGTATCTTAAAACCTATGGATTGCTATGTCTCAAAAAGAGAATCAAGCATGTGTACAGGGGCATAAATGCAGCAGTGATAGGATTGGAGAGGTTCGGTGAGCAAATGAAGACCCTTTGAAGTCATATTGCATGGTACCCATTCCACGGGTCTCAACTCTCCAGGTTTAAGGTATTCTTCCTTCAGCTAAAACATGCATGTGGAACCCAGAGTATGATCAACCATGTGAACAGGAGACGTGTTCAAATATGTCTCAGTTTTCCTCCCCTGGTACTCGGGTGCAACATTCCAGACGCTTTACTAACACTCTCCCCACTTGGAGAGTCAGCGCCTTTAACCTCCTGTTTGGCCCAGTTTGCAATTTCTGCGGAAGATGAACAGGAATAGCGAGAACCAATGAGAGACTAGCTGGAGGTGTCTGGATGGGCAAATTTAACTCTCATTTCCCACCAGGAAGAGGAAATAACCAAAGGCTCAGCGTGCCGTGCCGGAACCAGATTAGGGCCTGAAGCCATCCTGCGGTGTTGCGGCCAGCTCAAAAGAAAGTGAGTTGAAGAAAGGAGCTCAGGGGCACTGTAATTCACAAACCTGCAGAGTTATAAATGACAGCTATCGTCCAAAAATAGACTGAAGTAAGGCTGCCAAGAGGACTTGAAAGCGGGGCAGAATTGCAGGAAACCGATTTCAGGAGGTAGACTGGAATTGCATTGAAAGCATAGGAAAAGAGGCAGAACGTCCACAATGATGCACTTGGCCAAAAAGGGCGTATGCGTTTTTTCCTGAATATATTCAGGAAAAAACGCATACGCCCTTTTTGGCCAACCAAGCAAGCTTGCAAAGGAAATCTGCACTACAATGAAGTCTCACTTCCCCCCGGTCAAAAGGGCCATCTGAAAAAAGTGTAAAATCCAGAAAGGCAGCACAGGCCATGGAGAACTGGGAGCCTTGTTATGCTGATGGGCGGGATGTAAATTGCCAACAGACACTCGGGAGAAGTGTATGGTGTTTCCTGAAACATCTAAAAAACAAAGCAACAGAGCCTAGGGCACTTCCACTTATGGTCCTATAGCTTAGGGAAATTAAAATCAAAAAGACACAGCCACCCCAAAGTTTGGGACGCCTCTGTTTACAAGAACCTCGTTTACCGTACAAGTTCAATATCACAGAAAGTGAAAAATGGATAAAGAACTTGTGGTACTTACGTACAATGCAGTATCACTCAGCAATGAAATCTATGTCATCAGGCCCGTAGCAGCATAATGAGTGGATTCAGGTATGATGATTCTAACTGAAATAAGTCACACAGAAAAAGAAACATCATAAGATATCACTAATACACGGAATGTAAACTTGGCTACACAGGAACTGAATTCCAAAACAGAACAGGGTCTCAAATTTAGAAAACCAACTTATGCTTGCTTAAGGGGAAAGGTGAGTTGGGGTGCTGCATAAAACCAGAGATTGAAATGAGCACAGATAAAGTTCCTTAAGCCAAATATGGAATAGACAAGAGCTACTCCTTGTTCAACGAAATGGACTCAACACCCCATATTAAACGCCTAAGAATGTACCTGACTAGTAAGTATCTTAAAACCTATGGATTGCTATGTCTCCAAAAGAGAATCAAGCATGTGTACAGGGGCATAAATGCAGCAGTGATAGGATTGGAGAGGTTCGGTGAGCAAATGAAGACCCTTTGAAGTCATATTGCATGGTACCCATTCCACGGGTCTCAACTCTCCAGGTTTAAGGTATTCTTCCTTCAGCTAAAACATGCATGTGGAACCCAGAGTATGATCAACCGTGTGAACGGGAGATGTGTTCAAATATGTCTCAGTTTTCCTCCCCTGGTACTCGGGTGCAACATTCCAGACGCTTTACTAACACTCTCCCCACTTGGAGAGTCAGCGCCTTTAACCTCCTGTTTGGCCCAGTTTGCAATTTCTGCGGAAGATGAACAGGAATAGGGAGAACCAATGAGAGACTAGCTGGAGGTGTCTGGACGGGCAAATTTAACTCTCATTTCCCACCAGGAAGAGGAAATAACCAAAGGCTCAGCGTGCCGTGCCGGAACCAGATTAGGGCCTGAAGCCATCCTGCGGTGTTGCGGCCAGGTCACAAGAAAGCGAGTTGAAGAAAGGAGCTCAGGGGCACTGTAATTCACAAACCTGCAGAGTTATAAATGACAGCTATCGTCCAAAAATATACTGAAGTAAGGCTGCCAAGAGGACTTGAAAGCGGGGCAGAATTGCAGGAAACCGATTTCAGGAGGTAGACTGGAATTGCATTGAAAGCATAGGAAAAGAGGCAGAACGTCCACAATGATGCACTTGGCCAAAAAGGGCGTATGCGTTTTTTCCTGAATATATTCAGGAAAAAACGCATACGCCCTTTTTGGCCAACCAAGCAAGCTTGCAAAGGAAATCTGCACTACAATGAAGTCTCACTTCCCCCCGGTCAAAAGGGCCATCTGAAAAAAGTGTAAAATCCAGAAAGGCAGCACAGGCCATGGAGAACTGGGAGCCTTGTTATGCTGATGGGCGGGATGTAAATTGCCAACAGACACTCGGGAGAAGTGTATGGTGTTTCCTGAAACATCTAAAAAACAAAGCAACAGAGCCTAGGGCACTTCCACTTATGGTCCTATAGCTTAGGGAAATTAAAATAAAAAAGACACAGCCACCCCAAAGTTTGGGACGCCTCTGTTTACAAGAACCTCGTTTACAGTACAAGTTCAACACCGCAGAAAGTGAGAAATGGATAAAGAAGATGTGGTATTTACTTACAAAGCAATATCACTCAGCAATGAAATCTATGTCATCAGGCTCTTAGCAGCACAATGAGTGGATTCAGGTATGATGATTCTAACTGAAATAAGTCACACAGCAAAAGAAACATCATAAGATATCACTAATACACGGAATGTAAACTTGGCTACACAGGAACTGAATTACAGAACAGAACAGGGTCTCAAATTTAGAAAACCAACTTATGCTTGCTTAAGGGGAAAGGTGAGTTGGGGTGCTGCATAAAACCAGAGATTGAAATGAGCACAGATGAAGTTCCTTAAGCCAAATATGGAATAGACAAGAGCTACTCCTTGCTCAACGAAATGGACTCAACACCGCATATTAAACGCCTAAGAATGTACCTGACTAGTAAGTATCTTAAAACCTATGGATTGCTATGTCTCCAAAAGAGAATCAAGCATGTGTACAGGGGAATAAATGCAGCAGTGATAGGATTGGAGAGGTTCGGTGAGCAAATGAAGACCCTTTGAAGTCATATTGCATGGTACCCATTCCACGGGTCTCAACTCTCCAGGTTTAAGGTATTTTTCCTTCAGCTAAAACATGCATGTGGAACCCAGAGTATGATCAACCATGTGAACGGGAGACGTGTTCAAATATGTCTCAGTTTTCCTCCCCTGGTACTCGGGTGCAACATTCCAGACGCTTTACTAACACTCTCCTGACTTGGAGAATCAGTCCCTTTAACCTCCTGTTTGGCCCAGTTTGCAATTTCTGTGGAAGATGAAAAGGAATAGCGAGAACCAATGAGAGACTAGCTGGAGGTGGCTGGACGGGCAAATTTAACTCTCATTTCCCACCAGGAAGAGGAAATAACCAAAGGCTCAGCGTGCCGTGCCGGAACCAGATTAGGGCCTGAAGCCATCCTGCGGTGTTGCGGCCAGGTCACAAGAAAGCGAGTTGAAGAAAGGAGCTCAGGGGCACTGTAATTCACAAACCTGCAGAGTTATAAATGACAGCTATCGTCCAAAAATAGACTGAAGTAAGGCTGCCAAGAGGACTTGAAAGCGGGGCAGAATTGCAGGAAACCGATTTCCGGAGGTAGACTGGAATTGCATTGAAAGCATAGGAAAAGAGGCAGAACGTCCACAATGATGCACTTGGCCAAAAAGGGCGTATGCGTTTTTTCCTGAATATATTCAGGAAAAAACGCATACGCCCTTTTTGGCCAACCAAGCAAGCTTGCAAAGGAAATCTGCACTACAATGAAGTCTCACTTCCCCCCGGTCAAAAGGGCCATCTGAAAAAAGTGTAAAATCCAGAAAGGCAGGACAGGCCATGGAGAACTGGGAGCCTTGTTATGCTGATGGGCGGGATGTAAATTGCCAACAGACACTCGGGAGAAGTGTATGGTGTTTCCTGAAACATCTAAAAAACAAAGCAACAGAGCCTAGGGCACTTCCACTTATGGTCCTATAGCTTAGGGAAATTAAAATCAAAAAGACACAGCCACCCCAAAGTTTGGGACGCCTCTGTTTACAAGAACCTCGTTTACCGTACAAGTTCAATATCACAGAAAGTGAAAAATGGATAAAGAACTTGTGGTACTTACGTACAATGCAGTATCACTCAGCAATGAAATCTATGTCATCAGGCCCGTAGCAGCATAATGAGTGGATTCAGGTACGATGATTCTAACTGAAATAAGTCACACAGAAAAAGAAACATCATAAGATATCACTAATACACGGAATGTAAACTTGGCTACACAGGAACTGAATTCCAAAACAGAACAGGGTCTCAAATTTAGAAAACCAACTTATGCTTGCTTAAGGGGAAAGGTGAGTTGGGGTGCTGCATAAAACCAGAGATTGAAATGAGCACAGATAAAGTTCCTTAAGCCAAATATGGAATAGACAAGAGCTACTCCTTGCTCAACGAAATGGACTCAACACCCCATATTAAACGCCTAAGAATGTACCTGACTAGTAAGTATCTTAAAACCTATGGATTGCTATGTCTCCAAAAGAGAATCAAGCATGTGTACAGGGGCATAAATGCAGCAGTGATAGGATTGGAGAGGTTCGGTGAGCAAATGAAGACCCTTTGAAGTCATATTGCATGGTACCCATTCCACGGGTCTCAACTCTCCAGGTTTAAGGTATTCTTCCTTCAGCTAAAACATGCATGTGGAACCCAGAGTATGATCAACCGTGTGAACGGGAGATGTGTTCAAATATGTCTCAGTTTTCCTCCCCTGGTACTCGGGTGCAACATTCCAGACGCTTTACTAACACTCTCCCCACTTGGAGAGTCAGCGCCTTTAACCTCCTGTTTGGCCCAGTTTGCAATTTCTGCGGAAGATGAACAGGAATAGGGAGAACCAATGAGAGACTAGCTGGAGGTGTCTGGACGGGCAAATTTAACTCTCATTTCCCACCAGGAAGAGGAAATAACCAAAGGCTCACCGTGCCGTGCCGGAACCAGATTAGGGCCTGAAGCCATCCTGCGGTGTTGCGGCCAGCTCAAAAGAAAGTGAGTTGAAGAAAGGAGCTCAGGGGCACTGTAATTCACAAACCTGCAGAGTTATAAATGACAGCTATCGTCCAAAAATATACTGAAGTAAGGCTGCCAAGAGGACTTGAAAGCGGGGCAGAATTGCAGGAAACCGATTTCAGGAGGTAGACTGGAATTGCATTGAAAGCATAGGAAAAGAGGCAGAACGTCCACAATGATGCCCTTGGCCAAAAAGGGCGTATGCGTTTTTTCCTGAATATATTCAGGAAAAAACGCATACGCCCTTTTTGGCCAACCAAGCAAGCTTGCAAAGGAAATCTGCACTACAATGAAGTCTCACTTCCCCCCGGTCAAAAGGGCCATCTGAAAAAAGTGTAAAATCCAGAAAGGCAGCACAGGCCATGGAGAACTGGGAGCCTTGTTATGCTGATGGGCGGGATGTAAATTGCCAACAGACACTCGGGAGAAGTGTATGGTGTTTCCAGAAACATCTAAAAAACAAAGCAACAGAGCCTAGGGCACTTCCACTTATGGTCCTATAGCTTAGGGAAATTAAAATAAAAAAGACACAGCCACCCCAAAGTTTGGGACGCCTCTGTTTACAAGAACCTCGTTTACAGTACAAGTTCAACATCGCAGAAAGTGAAAAATGGATAAAGAACTTGTGGTACTTACGTACATTGCAGTATCACTTAGCAATGAAATCTATGTCATCAGGCCCGTAGCAGCATAATGAGTGGATTCAGGTACGATGATTCTAACTGAAATAAGTCACACAGAAAAAGAAACATCATAAGATATCACTAATACACGGAATGTAAACTTGGCTACACAGGAACTGAATTACAGAACAGAACAGGGTCTCAAATTTAGAAAACCAACTTATACTTGCTTAAGAGGAAAGGTGAGTTGGGGTGCTGCATAAAACCAGAGATTGAAATGAGCACAGATAAAGTTCCTTAAGCCAAATATGGAATAGACAAGAGCTACACCTTGCTCAACGAAATGGACTCAACACCCCATATTAAACGCCTAAGAATGTACCTGACTAGTAAGTATCTTAAAACCTATGGATTGCTATGTCTCCAAAAGAGAATCAAGCATGTGTACAGGGGCATAAATGCAGCAGTGATAGGATTGGAGAGGTTCGGTGAGCAAATGAAGACCCTTTGAAGTCATATTGCATGGTACCCATTCCACGGGTCTCAACTCTCCAGGTTTAAGGTATTCTTCCTTCAGCTAAAACATGCATGTGGAACCCAGAGTATGATCAACCGTGTGAACGGGAGATGTGTTCAAATATGTCTCAGTTTTCCTCCCCTGGTACTCGGGTGCAACATTCCAGACGCTTTACTAACACTCTCCCCACTTGGAGAGTCAGCGCCTTTAACCTCCTGTTTCGCCAAGTTTGCAATTTCTGCGGAAGATGAACAGGAATAGGGAGAACCAATGAGAGACTTGCTGGAGGTGTCTGGACGGGCAAATTTAACTCTCATTTCCCACCAGGAAGAGGAAATAACCAAAGGCTCAGCGTGCCGTGCCGGAACCAGATTAGGGCCTGAAGCCATCCTGCGGTGTTGCGGCCAGCTCAAAAGAAAGTGAGTTGAAGAAAGGAGCTCAGGGGCACTGTAATTCACAAACCTGCAGAGTTATAAATGACAGCTATCGTCCAAAAATATACTGAAGTAAGGCTGCCAAGAGGACTTGAAAGCGGGGCAGAATTGCAGGAAACCGATTTCAGGAGGTAGACTGGAATTGCATTGAAAGCATAGGAAAAGAGGCAGAACGTCCACAATGATGCACTTGGCCAAAAAGGGCGTATGCGTTTTTTCCTGAATATATTCAGGAAAAAACGCATACGCACTTTTTGGCCAACCAAGCAAGCTTGCAAAGGAAATCTGCACTACAATGAAGTCTCACTTCCCCCCGGTCAAAAGGGCCATCTGAAAAAAGTGTAAAATCCAGAAAGGCAGCACAGGCCATGGAGAACTGGGAGCCTTGTTATGCTGATGGGCGGGATGTAAATTGCCAACAGACACTCGGGAGAAGTGTATGGTGTTTCCTGAAACATCTAAAAAACAAAGCAACAGAGCCTAGGGCACTTCCACTTATGGTCCTATAGCTTAGGGAAATTAAAATCAAAAAGACACAGCCACCCCAAAGTTTGGGACGCCTCTGTTTACAAGAACCTCGTTTACAGTACAAGTTCAACATCGCAGAAAGTGAAAAATGGATAAAGAACTTGTGGTACTTACGTACATTGCAGTATCACTTAGCAATGAAATCTATGTCATCAGGCCCGTAGCAGCATAATGAGTGGATTCAGGTACGATGATTCTAACTGAAATAAGTCACACAGAAAAAGAAACATCATAAGATATCACTAATACACGGAATGTAAACTTGGCTACACAGGAACTGAATTACAGAACAGAACAGGGTCTCAAATTTAGAAAACCAACTTATGCTTGCTTAAGAGGAAAGGTGAGTTGGGGTGCTGCATAAAACCAGAGATTGAAATGAGCACAGATGAAGTTCCTTAAGCCAAATATGGAATAGACAAGAGCTACTCCTTGCTCAACGAAATGGACTCAACACCCCATATTAAACGCCTAAGAATGTACCTGACTAGTAAGTATCTTAAAACCTATGGATTGCTATGTCTCCAAAAGAGAATCAAGCATGTGTACAGGGGAATAAATGCAGCAGTGATAGGATTGGAGAGGTTCGGTGAGCAAATGAAGACCCTTTGAAGTCATATTGCATGGTACCCATTCCACGGGTCTCAACTCTCCAGGTTTAAGGTATTTTTCCTTCAGCTAAAACATGCATGTGGAACCCAGAGTATGATCAACCATGTGAACGGGAGACGTGTTCAAATATGTCTCAGTTTTCCTCCCCTGGTACTCGGGTGCAACATTCCAGACGCTTTACTAACACTCTCCCGACTTGGAGAATCAGTACCTTTAACCTCCTGTTTGGCCCAGTTTGCAATTTCTGTGGAAGATGAAAAGGAATAGCGAGAACCAATGAGAGACTAGCTGGAGGTGTCTGGACGGGCAAATTTAACTCTCATTTCCCACCAGGAAGAGGAAATAACCAAAGGCTCAGCGTGCTGTGCCGGAACCAGATTAGGGCCTGAAGCCATCCTGCGGTGTTGCGGCCAGGTCACAAGAAAGCGAGTTGAAGAAAGGAGCTCAGGGGCACTGTAATTCACAAACCTGCAGAGTTATAAATGACAGCTATCGTCCAAAAATAGACTGAAGTAAGGCTGCCAAGAGGACTTGAAAGCGGGGCAGAATTGCAGGAAACCGATTTCAGGAGGTAGACTGGAATTGCATTGAAAGCATAGGAAAAGAGGCAGAACGTCCACAATGATGCACTTGGCCAAAAAGGGCGTATGCGTTTTTTCCTGAATATATTCAGGAAAAAACGCATACGCCCTTTTTGGCCAACCAAGCAAGCTTGCAAAGGAAATCTGCACTACAATGAAGTCTCACTTCCCCCCGGTCAAAAGGGCCATCTGAAAAAAGTGTAAAATCCAGAAAGGCAGCACAGGCCATGGAGAACTGGGAGCCTTGTTATGCTGATGGGCGGGATGTAAATTGCCAACAGACACTCGGGAGAAGTGTATGGTGTTTCCTGAAACATCTAAAAAACAAAGCAACAGAGCCTAGGGCACTTCCACTTATGGTCCTATAGCTTAGGGAAATTAAAATAAAAAAGACACAGCCACCCCAAAGTTTGGGACGCCTCTGTTTACAAGAACCTCGTTTACAGTACAAGTTCAACATCGCAGAAAGTGAAAAATGGATAAAGAACTTGTGGTACTTACGTACATTGCAGTATCACTTAGCAATGAAATCTATGTCATCAGGCCCGTAGCAGCATAATGAGTGGATTCAGGTACGATGATTCTAACTGAAATAAGTCACACAGAAAAAGAAACATCATAAGATATCACTAATACACGGAATGTAAACTTGGCTACACAGGAACTGAATTACAGAACAGAACAGGGTCTCAAATTTAGAAAACCAACTTATACTTGCTTAAGAGGAAAGGTGAGTTGGGGTGCTGCATAAAACCAGAGATTGAAATGAGCACAGATAAAGTTCCTTAAGCCAAATATGGAATAGACAAGAGCTACACCTTGCTCAACGAAATGGACTCAACACCCCATATTAAACGCCTAAGAATGTACCTGACTAGTAAGTATCTTAAAACCTATGGATTGCTATGTCTCCGAAAGAGAATCAAGCATGTGTACAGGGACATAAATGCAGCAGTGATAGGATTGGAGAGGTTCGGTGAGCAAATGAAGACCCTTTGAAGTCATATTGCATGGTACCCATTCCACGGGTCTCAACTCTCCAGGTTTAAGGTATTTTTCCTTCAGCTAAAACATGCATGTGGAACCCAGAGTATGATCAACCATGTGAACGGGAGACGTGTTCAAATATGTCTCAGTTTTCCTCCCCTGGTACTCGGGTGCAACATTCCAGACGCTTTACTAACACTCTCCCGACTTGGAGAATCAGTCCCTTTAACCTCCTGTTTGGCCCAGTTTGCAATTTCTGTGGAAGATGAAGAGGAATAGCGAGAACCAATGAGAGACTAGCTGGAGGTGGCTGGACGGGCAAATTTAACTCTCATTTCCCACCAGGAAGAGGAAATAACCAAAGGCTCAGCGTGCCGTGCCGGAACCAGATTAGGGCCTGAAGCCATCCTGCGGTGTTGCGGCCAGGTCACAAGAAAGCGAGTTGAAGAAAGGAGCTCAGGGGCACTGTAATTCACAAACCTGCAGAGTTATAAATGACAGCTATCATCCAAAAATAGACTGAAGTAAGGCTGCCAAGAGGACTTGAAAGCGGGGCAGAATTGCAGGAAACCGATTTCCGGAGGTAGACTGGAATTGCATTGAAAGCATAGGAAAAGAGGCAGAACGTCCACAATGATGCACTTGGCCAAAAAGGGCGTATGCGTTTTTTCCTGAATATATTCAGGAAAAAACGCATACGCCCTTTTTGGCCAACCAAGCAAGCTTGCAAAGGAAATCTGCACTACAATGAAGTCTCACTTCCCCCCGGTCAAAAGGGCCATCTGAAAAAAGTGTAAAATCCAGAAAGGCAGGACAGGCCATGGAGAACTGGGAGCCTTGTTATGCTGATGGGCGGGATGTAAATTGCCAACAGACACTCGGGAGAAGTGTATGGTGTTTCCTGAAACATCTAAAAAACAAAGCAACAGAGCCTAGGGCACTTCCACTTATGGTCCTATAGCTTAGGGAAATTAAAATCAAAAAGACACAGCCACCCCAAAGTTTGGGACGCCTCTGTTTACAAGAACCTCGTTTACCGTACAAGTTCAATATCACAGAAAGTGAAAAATGGATAAAGAACTTGTGGTACTTACGTACAATACAGTATCACTCAGCAATGAAATCTATGTCATCAGGCCCGTAGCAGCATAATGAGTGGATTCAGGTACGATGATTCTAACTGAAATAAGTCACACAGAAAAAGAAACATCATAAGATATCACTAATACACGGAATGTAAACTTGGCTACACAGGAACTGAATTCCAAAACAGAACAGGGTCTCAAATTTAGAAAACCAACTTATGCTTGCTTAAGGGGAAAGGTGAGTTGGGGTGCTGCATAAAACCAGAGATTGAAATGAGCACAGATAAAGTTCCTTAAGCCAAATATGGAATAGACAAGAGCTACTCCTTGCTCAACGAAATGGACTCAACACCCCATATTAAACGCCTAAGAATGTACCTGACTAGTAAGTATCTTAAAACCTATGGATTGCTATGTCTCAAAAAGAGAATCAAGCATGTGTACAGGGGCATAAATGCAGCAGTGATAGGATTGGAGAGGTTCGGTGAGCAAATGAAGACCCTTTGAAGTCATATTGCATGGTACCCATTCCACGGGTCTCAACTCTCCAGGTTTAAGGTATTCTTCCTTCAGCTAAAACATGCATGTGGAACCCAGAGTATGATCAACCATGTGAACGGGAGACGTGTTCAAATATGTCTCAGTTTTCCTCCCCTGGTACTCGGGTGCAACATTCCAGACGCTTTACTAACACTCTCCCCACTTGGAGAGTCAGCGCCTTTAACCTCCTGTTTGGCCCAGTTTGCAATTTCTGCGGAAGATGAACAGGAATAGCGAGAACCAATGAGAGACTAGCTGGAGGTGTCTGGATGGGCAAATTTAACTCTCATTTCCCATCTGGAAGAGGAAATAACCAAAGGCTCAGCGTGCCGTGCCGGAACCAGATTAGGGCCTGAAGCCATCCTGCGGTGTTGCGGCCAGCTCAAAAGAAAGTGAGTTGAAGAAAGGAGATCAGGGGCACTGTAATTCACAAACCTGCAGAGTTATAAATGACAGCTATCCTCCAAAAATAGACTGAAGTAAGGCTGCCAAGAGGACTTGAAAGCGGGGCAGAATTGCAGGAAACCGATTTCAGGAGGTAGACTGGAATTGCATTGAAAGCATAGGAAAAGAGGCAGAACGTCCACAATGATGCACTTGGCCAAAAAGGGCGTATGCGTTTTTTCCTGAATATATTCAGGAAAAAACGCATACGCCCTTTTTGGCCAACCAAGCAAGCTTGCAAAGGAAATCTGCACTACAATGAAGTCTCACTTCCCCCCGGTCAAAAGGGCCATCTGAAAAAAGTGTAAAATCCAGAAAGGCAGCACAGGCCATGGAGAACTGGGAGCCTTGTTATGCTGATGGGCGGGATGTAAATTGCCAACAGACACTCGGGATAAGTGTATGGTGTTTCCTGAAACATCTAAAAAACAAAGCAACAGAGCCTAGGGCACTTCCACTTATGGTCCTATAGCTTAGGGAAATTAAAATCAAAAAGACACAGCCACCCCAAAGTTTGGGACGCCTCTGTTTACAAGAACCTCGTTTACAGTACAAGTTCAACATCGCAGAAAGTGAAAAATGGATAAAGAAGATGTGGTATTTACTTACAAAGCAATATCACTCAGCAATGAAATCTATGTCATCAGGCTCTTAGCAGCACAATGAGTGGATTCAGGTATGATGATTCTAACTGAAATAAGTCACACAGCAAAAGAAACATCATAAGATATCAGTAATACACGGAATGTAAACTTGGCTACACAGGAACTGAATTACAGAACAGAACAGGGTCTCAAATTTAGAAAACCAACTTATGCTTGCTTTAGAGGAAAGGTGAGTTGGGGTGCTGCATAAAACCAGAGATTGAAATGAGCACAGATAAAGTTCCTTAAGCCAAATATGGAATAGACAAGAGCTACTCCTTGCTCAACGAAATGGACTCAACACCGCATATTAAACGCCTAAGAATGTACCTGACTAGTAAGTATCTTAAAACCTATGGATTGCTATGTCTCCAAAAGAGAATCAAGCATGTGTACAGGGGAATAAATGCAGCAGTGATAGGATTGGAGAGGTTCGGTGAGCAAATGAAGACCCTTTGAAGTCATATTGCATGGTACCCATTCCACGGGTCTCAACTCTCTAGGTTTAAGGTATTTTTCCTTCAGCTAAAACATGCATGTGGAACCCAGAGTATGATCAACCATGTGAACGGGAGACGTGTTCAAATATGTCTCAGTTTTCCTCCCCTGGTACTCGGGTGCAACATTCCAGACGCTTTACTAACACTCTCCCCACTTGGAGACTCAGCGCCTTTAACCTCCTGTTTGGCCCAGTTTGCAATTTCTGCGGAAGATGAACAGGAATAGGGAGAACCAATGAGAGACTAGCTGGAGGTGTCTGGACGGGCAAATTTAACTCTCATTTCCCATCTGGAAGAGGAAATAACCAAAGGCTCAGCGTGCCGTGCCGGAACCAGATTAGGGCCTGAAGCCATCCTGCGGTGTTGCGGCCAGGTCACAAGAAAGCGAGTTGAAGAAAGGAGCTCAGGGGCACTGTAATTCACAAACCTGCAGAGTTATAAATGACAGCTATCGTCCAAAAATATACTGAAGTAAGGCTGCCAAGAGGACTTGAAAGCGGGGCAGAATTGCAGGAAACCAATTTCAGCAGGAAGACTGGAATTGCATTGAAAGCATAGGAAAAGAGGCAGAACGTCCACAATGATGCACTTGGCCAAAAAGGGCGTATGCGTTTTTTCCTGAATATATTCAGGAAAAAACGCATACGCCCTTTTTGGCCAACCAAGCAAGCTTGCAAAGGAAATCTGCACTACAATGAAGTCTCACTTCCCCCCGGTCAAAAGGGCCATCTGAAAAAAGTGTAAAATCCAGAAAGGCAGCACAGGCCATGGAGAACTGGGAGCCTTGTTATGCTGATGGGCGGGATGTAAATTGCCAACAGACAATAGGGAGAAGTGTATGGTGTTTCCTGAAACATCTAAAAAACAAAGCAACAGAGCCTAGGGCACTTCCACTTATGGTCCTATAGCTTAGGGAAATTAAAATAAAAAAGACACAGCCACCCCAAAGTTTGGGACGCCTCTGTTTACAAGAACCTCGTTTACAGTACAAGTTCAACATCGCAGAAAGTGAAAAATGGATAAAGAAGCTGTGGTATTTACTTACAAAGCAATATCACTCAACAATGAAATCTATGTCATCAGGCCCTTAGCAGCACAATGAGTGGATTCAGGTACGATGATTCTAACTGAAATAATTCACACAGAAAAAGAAACATCATAAGATATCAGTAATACACGGAATGTAAACTTGGCTACACAGGAACTGAATTCCAAAACAGAACAGGGTCTCAAATTTAGAAAACCAACTTATGCTTGCTTAAGGGGAAAGGTGAGTTGGGGTGCTGCATAAAACCAGAGATTGAAATGAGCACAGATGAAGTTCCTTAAGACAAATATGGAATAGACAAGAGCTACTCCTTGCTCAACGAAATGGACTCAACACCCCATATTAAACGCCTAAGAATGTACCTGACTAGTAAGTATCTTAAAACCTATGGATTGCTATGTCTCCAAAAGAGAATCAAGCATGTGTACAGGGGAATAAATGCAGCAGTGATAGGATTGGAGAGGTTCGGTGAGCAAATGAAGACCCTTTGAAGTCATATTGCATGGTACCCATTCCACGGGTCTCAACTCTCCAGGTTTAAGGTATTTTTCCTTCAGCTAAAACATGCATGTGGAACCCAGAGTATGATCAACCATGTGAACGGGAGACGTGTTCAAATATATCTCAGTTTTCCTCCCCTGGTACTCGGGTGCAACATTCCAGACGCTTTACTAACACTCTCCCGACTTGGAGAATCAGTCCCTTTAACCTCCTGTTTGGCCCAGTTTGCAATTTCTGTGGAAGATGAAAAGGAATAGCGAGAACCAATGAGAGACTAGCTGGAGGTGGCTGGACGGGCAAATTTAACTCTCATTTCCCACCAGGAAGAGGAAATAACCAAAGGCTCAGCGTGCCGTGCCGGAACCAGATTAGGGCCTGAAGCCATCCTGCGGTGTTGCGGCCAGGTCACAAGAAAGCGAGTTGAAGAAAGGAGCTCAGGGGCACTGTAATTCACAAACCTGCAGAGTTATAAATGACAGCTATCGTCCAAAAATAGACTGAAGTAAGGCTGCCAAGAGGACTTGAAAGCGGGGCAGAATTGCAGGAAACCGATTTCCGGAGGTAGACTGGAATTGCATTGAAAGCATAGGAAAAGAGGCAGAACGTCCACAATGATGCACTTGGCCAAAAAGGGCGTATGCGTTTTTTCCTGAATATATTCAGGAAAAAACGCATACGCCCTTTTTGGCCAACCAAGCAAGCTTGCAAAGGAAATCTGCACTACAATGAAGTCTCACTTCCCCCCAGTCAAAAGGGCCATCTGAAAAAAGTGTAAAATCCAGAAAGGCAGGACAGGCCATGGAGAACTGGGAGCCTTGTTATGCTGATGGGCGGGATGTAAATTGCCAACAGACACTCGGGAGAAGTGTATGGTGTTTCCTGAAACATCTAAAAAACAAAGCAACAAAGCCTAGGGCACTTCCACTTATGGTCCTATAGCTTAGGGAAATTAAAATCAAAAAGACACAGCCACCCCAAAGTTTGGGACGCCTCTGTTTACAAGAACCTCGTTTACCGTACAAGTTCAATATCACAGAAAGTGAAAAATGGATAAAGAACTTGTGGTACTTACGTACAATGCAGTATCACTCAGCAATGAAATCTATGTCATCAGGCCCGTAGCAGCATAATGAGTGGATTCAGGTACGATGATTCTAACTGAAATAAGTCACACAGAAAAAGAAACATCATAAGATATCACTAATACACGGAATGTAAACTTGGCTACACAGGAACTGAATTCCAAAACAGAACAGGGTCTCAAATTTAGAAAACCAACTTATGCTTGCTTAAGGGGAAAGGTGAGTTGGGGTGCTGCATAAAACCAGAGATTGAAATGAGCACAGATAAAGTTCCTTAAGCCAAATATGGAATAGACAAGAGCTACTCCTTGCTCAACGAAATGGACTCAACACCCCATATTAAACGCCTAAGAATGTACCTGACTAGTAAGTATCTTAAAACCTATGGATTGCTATGTCTCCAAAAGAGAATCAAGCATGTGTACAGGGGCATAAATGCAGCAGTGATAGGATTGGAGAGGTTCGGTGAGCAAATGAAGACCCTTTGAAGTCATATTGCATGGTACCCATTCCACGGGTCTCAACTCTCCAGGTTTAAGGTATTCTTCCTTCAGCTAAAACATGCATGTGGAACCCAGAGTATGATCAACCATGTGAACGGGAGACGTGTTCAAGTATGTCTCAGTTTTCCTCCCCTGGTACTCGGGTGCAACATTCCAGACGCTTTACTAACACTCTCCCCACTTGGAGAGTCAGCGCCTTTAACCTCCTGTTTGGCCCAGTTTGCAATTTCTGCGGAAGATGAACAGGAATAGCGAGAACCAATGAGAGACTAGCTGGAGGTGTCTGGATGGGCAAATTTAACTCTCATTTCCCATCTGGAAGAGGAAATAACCAAAGGCTCAGCGTGCCGTGCCGGAACCAGATTAGGGCCTGAAGCCATCCTGCGGTGTTGCGGCCAGCTCAAAAGAAAGTGAGTTGAAGAAAGGAGCTCAGGGGCACTGTAATTCACAAACCTGCAGAGTTATAAATGACAGCTATCCTCCAAAAATAGACTGAAGTAAGGCTGCCAAGAGGACTTGAAAGCGGGGCAGAATTGCAGGAAACCGATTTCAGGAGGTAGACTGGAATTGCATTGAAAGCATAGGAAAAGAGGCAGAACGTCCACAATGATGCACTTGGCCAAAAAGGGCGTATGCGTTTTTTCCTGAATATATTCAGGAAAAAACGCATACGCCCTTTTTGGCCAACCAAGCAAGCTTGCAAAGGAAATCTGCACTACAATGAAGTCTCACTTCCCCCCGGTCAAAAGGGCCATCTGAAAAAAGTGTAAAATCCAGAAAGGCAGCACAGGCCATGGAGAACTGGGAGCCTTGTTATGCTGATGGGCGGGATGTAAATTGCCAACAGACAATAGGGAGAAGTGTATGGTGTTTCCTGAAACATCTAAAAAACAAAGCAACAGAGCCTAGGGCACTTCCACTTATGGTCCTATAGCTTAGGGAAATTAAAATCAAAAAGACACAGCCACCCCAAAGTTTGGGACGCCTCTGTTTACAAGAACCTCGTTTACCGTACAAGTTCAATATCACAGAAAGTGAAAAATGGATAAAGAACTTGTGGTACTTACGTACAATGCAGTATCACTCAGCAATGAAATCTATGTCATCAGGCCCGTAGCAGCATAATGAGTGGATTCAGGTATGATGATTCTAACTGAAATAAGTCACACAGAAAAAGAAACATCATAAGATATCACTAATACACGGAATGTAAACTTGGCTACACAGGAACTGAATTCCAAAACAGAACAGGGTCTCAAATTTAGAAAACCAACTTATGCTTGCTTAAGGGGAAAGGTGAGTTGGGGTGCTGCATAAAACCAGAGATTGAAATGAGCACAGATAAAGTTCCTTAAGCCAAATATGGAATAGACAAGAGCTACTCCTTGTTCAACGAAATGGACTCAACACCCCATATTAAACGCCTAAGAATGTACCTGACTAGTAAGTATCTTAAAACCTATGGATTGCTATGTCTCCAAAAGAGAATCAAGCATGTGTACAGGGGCATAAATGCAGCAGTGATAGGATTGGAGAGGTTCGGTGAGCAAATGAAGACCCTTTGAAGTCATATTGCATGGTACCCATTCCACGGGTCTCAACTCTCCAGGTTTAAGGTATTCTTCCTTCAGCTAAAACATGCATGTGGAACCCAGAGTATGATCAACCGTGTGAACGGGAGATGTGTTCAAATATGTCTCAGTTTTCCTCCCCTGGTACTCGGGTGCAACATTCCAGACGCTTTACTAACACTCTCCCCACTTGGAGAGTCAGCGCCTTTAAACTCCTGTTTGGCCCAGTTTGCAATTTCTGCGGAAGATGAACAGGAATAGGGAGAACCAATGAGAGACTAGCTGGAGGTGTCTGGACGGGCAAATTTAACTCTCATTTCCCATCTGGAAGAGGAAATAACCAAAGGCTCAGCGTGCCGTGCCGGAACCAGATTAGGGCCTGAAGCCATCCTGCGGTGTTGCGGCCAGGTCACAAGAAAGCGAGTTGAAGAAAGGAGCTCAGGGGCACTGTAATTCACAAACCTGCAGAGTTATAAATGACAGCTATCGTCCAAAAATATACTGAAGTAAGGCTGCCAAGAGGACTTGAAAGCGGGGCAGAATTGCAGGAAACCGATTTCAGGAGGTAGACTGGAATTGCATTGAAAGCATAGGAAAAGAGGCAGAACGTCCACAATGATGCACTTGGCCAAAAAGGGCGTATGCGTTTTTTCCTGAATATATTCAGGAAAAAACGCATACGCCCTTTTTGGCCAACCAAGCAAGCTTGCAAAGGAAATCTGCACTACAATGAAGTCTCACTTCCCCCCGGTCAAAAGGGCCATCTGAAAAAAGTGTAAAATCCAGAAAGGCAGCACAGGCCATGGAGAACTGGGAGCCTTGTTATGCTGATGGGCGGGATGTAAATTGCCAACAGACACTCGGGAGAAGTGTATGGTGTTTCCTGAAACATCTAAAAAACAAAGCAACAGAGCCTAGGGCACTTCCACTTATGGTCCTATAGCTTAGGGAAATTAAAATAAAAAAGACACAGCCACCCCAAAGTTTGGGACGCCTCTGTTTACAAGAACCTCGTTTACAGTACAAGTTCAACATCGCAGAAAGTGAAAAATGGATAAAGAAGATGTGGTATTTACTTACAAAGCAATATCACTCAGCAATGAAATCTATGTCATCAGGCTCTTAGCAGCACAATGAGTGGATTCAGGTATGATGATTCTAACTGAAATAAGTCACACAGCAAAAGAAACATCATAAGATATCACTAATACACGGAATGTAAACTTGGCTACACAGGAACTGAATTACAGAACAGAACAGGGTCTCAAATTTAGAAAACCAACTTATGCTTGCTTAAGGGGAAAGGTGAGTTGGGGTGCTGCATAAAACCAGAGATTGAAATGAGCACAGATGAAGTTCCTTAAGCCAAATATGGAATAGACAAGAGCTACTCCTTGCTCAACGAAATGGACACAACACCCCATATTAAACGCCTAAGAATGTACCTGACTAGTAAGTATCTTAAAACCTATGGATTGCTATGTCTCCAAAAGAGAATCAAGCATGTGTACAGGGGAATAAATGCAGCAGTGATAGGATTGGAGAGGTTCGGTGAGCAAATGAAGACCCTTTGAAGTCATATTGCATGGTACCCATTCCACGGGTCTCAACTCTCTAGGTTTAAGGTATTTTTCCTTCAGCTAAAACATGCATGTGGAACCCAGAGTATGATCAACCATGTGAACGGGAGACGTGTTCAAATATGTCTCAGTTTTCCTCCCCTGGTACTCGGGTGCAACATTCCAGACGCTTTACTAACACTCTCCCCACTTGGAGAGTCAGCGCCTTTAACCTCCTGTTTGGCCCAGTTTGCAATTTCTGCGGAAGATGAACAGGAATAGGGAGAACCAATGAGAGACTAGCTGGAGGTGTCTGGACGGGCAAATTTAACTCTCATTTCCCATCTGGAAGAGGAAATAACCAAAGGCTCAGCGTGCCGTGCCGGAACCAGATTAGGGCCTGAAGCCATCCTGCGGTGTTGCGGCCAGGTCACAAGAAAGCGAGTTGAAGAAAGGAGCTCAGGGGCACTGTAATTCACAAACCTGCAGAGTTATAAATGACAGCTATCGTCCAAAAATATACTGAAGTAAGGCTGCCAAGAGGACTTGAAAGCGGGGCAGAATTGCAGGAAACCAATTTCAGCAGGAAGACTGGAATTGCATTGAAAGCATAGGAAAAGAGGCAGAACGTCCACAATGATGCACTTGGCCAAAAAGGGCGTATGCGTTTTTTCCTGAATATATTCAGGAAAAAACGCATACGCCCTTTTTGGCCAACCAAGCAAGCTTGCAAAGGAAATCTGCACTACAATGAAGTCTCACTTCCCCCCGGTCAAAAGGGCCATCTGAAAAAAGTGTAAAATCCAGAAAGGCAGCACAGGCCATGGAGAACTGGGAGCCTTGTTATGCTGATGGGCGGGATGTAAATTGCCAACAGACAATAGGGAGAAGTGTATGGTGTTTCCTGAAACATCTAAAAAACAAAGCAACAGAGCCTAGGGCACTTCCACTTATGGTCCTATAGCTTAGGGAAATTAAAATAAAAAAGACACAGCCACCCCAAAGTTTGGGACGCCTCTGTTTACAAGAACCTCGTTTACAGTACAAGTTCAACATCGCAGAAAGTGAAAAATGGATAAAGAAGCTGTGGTATTTACTTACAAAGCAATATCACTCAACAATGAAATCTATGTCATCAGGCCCTTAGCAGCACAATGAGTGGATTCAGGTACGATGATTCTAACTGAAATAATTCACACAGAAAAAGAAACATCATAAGATATCAGTAATACACGGAATGTAAACTTGGCTACACAGGAACTGAATTCCAAAACAGAACAGGGTCTCAAATTTAGAAAACCAACTTATGCTTGCTTAAGGGGAAAGGTGAGTTGGGGTGCTGCATAAAACCAGAGATTGAAATGAGCACAGATGAAGTTCCTTAAGACAAATATGGAATAGACAAGAGCTACTCCTTGCTCAACGAAATGGACTCAACACCCCATATTAAACGCCTAAGAATGTACCTGACTAGTAAGTATCTTAAAACCTATGGATTGCTATGTCTCCAAAAGAGAATCAAGCATGTGTACAGGGGAATAAATGCAGCAGTGATAGGATTGGAGAGGTTCGGTGAGCAAATGAAGACCCTTTGAAGTCATATTGCATGGTACCCATTCCACGGGTCTCAACTCTCCAGGTTTAAGGTATTTTTCCTTCAGCTAAAACATGCATGTGGAACCCAGAGTATGATCAACCATGTGAACGGGAGACGTGTTCAAATATGTCTCAGTTTTCCTCCCCTGGTACTCGGGTGTAACATTCCAGACGCTTTACTAACACTCCCCCACTTGGAGAGTCAGCGCCTTTAACCTCCTGTTTGGCCCAGTTTGCAATTTCTGCGG
The DNA here is from genome assembly GCF_964374135.1 of Grampus griseus. NCBI lineage: Eukaryota > Metazoa > Chordata > Mammalia > Artiodactyla > Delphinidae > Grampus > Grampus griseus. The sequence goes on along the minus strand of NW_028133221.1, from coordinate 140,056 downwards.
AAGATGAACAGGAATAGGGAGAACCAATGAGAGACTAGCTGGAGGTGTCTGGACGGGCAAATTTAACTCTCATTTCCCATCTGGAAGAGGAAATAACCAAAGGCTCAGCGTGCCGTGCCGGAACCAGATTAGGGCCTGAAGCCATCCTGCGGTGTTGCGGCCAGGTCACAAGAAAGCGAGTTGAAGAAAGGAGCTCAGGGGCACTGTAATTCACAAACCTGCAGAGTTATAAATGACAGCTATCGTCCAAAAATATACTGAAGTAAGGCTGCCAAGAGGACTTGAAAGCGGGGCAGAATTGCAGGAAACCGATTTCAGGAGGTAGACTGGAATTGCATTGAAAGCATAGGAAAAGAGGCAGAACGTCCACAATGATGCACTTGGCCAAAAAGGGCGTATGCGTTTTTTCCTGAATATATTCAGGAAAAAACGCATACGCCCTTTTTGGCCAACCAAGCAAGCTTGCAAAGGAAATCTGCACTACAATGAAGTCTCACTTCCCCCCGGTCAAAAGGGCCATCTGAAAAAAGTGTAAAATCCAGAAAGGCAGCACAGGCCATGGAGAACTGGGAGCCTTGTTATGCTGCTGGGCGGGATGTAAATTGCCAACAGACACTCGGGAGAAGTGTATGGTGTTTCCTGAAACATCTAAAAAACAAAGCAACAGAGCCTAGGGCACTTCCACTTATGGTCCTATAGCTTAGGGAAATTAAAATCAAAAAGACACAGCCACCCCAAAGTTTGGGACGCCTCTGTTTACAAGAACCTTGTTTACCGTACAAGTTCAACATCGCAGAAAGTGAGAAATAGATAAAGAACTTGTGGTACTTACGTACAATGCAGTATCACTTAGCAATGAAATCTATGTCATCAGGCCCGTAGCAGCATAATGAGTGGATTCAGGTACGATGATTCTAACTGAAATAAGTCACACAGAAAAAGAAACATCATAAGATATCACTAATACACGGAATGTAAACTTGGCTACACAGGAACTGAATTCCAAAACAGAACAGGGTCTCAAATTTAGAAAACCAACTTATGCTTGCTTAAGAGGAAAGGTGAGTTGGGGTGCTGCATAAAACCAGAGATTGAAATGAGCACAGATAAAGTTCCTTAAGCCAAATATGGAATAGACAAGAGCTACTCCTTGCTCAACGAAATGGACTCAACACCCCATATTAAACGCCTAAGAATGTACCTGACTAGTAAGTATCTTAAAACCTATGGATTGCTATGTCTCCGAAAGAGAATCAAGCATGTGTACAGGGACATAAATGCAGCAGTGATAGGATTGGAGAGGTTCGGTGAGCAAATGAAGACCCTTTGAAGTCATATTGCATGGTACCCATTCCACGGGTCTCAACTCTCCAGGTTTAAGGTATTCTTCCTTCAGCTAAAACATGCATGTGGAACCCAGAGTATGATCAACCATGTGATAGGGAGACGTGTTCAAATATGTCTCAGTTTTCCTCCCCTGGTACTCGGGTGCAACATTCCAGACACTTTACTAACACTCTCCCGACTTGGAGAGTCAGCGCCTTTAACCTCCTGTTTGGCCCAGTTTGCAATTTCTGCGGAAGATGAACAGGAATAGGGAGAACCAATGAGAGACTAGCTGGAGGTGTCTGGACGGGCAAATTTAACTCTCATTTCCCACCAGGAAGAGGAAATAACCAAAGGCTCAGCGTGCCGTGCCGGAACCAGATTAGGGCCTGAAGCCATCCTGAGGTTTTGCGGCCAGCTCAAAAGAAAGTGAGTTGAAGAAAGGAGCTCAGGGGCACTGTAATTCACAAACCTGCAGAGTTATAAATGACAGCTATCGTGCAAAAATATACTGAAGTAAGGCTGCCAAGAGGACTTGAAAGCGGGGCAGAATTGCAGGAAACCGATTTCAGGAGGTAGACTGGAATTGCATTGAAAGCATAGGAAAAGAGGCAGAACGTCCACAATGATGCACTTGGCCAAAAAGGGCGTATGCGTTTTTCCCTGAATATATTCAGGAAAAAACGCATACGCCCTTTTTGGCCAACCAAGCAAGCTTGCAAAGGAAATCTGCACTACAATGAAGTCTCACTTCCCCCCGGTCAAAAGGGCCATCTGAAAAAAGTGTAAAATCCAGAAAGGCAGGACAGGCCATGGAGAACTGGGAGCCTTGTTATGCTGATGGGCGGGATGTAAATTGCCAACAGACACTCGGGAGAAGTGTATGGTGTTTCCTGAAACATCTAAAAAACAAAGCAACAGAGCCTAGGGCACTTCCACTTATGGTCCTATAGCTTAGGGAAATTAAAATAAAAAAGACACAGCCACCCCAAAGTTTGGGACGCCTCTGTTTACAAGAACCTCGTTTACAGTACAAGTTCAACATCGCAGAAAGTGAAAAATGGATAAAGAAGATGTGGTATTTACTTACAAAGCAATATCACTCAGCAATGAAATCTATGTCATCAGGCTCTTAGCAGCACAATGAGTGGATTCAGGTATGATGATTCTAACTGAAATAAGTCACACAGCAAAAGAAACATCATAAGATATCACTAATACACGGAATGTAAACTTGGCTACACAGGAACTGAATTACAGAACAGAACAGGGTCTCAAATTTAGAAAACCAACTTATGCTTGCTTAAGGGGAAAGGTGAGTTGGGGTGCTGCATAAAACCAGAGATTGAAATGAGCACAGATGAAGTTCCTTAAGCCAAATATGGAATAGACAAGAGCTACTCCTTGCTCAACGAAATGGACACAACACCCCATATTAAACGCCTAAGAATGTACCTGACTAGTAAGTATCTTAAAACCTATGGATTGCTATGTCTCCAAAAGAGAATCAAGCATGTGTACAGGGGAATAAATGCAGCAGTGATAGGATTGGAGAGGTTCGGTGAGCAAATGAAGACCCTTTGAAGTCATATTGCATGGTACCCATTCCACGGGTCTCAACTCTCTAGGTTTAAGGTATTTTTCCTTCAGCTAAAACATGCATGTGGAACCCAGAGTATGATCAACCATGTGAACGGGAGACGTGTTCAAATATGTCTCAGTTTTCCTCCCCTGGTACTCGGGTGCAACATTCCAGACGCTTTACTAACACTCTCCCCACTTGGAGAGTCAGCGCCTTTAACCTCCTGTTTGGCCCAGTTTGCAATTTCTGCGGAAGATGAACAGGAATAGGGAGAACCAATGAGAGACTAGCTGGAGGTGTCTGGACGGGCAAATTTAACTCTCATTTCCCATCTGGAAGAGGAAATAACCAAAGGCTCAGCGTGCCGTGCCGGAACCAGATTAGGGCCTGAAGCCATCCTGCGGTGTTGCGGCCAGGTCACAAGAAAGCGAGTTGAAGAAAGGAGCTCAGGGGCACTGTAATTCACAAACCTGCAGAGTTATAAATGACAGCTATCGTCCAAAAATATACTGAAGTAAGGCTGCCAAGAGGACTTGAAAGCGGGGCAGAATTGCAGGAAACCAATTTCAGCAGGAAGACTGGAATTGCATTGAAAGCATAGGAAAAGAGGCAGAACGTCCACAATGATGCACTTGGCCAAAAAGGGCGTATGCGTTTTTTCCTGAATATATTCAGGAAAAAACGCATACGCCCTTTTTGGCCAACCAAGCAAGCTTGCAAAGGAAATCTGCACTACAATGAAGTCTCACTTCCCCCCGGTCAAAAGGGCCATCTGAAAAAAGTGTAAAATCCAGAAAGGCAGCACAGGCCATGGAGAACTGGGAGCCTTGTTATGCTGATGGGCGGGATGTAAATTGCCAACAGACAATAGGGAGAAGTGTATGGTGTTTCCTGAAACATCTAAAAAACAAAGCAACAGAGCCTAGGGCACTTCCACTTATGGTCCTATAGCTTAGGGAAATTAAAATAAAAAAGACACAGCCACCCCAAAGTTTGGGACGCCTCTGTTTACAAGAACCTCGTTTACAGTACAAGTTCAACATCGCAGAAAGTGAAAAATGGATAAAGAAGCTGTGGTATTTACTTACAAAGCAATATCACTCAACAATGAAATCTATGTCATCAGGCCCTTAGCAGCACAATGAGTGGATTCAGGTACGATGATTCTAACTGAAATAATTCACACAGAAAAAGAAACATCATAAGATATCAGTAATACACGGAATGTAAACTTGGCTACACAGGAACTGAATTCCAAAACAGAACAGGGTCTCAAATTTAGAAAACCAACTTATGCTTGCTTAAGGGGAAAGGTGAGTTGGGGTGCTGCATAAAACCAGAGATTGAAATGAGCACAGATGAAGTTCCTTAAGACAAATATGGAATAGACAAGAGCTACTCCTTGCTCAACGAAATGGACTCAACACCCCATATTAAACGCCTAAGAATGTACCTGACTAGTAAGTATCTTAAAACCTATGGATTGCTATGTCTCCAAAAGAGAATCAAGCATGTGTACAGGGGAATAAATGCAGCAGTGATAGGATTGGAGAGGTTCGGTGAGCAAATGAAGACCCTTTGAAGTCATATTGCATGGTACCCATTCCACGGGTCTCAACTCTCCAGGTTTAAGGTATTTTTCCTTCAGCTAAAACATGCATGTGGAACCCAGAGTATGATCAACCATGTGAACGGGAGACGTGTTCAAATATGTCTCAGTTTTCCTCCCCTGGTACTCGGGTGTAACATTCCAGACGCTTTACTAACACTCCCCCACTTGGAGAGTCAGCGCCTTTAACCTCCTGTTTGGCCCAGTTTGCAATTTCTGCGGAAGATGAACAGGAATAGGGAGAACCAATGAGAGACTAGCTGGAGGTGTCTGGACGGGCAAATTTAACTCTCATTTCCCATCTGGAAGAGGAAATAACCAAAGGCTCAGCGTGCCGTGCCGGAACCAGATTAGGGCCTGAAGCCATCCTGCGGTGTTGCGGCCAGGTCACAAGAAAGCGAGTTGAAGAAAGGAGCTCAGGGGCACTGTAATTCACAAACCTGCAGAGTTATAAATGACAGCTATCGTCCAAAAATATACTGAAGTAAGGCTGCCAAGAGGACTTGAAAGCGGGGCAGAATTGCAGGAAACCGATTTCAGGAGGTAGACTGGAATTGCATTGAAAGCATAGGAAAAGAGGCAGAACGTCCACAATGATGCACTTGGCCAAAAAGGGCGTATGCGTTTTTTCCTGAATATATTCAGGAAAAAACGCATACGCCCTTTTTGGCCAACCAAGCAAGCTTGCAAAGGAAATCTGCACTACAATGAAGTCTCACTTCCCCCCGGTCAAAAGGGCCATCTGAAAAAAGTGTAAAATCCAGAAAGGCAGCACAGGCCATGGAGAACTGGGAGCCTTGTTATGCTGCTGGGCGGGATGTAAATTGCCAACAGACACTCGGGAGAAGTGTATGGTGTTTCCTGAAACATCTAAAAAACAAAGCAACAGAGCCTAGGGCACTTCCACTTATGGTCCTATAGCTTAGGGAAATTAAAATCAAAAAGACACAGCCACCCCAAAGTTTGGGACGCCTCTGTTTACAAGAACCTTGTTTACCGTACAAGTTCAACATCGCAGAAAGTGAGAAATAGATAAAGAACTTGTGGTACTTACGTACAATGCAGTATCACTTAGCAATGAAATCTATGTCATCAGGCCCGTAGCAGCATAATGAGTGGATTCAGGTACGATGATTCTAACTGAAATAAGTCACACAGAAAAAGAAACATCATAAGATATCACTAATACACGGAATGTAAACTTGGCTACACAGGAACTGAATTCCAAAACAGAACAGGGTCTCAAATTTAGAAAACCAACTTATGCTTGCTTAAGAGGAAAGGTGAGTTGGGGTGCTGCATAAAACCAGAGATTGAAATGAGCACAGATAAAGTTCCTTAAGCCAAATATGGAATAGACAAGAGCTACTCCTTGCTCAACGAAATGGACTCAACACCCCATATTAAACGCCTAAGAATGTACCTGACTAGTAAGTATCTTAAAACCTATGGATTGCTATGTCTCCGAAAGAGAATCAAGCATGTGTACAGGGACATAAATGCAGCAGTGATAGGATTGGAGAGGTTCGGTGAGCAAATGAAGACCCTTTGAAGTCATATTGCATGGTACCCATTCCACGGGTCTCAACTCTCCAGGTTTAAGGTATTCTTCCTTCAGCTAAAACATGCATGTGGAACCCAGAGTATGATCAACCATGTGATAGGGAGACGTGTTCAAATATGTCTCAGTTTTCCTCCCCTGGTACTCGGGTGCAACATTCCAGACACTTTACTAACACTCTCCCGACTTGGAGAGTCAGCGCCTTTAACCTCCTGTTTGGCCCAGTTTGCAATTTCTGCGGAAGATGAACAGGAATAGGGAGAACCAATGAGAGACTAGCTGGAGGTGTCTGGACGGGCAAATTTAACTCTCATTTCCCACCAGGAAGAGGAAATAACCAAAGGCTCAGCGTGCCGTGCCGGAACCAGATTAGGGCCTGAAGCCATCCTGAGGTTTTGCGGCCAGCTCAAAAGAAAGTGAGTTGAAGAAAGGAGCTCAGGGGCACTGTAATTCACAAACCTGCAGAGTTATAAATGACAGCTATGGTGCAAAAATATACTGAAGTAAGGCTGCCAAGAGGACTTGAAAGCGGGGCAGAATTGCAGGAAACCGATTTCAGGAGGTAGACTGGAATTGCATTGAAAGCATAGGAAAAGAGGCAGAACGTCCACAATGATGCACTTGGCCAAAAAGGGCGTATGCGTTTTTCCCTGAATATATTCAGGAAAAAACGCATACGCCCTTTTTGGCCAACCAAGCAAGCTTGCAAAGGAAATCTGCACTACAATGAAGTCTCACTTCCCCCCGGTCAAAAGGGCCATCTGAAAAAAGTGTAAAATCCAGAAAGGCAGGACAGGCCATGGAGAACTGGGAGCCTTGTTATGCTGATGGGCGGGATGTAAATTGCCAACAGACACTCGGGAGAAGTGTATGGTGTTTCCTGAAACATCTAAAAAACAAAGCAACAGAGCCTAGGGCACTTCCACTTATGGTCCTATAGCTTAGGGAAATTAAAATCAAAAAGACACAGCCACCCCAAAGTTTGGGACACCTCTGTTTACAAGAACCTCATTTACCGTACAAGTTCAATATCACAGAAAGTGAAAAATCGATAAAGAACTTGTGGTATTTACTTACAAAGCAATATCACTCAGCAATGAAATCTATGTCATCAGGCCCGTAGCAGCACAATGAGTGGTTTCAGGTATGATGATTCTAACTGAAATAAGTCACACAGAAAAAGAAACATCATAAGATATCACTAATACACGGAATGTAAACTTGGCTACACAGGAACTGAATTACAGAAAAGAACAGGGTCGCAAATTTAGAAAACCAACTTATGCTTGCTTAAGGGGAAAGGTGAGTTGGGGTGCTGCATAAAAGCAGAGATTGAAATGAGCACAGATAAAGTTCCTTAAGCCAAATATGGAATAAACAAGAGCTACTCCTTGCTCAACGAAATGGACTCAACACCGCATATTAAACGCCTAAGAATGTACCTGACTAGTAAGTATCTTAAAACCTATGGATTGCTATGTCTCCAAAAGAGAATCAAGCGTGTGTACAGGGGCATAAACGCAGCAGTGATAGGATTGGAGAGGTTCGGTGAGCAAATGAAGACCCTTTGAAGTCAATTTGCATGGTACCCATTACACGGGTCTCAACTCTCCAGATTTAAGGTATTCTTCCTTCAGCTAAAACATGCATGTGGAACCCAGAGTATGATCAACCGTGTGAACGGGAGACGTGTTCAAATATGTCTCAGTTTTCGTACCCTGGTACTCGGGTGCAACATTCCAGATGCTTTACTAACACTCTCCCGACTTGGAGAGTCAGTCTCTTTAACCTCCTGTTTGGCCCAGTTTGCAATTTCTGCGGAAGATGAACAAGAATAGCGAGAACCAATGAGAGACTAGCTGGAGGTGTCTGGACGGGCAAATTTAACTCTCATTTCCCACCAGGAAGAGGAATTAACCAAAGGCTCAGCATGCCGTGCCGGAACCGGATTAGGGCCTGAAGCCATCCTGCGGTGTTGCGGCCAGCTCACAAGAAAGCGAGTTGAAGAAAGGAGCTCAGGGGCACTGTAATTCACAAACCTGCAGAGTTATAAATGACAGCTATTGTCCAAAAATATATCGAAGTAAGGCTGCCAAGAGGACTTGAAAGCGGGGCAGAATTGCAGGAAACCGATTTCAGGAGGTAGACTGGAATTGCATTGAAAGCATAGGAAAAGAGGCAGAACGTCCACAATGATGCACTTGGCCAAAAAGGGCGTATGCGTTTTTTCCTGAATATATTCAGGAAAAAACGCATACGCCCTTTTTGGCCAACCAAGCAAGCTTGCAAAGGAAATCTGCACTACAATGAAGTCTCACTTCCCCCCGGTCAAAAGGGCCATCTGAAAAAAGTGTAAAATCCAGAAAGGCAGGACAGGCCATGGAGAACTGGGAGCCTTGTTATGGTGATGGGCGGGATGTAAATTGCCAACAGACACTCAGGAGAAGTGTATGGTGTTTCCTGAAACATCTAAGGAACAAAGCAACAGAGCCTAGGTCACTTCCACTTATGGTCCTATAGCTTAGGGAAATTAAAATCAAAAAGACACAGCCACCCCAAAGTTTGGGACGCCTCTGTTTACAAGAACCTCATTTACCGTACAAGTTCAATATCACAGAAAGTGAAAAATGGATAAAGAACTTGTGGTACTTACGTACAATGCAGTATCACTCAGCAATGAAATCTATGTCATCAGGCCCGTAGCAGCATAATGAGTGGATTCAGGTACGATGATTCTAACTGAAATAAGTCACACAGAAAAAGAAACATCATAAGATATCACTAATACACGGAATGTAAACTTGGCTACACAGGAACTGAATTCCAAAACAGAACAGGGTCTCAAATTTAGAAAACCAACTTATGCTTGCTTAAGGGGAAAGGTGAGTTGGGGTGCTGCATAAAACCAGAGATTGAAATGAGCACAGATAATATTCTATAAGGCAAATATGGAATAGACCAGAGCTACTCCTTGCTCAACGAAATGGACTCAACACCCCATATTCAACGCCTAGGAATATACCTGCCTAGTAAGAATCATAAAAGCAATGGATTTATATATCTCTGTAAGAGAATGAAGAGTGTGTACAGCGGCAATAAAGCAGTGAAAATCAGCTAAATCCCATATTAAAAATAAATTTCTTAAGCAAAACACAATGACCGTGAAATAGAGAGCAATACTTAAGTAATTCATTCAAGTCTTCTGATGCAACCTGCATTTACCATATCTACACCCAGAGCTGGGTGACACATAAGGCTGGACACTTGGGGCTCATAAGATTGGTGAGGTTCGGTGAGCAAATGCAGACCCTTTGAAGTCATATTGCATGGTACCCATTCCATGGATCTCAACTCTCCAGGTTTAAGGGATTCTTCCTTCAGCTAAAACATGCGTGTGGAACCCAGAGTATTATCCACCGTGTGATCGAGAAACGTGTTCAAATATGTCTCACTTTTCGTTCCCTGGTACTCGGGTGCAACATTCCAGACGCTTTACTAACACTCTCCCGACTTGGAGAGTCAGTCCCTTTAACCTCCTGTTTGGCCCAGTTTGCAATTTCTGCGGAAGATGAACAGGAATAGCGAGAACCAATGAGAGACTAGCTGGAGGTGTCTGGACGGGCAAATTTAACTCTCATTTGCCACAGGGAAGAGCAATAAACCAAAGGCTCAGCATGCCGTGCCGGAACCAGATTAGGGCCTGAAGCAATCCTGCGGTGTTGTGGCCAGCTCACAAGAAAGCGAGTTGAAGAAAGGAGCTCAGGGGCACTGTAATTCACAAACCTGCAGAGTTATAAATGACAGCTATTGTCCGAAAATATACTGAAGTAGGGCTGCCAAGAGGACTTGAATGCGGGGCAGAATTGCAGGAAACCGATTTCAGGAGGAATCGGAATTGGATTGCATTTAAAACACAGGAAAAGAGGCAGAACGTCGACAATGATGCACTTGGCCAAAAAGGGCGTATGTGTTTTTTCCTGAATATATTCAGGAAAAAACTCATACGCCCTTTTTGGCCAACCAAGCAAGCTTGCAAAGGAAATCTGCACTACAATGAAGTCTCACTTCCCCCCGGTCAAAAGGGCCATCTGAAAAAAGTGTAAAATCCAGAAAGGCAGAACAGGCCATGGAGAACTGGGAGCCTTGTTATGCTGATGGGTGGAATGTAAATTACCAACAGCCGCTCTGTAGAAGTGTATGGTGTTTCCTGAAACATCTAAAAAACAAAGCAACAGAGCCTAGGGCACTTCCACTTATGGTCCTATAGCTTAGGGAAATTAAAATCAAAAAGACACAGCCACCCCAAAGTTTGGGACGCCTCTGTTTACAAGAACCTCGTTTACCGTACAAGTTCAACATCGCAGAAAGTGAAAAATGGATAAAGAACTTGTGGTACTTACGTACAATGCAGTATCACTTAGCAATGAAATCTATGTCATCAGGCCCATAGCAGCATAATGAGTGGATTCAGGTACGATGATTCTAACTGAAATAAGTCACACAGAAAAAGAAACATCATAAGATATCACTAATACACGGAATGTAAACTTGGCTACACAGGAACTGAATTACAGAACAGAACAGGGTCTCAAATTTAGAAAACCAACTTATGCTTGCTTAAGAGGAAAGGTGAGTTGGGGTGCTGCATAAAACCAGAGATTGAAATGAGCACAGATAAAGTTCCTTAAGCCAAATATGGAATAGACAAGAGCTACTCCTTGCTCAACGAAATGGACTCAACACCGCATATTAAACGCCTAAGAATGTACCTGACTAGTAAGTATCTTAAAACCTATGGATTGCTATGTCTCCAAAAGAGAATCAAGCGTGTGTACAGGGACATAAACGCAGCAGTGATAGGATTGGAGAGGTTCGGTGAGCAAATGAAGACCCTTTGAAGTCATATTGCATGGTACCCATTCCACGGGTCGCAACTCTCCAGGTTTAAGGTATTCTTCCTTCACCTAAAACATGCATGTGGAACCCAGAGTATGATCAACCATGTGATCGGGAGACGTGTTCAAATATGTCTCAGTTTTCCTCCCCTGGTACTCGGGTGCAACATTCCAGACGCTTTACTAACACTCTCCCGACTTGGAGAGTCAGCGCCTTTAACCTCCTGTTTGGCCCAGTTTGCAATTTCTGCGGAAGATGAACAGGAATAGGGAGAACCAATGAGAGACTAGCTGGAGGTGTCTGGACGGGCAAATTTAACTCTCATTTCCCACCAGGAAGAGGAAATAACCAAAGGCTCAGCGTGCCGTGCCGGAACCAGATTAGGGCCTGAAGCCATCCCGCGGTGTTGCGGCCAGCTCAAAAGAAAGCGAGTTGAAGAAAGGAGCTTAGGGGCACTGTAATTCACAAACCTGCAGAGTTATAAATGACAGCTATTGTCCAAAAATATACTGAAGTAAGGCTGCCAAGAGGACTTGAAACCGGGGCAGAATTGCAGGAAACCGATTTCAGGAGGTAGACTGGAATTGCATTGAAAGCATAGGAAAAGAGGCAGAACGTCCACAATGATGCACTTGGCCAAAAAGGGCGTTTGCGTTTTTTCCTGAATACATTCAGGAAAAAATGCATACACCCTTTTTGGCCAACCAAGCAAGCTTGCAAAGGAAATCTGCACTACAATGAAGTCTCACTTCCCCCCGGTCAAAAGGGCCATCTGAAAAAAGTGTAAAATCCAGAAAGGCAGGACAGGCCATGGAGAACTGGGAGCCTTGTTATGCTGATGGGCGGGATGTAAATTGCCAACAGACACTCGGGAGAAGTGTATGGAGTTTCCTGAAACATCTAAAAAACAAAGCAACAGAGCCTAGGGCACTTCCACTTATGGTCCTATAGCTTAGGGAAATTAAAATCAAAAAGATACATCCACCCCAAAGTTTGGGACGCCTCTGTTTACAAGAACCTCGTTTACCGTACAAGTTCAATATCGCAGAAAGTGGAAAATGGATAAAGAACTTGTGGTACTTACGTACAATGCACTATCACTCAGCAATGAAATCTATGTCATCAGGCCCGTAGCAGCATAATGAGTGGATTCAGGTACGATGATTCTAACTGAAATAAGTCACACAGAAAAAGAAACATCATAAGATATCACTAATACACGGAATGTAAACTTGGCTACACAGGAACTGAATTCCAAAACAGAACAGGGTCTCAAATTTAGAAAACCAACTTATGCTTGCTTAAGGGGAAAGGTGAGTTGGGGTGCTGCATAAAACCAGAGATTGAAATGAGCACAGATAAAGTTCCTTAAGCCAAATATGGAATAGACAAGAGCTACTCCTTGCTCAACGAAATGGACTCAACACCCCATATTAAACGCCTAAGAATGTACCTGACTAGTAAGTATCTTAAAACCTATGGATTGCTATGTCTCCAAAAGAGAATCAAGCGTGTGTACAGGGGCATAAACACAGCAGTGATATGATTGGAGAGGTTCGGTGAGCAAATGAAGACCCTTTGAAGTCATATTGCATGGTACCCATTCCACGGGTCTCAACTCTCCAGGTTTAAGGTATTCTTCCTTCAGCTAAAACATGCATGTGGAACCCAGAGTATGATCAACCGTGTGAACGGCAGACGTGTTCAAATATGTCTCAGTTTTCCTCCCCTGGTACTCGGGTGCAACATTCCAGACGCTTTACTAACACTCTCCCCACTTGGAGAGTCAGCGCCTTTAACCTCCTGTTTGGCCCAGTTTGCAATTTCTGTGGAAGATGAACAGGAATAGGGAGAACCAATGAGAGACTAGCTGGAGGTGTCTGGACGGGCAAATTTAACTCTCATTTCCCACCAGGAAGAGGAAATAACCAAAGGCTCAGCGTGCCGTGCCGGAACCAAATTAGGGCCTGAAGCCATCCAGCGGTGTTGCGGCCAGCTCACAAGAAAGCGAGTTGAAGAAAGGAGCTCAGGGGCACTGTAATTCACAAACCTGCAGAGTTATAAATGACAGCTATCGTTCAAAAATATACTGAAGTAAGGCTGCCAAGAGGACTTGAAATCGGGGCAGAATTGTAGGAAACCGATTTCAGGAGGTAGACTGGAATTGCATTGAAAGCATAGGAAAAGAGGCAGAACGTCCACAATGATGCACTTGGCCAAAAAGGGCGTTTGCGTTTTTTCCTGAATACATTCAGGAAAAAATGCATACACCCTTTTTGGCCAACCAAGCAAGCTTGCAAAGGAAATCTGCACTACAATGAAGTCTCACTTCCCCCCGGTCAAAAGGGCCATCTGAAAAAAGTGTAAAATCCAGAAAGGCAGGACAGGCCATGGAGAACTGGGAGCCTTGTTATGCTGATGGGCGGGATGTAAATTGCCAACAGACACTCGGGAGAAGTGTATGGAGTTTCCTGAAACATCTAAAAAACAAAGCAACAGAGCCTAGGGCACTTCCACTTATGGTCCTATAGCTTAGGGAAATTAAAATCAAAAAGATACATCCACCCCAAAGTTTGGGACGCCTCTGTTTACAAGAACCTCGTTTACCGTACAAGTTCAATATCGCAGAAAGTGGAAAATGGATAAAGAACTTGTGGTACTTACGTACAATGCACTATCACTCAGCAATGAAATCTATGTCATCAGGCCCGTAGCAGCATAATGAGTGGATTCAGGTACGATGATTCTAACTGAAATAAGTCACACAGAAAAAGAAACATCATAAGATATCACTAATACACGGAATGTAAACTTGGCTACACAGGAACTGAATTCCAAAACAGAACAGGGTCTCAAATTTAGAAAACCAACTTATGCTTGCTTAAGGGGAAAGGTGAGTTGGGGTGCTGCATAAAACCAGAGATTGAAATGAGCACAGATAAAGTTCCTTAAGCCAAATATGGAATAGACAAGAGCTACTCCTTGCTCAACGAAATGGACTCAACACCCCATATTAAACGCCTAAGAATGTACCTGACTAGTAAGTATCTTAAAACCTATGGATTGCTATGTCTCCAAAAGAGAATCAAGCGTGTGTACAGGGGCATAAACACAGCAGTGATATGATTGGAGAGGTTCGGTGAGCAAATGAAGACCCTTTGAAGTCATATTGCATGGTACCCATTCCACGGGTCTCAACTCTCCAGGTTTAAGGTATTCTTCCTTCAGCTAAAACATGCATGTGGAACCCAGAGTATGATCAACCGTGTGAACGGCAGACGTGTTCAAATATGTCTCAGTTTTCCTCCCCTGGTACTCGGGTGCAACATTCCAGACGCTTTACTAACACTCTCCCCACTTGGAGAGTCAGCGCCTTTAACCTCCTGTTTGGCCCAGTTTGCAATTTCTGTGGAAGATGAACAGGAATAGGGAGAACCAATGAGAGACTAGCTGGAGGTGTCTGGACGGGCAAATTTAACTCTCATTTCCCACCAGGAAGAGGAAATAACCAAAGGCTCAGCGTGCCGTGCCGGAACCAAATTAGGGCCTGAAGCCATCCAGCGGTGTTGCGGCCAGCTCACAAGAAAGCGAGTTGAAGAAAGGAGCTCAGGGGCACTGTAATTCACAAACCTGCAGAGTTATAAATGACAGCTATCGTTCAAAAATATACTGAAGTAAGGCTGCCAAGAGGACTTGAAATCGGGGCAGAATTGTAGGAAACCGATTTCAGGAGGTAGACTGGAATTGCATTGAAAGCATAGGAAAAGAGGCAGAACGTCCACAATGATGCACTTGGCCAAAAAGGGCGTATGCGTTTTTTCCTGAATATATTCAGGAAAAAACGCATACGCCCTTTTTGGCCAACCAAGCAAACTTGCAAAGGAAATCTGCACTACAATGAAGTCTCACTTCCCCCCGGTCAAAAGGGCCAACTGAAAAAAGTGTAAAATCCAGAAAGGCAGGACAGGCCATGGAGAACTGGGAGCCTTGTTATGCTGATGGGCGGGATGTAAATTGCCAACAGACATTCGGGAGAAGTGTATGGTGTTTCCTGAAACATCTAAAAAACAAAGCAACAGAGCCTAGGGCACTTCCACTTATGGTCCTATAGCTTAGGGAAATTAAAATCAAAAAGACACAGCCACCCCAAAGTTTGGGACGCCTCTGTTTGCAAGAACCTCATTTACAGTACAAGTTCAACATCGCAGAAAGTGAAAAATGGATAAAGAAGCTGTGGTATTTACTTACAAAGCAATATCACTCAGCAATGAAATCTATGTCATCAGGCCCTTAGCAGCACAATGAGTGGATTCAGGTACGATGATTCTAACTGAAATAAGTCACACAGAAAAAGAAACATCATAAGATATCAGTAATACACGGAATGTAAACTTGGCTACACAGGAACTGAATTACAGAACAGAACAGGGTCTCAAATTTAGAAAACCAACTTATGCTTGCTTAAGGGGAAAGGTGAGTTGGGGTGCTGCATAAAACCAGAGATTGAAATGAGCACAGATAAAGTTCCTTAAGCCAAATATGGAATAGACAAGAGCTACTCCTTGCTCAACAAAATGGACTCAACACCCCATATTAAATGACTAAGTATGTAGCTGACTAGTAAGTATCTTAAAACCTATGGATTGCTATGTCTCCAAAAGAGAATCAAGCGTGTGTACAGGGGCATAAACGCAGCAGTGATAGGATTGGAGAGTTTCGGTGAGCAAATGAAGACCCTTTGAAGTCATATTGCATGGTACCCATTCCACAGGTTTCAACTACCCACGTTTAAGGTATTCTTCCTTCAGCTAAAACATGCATGTGGAACCCAGAGTATGATCAACCGTGTGAACGGGAGACGTGTTCAAATATGTCTCAGTTTTCCTCCCCTGGTACTCGGGTGCAACATTCCAGATGCTTTACTAACACTCTCCCCACTTGGAGAGTCAGCGCCTTTAACCTCCTGTTTGGCCCAGTTTGCAATTTCTGCGGAAGATGAACAGGAATAGGGAGAACCAATGAGAGACTAGCTGGAGGTGTCTGGACGGGCAAATTTAACTCTCATTTCCCACCAGGAAGAGGAAATAACCAAAGGCTCAGCGTGCCGTGCCGGAACCAGATTAGGGCCTGAAGCCATCCTGCGGTTTTGCGGCCAGGTCACAAGAAAGCGAGTTGAAGAAAGGAGCTCAGGGGCACTGTAATTCACAAACCTGCAGAGTTATAAATGACAGCTATCATCCAAAAATATACTGAAGTAAGGCTGCCAAGAGGACTTGAAAGCGGGGCAGAATTGCAGGAAACCGATTTCAGGAGGTTGACTGGAATTGCATTGAAAGCATAGGAAAAGAGGCAGAACGTCCACAATGATGCACTTGGTCAAAAAGGGCGTATGCGTTTTTTCCTGAATATATTCAGGAAAAAACGCATACGCCCTTTATGGCCAACCAAGCAAGCTTGCAAAGGAAATCTGCACTACAATGAAGTCTCACTTCCCCCCAGTCAAAAGGGCCATCTGAAAAAAGTGTAAAATCCAGAAAGGCAGGACAGGCCATGGAGAACTGGGAGCCTTGTTATGCTGATGGGTGGGATGTGAATTGCCAACAGACACTCGGGAGAAGTGTATGGTGTTTCCTGAAACATCTAAAAAACAAAGCAACAGAGCCTAGGGCACTTCCACTTATGGTCCTATAGCGTAGGGAAATTAAAATCAAAAAGACACAGCCACCCCAAAGTTTGGGACGCCTCTGTTTACAAGAACCTCGTTTACCGTACAAGTTCAATATCACAGAAAGTGAAAAATGGATAAAGAACTTGTGGTACTTACGTACAATGCAGTATCACTCAGCAATGAAATCTATGTCATCAGGCACGTAGCAGCATAAAGAGTGGATTCAGGTACGATGATTCTAACTGAAATAAGTCACACAGAAAAAGAAACATCATAAGATGTCACTAATACATGGAATGTAAACTTGGCTACACAGGAACTGAATTCCAAAGCAGAACGGGGTCTCAAATTTAGAAAACCAACTTATGCTTGCTTAAGGGGAAAGGTGAGTTGGGGTGCTGCAAAAAACCAGAGATTGAAATGAGCATAGATAAAGTTCCTTAAGCCAAATATGGAATAGACAAGAGCTACTCCTTGCTCAACGAAATGGACTCAACACCCCATATTAAACGCCTAAGTATGTACCTGACTAGTAAGTATCTTAAAACCTATGGATTGCTATGTCTCCAAAAGAGAATCAAGCGTGTGTACAGGGGCATAAACGCAGCAGTGATAGGATTGGAGAGGTTCGGTGAGCAAATGAAGACCCTTTGAAGTCATATTCCATGGTACCCATTCCACAGGTTTCAACTACCCACGTTTAAGGTATTCTACCTTCAGCTAAAACATGCATGTGGAACCCAGAGTATGATCAACCGTGTGAACGGGAGACGTGTTCAAATATGTCTCAGTTTTCCTCCCCTGGTACTCGGGTGCAACATTCCAGATGCTTTACTAACACTCTCCCCACTTGGAGAGTCAGCGCCTTTAACCTCCTGTTTGGCCCAGTTTGCAATTTCTGCGGAAGATGAACAGGAATAGGGAGAACCAATGAGAGACTAGCTGAGGTGTCTGGACGGGCAAATTTAACTCTCATTTCCCACCAGGAAGAGGAAATAACCAAAGGCTCAGCGTGCCGTGCCCGAACCAGATTAGGGCCTGAAGCCATCCTGCGGTTTTGCGGCCAGGTCACAAGAAAGCGAGTTGAAGAAAGGAGCTCAGGGGCACTGTAATTCACAAACCTGCAGAGTTATAAATGACAGCTATCGTCCAAAAATATACTGAAGTAAGGCTGCCAAGAGGACTTGAAAGCGGGGCAGAATTGCAGGAAACCGATTTCAGGAGGTAGACTGGAATTGCATTGAAAGCATAGGAAAAGAGGCAGAACGTCCACAATGATGCACTTGGTCAAAAAGGGCGTATGCGTTTTTTCCTGAATATATTCAGGAAAAAACGCATACGCCCTTTTTGGCCAACCAAGCAAGCTTGCAAAGGAAATCTGCACTACAATGAAGTCTCACTTCCCCCCGGTCAAAAGGGCCATCTGAAAAAAGTGTAAAATCCAGCAAGGCAGGACAGGCCATGGAGAACTGGGAGCCTTGTTATGCTGCTGGCGGGATGTAAATTGCCAACAGACACTCGGGAGAAGTGTATGGTGTTTCCTGAAACATCTAAAAAACAAAGCAACAGAGCCTAGGGCACTTCCACTTATGGTCCTATAGCTTAGGGAAATTAAAATCAAAAAGACACAGCCACCCCAAAGTTTGGGACGCCTCTGTTTACAAGAACCTCGTTTACCGTACAAGTTCAATATCACAGAAAGTGAAAAATGGATAAAGAACTTGTGGTACTTACGTACAATGCAGTATCACTCAGCAATGAAATCTATGTCATCAGGCCCGTAGCAGCATAAAGGGTGGATTCAGGTACGATGATTCTAACTGAAATAAGTCACACAGAAAAAGAAACATCATAAGATATCACTAATACATGGAATGTAAACTTGGCTACACAGGAACTGAATTCCAAAACAGAACGGGGTCTCAAATTTAGAAAACCAACTTATGCTTGCTTAAGGGGAAAGGTGAGTTGGGGTGCTGCATAAAACCAGAGATTGAAATGAGCATAGATAAAGTTCCTTAAGCCAAATATGGAATAGACAAGAGCTACTCCTTGCTCAACGAAATGGACTCAACACCGCATATTAAACGCCTAAGAATGTACCTGACTAGTAAGTGTCTTAAAACCTATGGATTGCTATGTCTCCAAAAGAGAATCATGCGTGTGTACAGGGGCATAAACGCAGCAGTGATAGGATTGGAGAGGTTCGGTGAGCAAATGAAGACCCTTTGAAGTCATATTGCATGGTACCCATTCCACAGGTTTCAACTACCCACGTTTAAGGTATTCTTGCTTCAGCTAAAACATGCATATGGAACCCAGAGTATGATCAACCGTGTGAACGGGAGACGTGTTCAAATATGTTTCAGTTTTCCTCCCCTGGTACTCGGGTGCAACATTCCAGATGCTTTACTAACACTCTCCCCACTTGGAGAGTCAGCGCCTTTAACCTCCTGTTTGGCCCAGTTTGCAATTTCTGCGGAAGATGAACAGGAATAGGGAGAACCAATGAGAGACTAGCTGGAGTTGTCTGGACGGGCAAATTTAACTCTCATTTCCCACCAGGAAGAGGAAATAACCAAAGGCTCAGCATGCCGTGCCGGAACCAGTTTAGGGCCTGAAGCCATCCTGCGGTTTTGCGGCCAGGTCACAAGAAAGCGAGTTGAAGAAAGGAGCTCAGGGGCACTGTAATTCACAAACCTGCAGAGTTATAAATGACAGCTATCGTCCAAAAATATACTGAAGTAAGGCTGCCAAGAGGACTTGAAAGCGGGGCAGAATTGCAGGAAACCGATTTCAGGAGGTAGACTGGAATTGCATTGAAAGCATAGGAAAAGAGGCAGAACGTCCACAATGATGCACTTGGCCAAAAAGGGCGTATGCGTTTTTCCCTGAATATATTCAGGAAAAAACGCATACGCACTTTTTGGCCAACCAAGCAAGCTTGCAAAGGAAATCTGCACTACAATGAAGTCTCACTTCCCCCCGGTCAAAAGGGCCATCTGAAAAAAGTGTAAAATCCAGAAAGGCAGGACAGGCCATGGAGAACTGGGAGCCTTGTTATGCTGATGGGCGGGATGTAAATTGCCAACAGACACTCGGGAGAAGTGTATGGTGTTTCCTGAAACATCTAAAAAACAAAGCAACAGAGCCTAGGGCACTTCCACTTATGGTCCTATAGCTTAGGGAAATTAAAATCAAAAAGACACAGCCACCCCAAAGTTTGGGACGCCTCTGCTTACAAGAACCTCGTTTACCGTACAAGTTCAATATCACAGAAAGTGAAAAATGGATAAAGAACTTGTGGTACTTATGTACAAAGCAGTATCACTCAGCAATGAAATCTATGACATCAGGCCCGTATCAGCGTAATGAGTGGATTCAGGTACGATGATTCTAACTGAAATAAGTCACACAGAAAAAGAAACATCATAAGATATCAGTAATACACGGAATGTAAACTTGGCTACACAGGAACTGAATTACAGAACAGAACAGGGTCTCAAATTTAGAAAACCAACTTATGCTTCCTTAAGGGGAAAGGTGAGTTGGGGTGCTGCATAAAACCAGAGATTGAAATGAGCACAGATAAAGTTCCTTAAGCCAAATATGGAATAGACAAGAGCTACTCCTTGCTCAACGAAATGGACTCAACACCCCATATTAAACGCCTAAGAATGTACCTGACTAGTAAGTATCTTAAAACCTATGGATTGCTATGTCTCCAAAAGAGAATCAAGCGTGTGTACAGGGGCATAAACGCAGCAGTGATAGGATTGGAGAGCTTCGGTGAGCAAATGAAGACCCTTTGAAGTCATATTGCATGGTACCCATTACACGGGTCTCAACTCTCCAGGTTTAAGGTATTCTTCCTTCAGCTAAAACATGCATGTGGAACCCAGAGTATGATCAACCGTGTGAACGGGAGACGTGTTCAAATATGTCTCAGTTTTCCTCCCCTGGTACTCGGGTTCAACATTCCAGATGCTTTACTAACACTCTCCCCACTTGGAGAGTCAGCGCCTTTAACCTCCTGTTTGGCCCAGTTTGCAATTTCTGCGGAAGATGAACAGGAATAGGGAGAACCAATGAGAGACTAGCTGGAGGTGTCTGGACGGGCAAATTTAACTCTCATTTCCCACCAGGAAGAGGAAATAACCAAAGGCTCAGCGTGCCGTGCCGGAACCAGATTAGGGCCTGAAGCCATCCTGCGGTTTTGCGGCCAGGTCACAAGAAAGCGAGTTGAAGAAATGAGCTCAGGGGCACTGTAATTCACAAACCTGCAGAGTTATAAATGACAGCTATCGTCCAAAAATATACTGAAGTAAGGCTGCCAAGAGGACTTGAAAGCGGGGCAGAATTGCAGGAAACCGATTTCAGGAGGTAGACTGGAATTGCATTGAAAGCATAGGAAAAGAGGCAGAACGTCCACAATGAATATATTCAGGAAAAAACGCATACGCCCTTTTTGGCCAACCAAGCAAGCTTGCAAAGGAAATCTGCACTACAATGAAGTCTCACTTCCCCCCGGTCAAAAGGGCCATCTGAAAAAAGTGTAAAATCCAGAAAGGCAGGACCGGCCATGCAGAACTGGGAGCCTTGTTATGCTGATGGGCGGGATGTAAATTGCCAACAGACACTCGGGAGAAGTGTATGGTGTTTCCTGAAACATCTAAAAAACAAAGCAACAGAGCCTAGGGCACTTCCACTTATGGTCCTATAGCTTAGGGAAATTAAAATCAAAAAGACACAGCCACCCCATAATTTGGGACGGCTCTTTTTACAGGAATCTGTTCTGCGGCACAAGTTAAATATCTCAGAGAGCAAATAATGGATAAAGAAGTTGCGGTACTTATGTACAACAGAATACCACTCAGCAATGAAATCTATGTCACCAGGCCCGTACCAGCATAATGAGTGGATTGAGGCACGATGATTCTAAGTGAAATAAGTCACACAGAAAAAGAAACATCATAAGGTATCACTAATACACGGAATGTGAACTTGGCTACACATGAACTGAATTACAAAACAGAACAGGGTCTCAAATTTAGAAAACCAACTTATGCTTGCTTAAGGGGAAGGTGAGTTGGGGTGCTGCATAAAAGCAGAGTTTGAAATTAGCACAGATACCGTTCCATAAGCCAAATATTTAATAGACAAGACCTACCCCTTGCTCAACGAAATGGATTCAACAATGAGGTATCACCTCACACCTTGTAGAATAGGCATCATTGAAAATCTACAAACAAAAAATGCTGGAAAGGGTGTGGAGAAAAGGAACCCTCTTCCACTATTGTTGGGAATATAAATTGATACAGTCATTATGGAGAACAATATGGAATTTCTTAAGAAACTAACAATAGAATTACCATATGATACAGCAATCCCAGTACTGGACATATACCCAGACAAAACCATAAATCAAAAAGAGTCATTCACCGCAATGTTTATTGCATCACTATTTACAATATCGAGGTAATGGAAGCAACCTAAATGCCCACAGACAGACGAATGCATAAAGCTGTGGTACATATATAAAATGGAATATTACTAAGCCATGAAAAGGAATGAAATTGGGTCATTTGTAGAGACGTCGATGGATCTAGAGACTGTCATACAGAGTGAAGTAAGTCAGAAAGAGAAAAACAAATCTTGTATATTCATGCATATATGTGGAACCTAGAAAAACTGTACAGATTAACCATTTTGCAAGGCATAAATAGAGCAACAGATGTAGACAACAAACGTATGGACAACAAGGGGGGAAAGCTGTTGGGGGGGTGGTGGTGGGAGGAGTTGAGAGACTGGGATTGGCATGTATACATTTATATGTATAAAATAGATAACCAATAAGAACCTGCTGTATAAAAATATAAAATAAAATTCAAAATTAAAAAGAAATAAAATTTAAAAAATAAAACAGAAAAAACAATTATTCCCTGCACATACATGTATTTATATGAATAAATTATTTCCATGCTTATATCTGTAAATACAAAAAAGAGGAATAAAATCTACCTTGAACCAAAAACGAAAAAGAGAAAAAAACACAGAACCCACCAGTTACACAGAGGAAAACCGTATCAGGGCACTTGCTCCAGTTGTAAACAATTCTGAAGTTGGTCAGTGGTGGGGAATCGTCTCCCATTCAGCCAGCAGCCCCCACGCAACAAGCGTCCTCATTGCAAAGCTGGGGCACCGTGCCGAGGCATCTGTGAGTAAACGTGATCTGAGCCCCAGGCCAGTTGTTGCTGAACTATTCCCACCCGTCCCAGGTAAAACACCTGAATATATACAAGGACTTGAAAGCCTAGAGGAAGGGCCATAGAGCCACACGAGTGACAGCATGCCAGCCGACTTGGTGCCTGCAGGCCAGCCAGGATGGTCCTGGCCCTGGGTGCTCTTCTGGAAGATTTCCATTTCCCTGCCTGAGATACCCGTCCTGTCCCTGCCCCCACTGCTTTTTTCCTTCCTCACCTCTGCCCAGGGAGAAATTCCAGCAGCAGGTATGGGTGACACATCCTCTTCTTTAGCAGGTGGCAGCCTGGCAACTGCTGCAGAAAGTCCAGCAGAGCCCCACTCACACTGGGCCACCCACAAAGCCGTGGCCTCTCACTCCCTCCCACCAGCCCAGCCCCGAGACTGCTGACAGGGCAAAGAAAATGGTGTCAGGCACGGCTGCAGGGGCTCTTGCTGCCTGGAGTGGTATTTATATTGATCTCAACCCAGGCACACCTGGGGAGGGCTGGCCGGCACGGTAAGGCTGCCCAGGTCAGCCAATCATCACCCCTCAGGGACTCACAGTTGCAGAAAATGGAACTTGCTGAACCGGCCAGGTCCAAGGAACAGGTGTGGGCTCCTGAGAGTCAGGATAGACAAGGGGCTGCAGCTTTGGCTTGTTTTCTAATCATTTTATCTGGCCCATGAGTGGGAGACAACTTCAAGAAAACCCTCTCCTAATGAGAGGAACCCAGGAGTCAGGGAGAGGAGGGGTGGATGGTGGTTGGAGACAGAGGCCTGGTGCCCCGGGTGCAGTGGAAGTCTCTGGAAGACCAGGTGGAGGGAGGCCTCACGGAGTGATGCCCAGGGTCACAGACCTGTCGCAGCTGCTGTTTGTTAGTTCAAGTCCTGCTCTGAAGTGCTCTGTGTCAGCTCTGAGTGACAGGTGAGCTGGGGGTGCTCTGCAATGAGGGCTATGTGCACGGTTCCTGTGTGCCCAGCCCTGCCACAGTACCTGCAAGGGTAGATCTGTATCCTGGGAGGGGCCTGATCACAAGAGCCCCGTGGGCTGGGGTGGGGGTGGGGTACCTGCCCAGGTGAGCTCCATATTCTGGGATTGGTCTGACCACGAGAGCCCCATGGGCTGCTGGGGACCTGGTAAAGGATGTCAGGACAGTCAGTGAAGCCACTGAGGATATACCTCCAGTTGCTCCTAATTCCTACACCCTGCTGGTCATTCTACCAACCACCAGGACATGGTATTCTGTATTAGTCTTCAATGATGCCTTCTTTTGTATTCCATTAGTCCCAGAGTCACAAGAAATTTTGGCTTGTGAGTGGCAGGACTCAACATACAACTAAAACAATACTTCCGGGCCGTCTGGCCCCAAGGGTGCAAAAATTCCCACACCGTCTTTGGGGAAAGCTTAGCTAAAGACCTAAAAGTTCTACCTCTGGAAAAGGAAACCCTCCTTCAATATGCAGACGACATTCTGATCACCAGCCCTACTAAGGAGGCCTCTGAACTACCAAGCCAATAAAGGATAGAAGTTGTCCAAGAAAAAGCTCAAATATCACAGACTGCGGTGACCTGCCTGGGCTTCATTCTCACACAAGGTCAGAGAAGCCCATCCCAGGAAAGGGAAGAAACCATTTTCAGCCTTACCCCTTTCTAAAACTAGAAGACAGCTTAGGGGTTCCTGGGGAGGCCAGGGTTTGCTGCTTCTGGATCCCTAACTACAGTCTACTAGCTGGGCCTCTATATGAAACACTGAAAGGAAAAGATGATGATCCTTTTGAATAGAATCCAGAAGTGGCCTTTCAAGAATGGAAAGAGCAGTCAATTCAGACCCTTGCCCTGGAACTCCCTAATTTAGCTAAACCCTTTGACCTTTACATTCCTGGTGAAAGGTGAATCGCCATTGGAGAATTAGTGCAAAAACTGGGACCACTTGAAATGGAACAATGCAAGAATGCCATCCAGGTAGGATAAACTACGGTCACTAAGGAGCTTGGCCCACTGCCACATCTGGCCAAGATACTGGCGGTATCTAAAAACCTGGAAATCAGCAGCCCGAAAGGCCACCTCCCTCCTAAGGGAAAAGGACCCCACGTGGTGATCCTAACCACCAACCATGCCCTGAAGTTGCAGGTTTCGCTCCGTGGGCACACCGACCTCGAGTGAGGAGGCCCTCCAACTCCAACATCCAGAGAGATAACCGGGGGCAACAGGGCACCATGACGACTCGTGTGAACATCACTTGACCTGGAGTTTCTCTCATAAAACAACAAGAGTGTGTCCCAAAAGAGTAGACTACTGCTTGCAGGACTTACTGCACCCAGAGGGGAGCTAATAATCTTGGTGGGGGAACAGTATACCACACTGTCACCATAGAAAAGCCTACAGACACCGTGATGATGGTGGCCAATAAGACCGGCTGGACTCCTGTTTACTTCAAAAGGCTGTTGACTCAGTAGCCATCATGGTCCTTATCACCACTGACCCTGGACTGTCTGGGAGTTGAGCGGGCAGGGCTCTGACACCTGGTGCTGTTTGTACGTTAATTCAGGGGCCTAATTGAAGAAAGCGCAGACTACTGGTCAGAGCATCTAGGCTGGCAGAAACGGTCAGCCTAAGGTGGCCGAACAAATGTGGGGCGGGGTGAAACCGGCCCCCACAGCGTCTCTGCACATCTCTTTCCTGGACCCTTAAAGGTCATTAGAATCTATAACACTTCCAATGCTGGTGCTCAGGTGGACGAGCAGGGAGGCAGGGGGCCTGGGGACAATCAACGTCACCGGGAGGCTGCTGGGGAGAAGCTCTGACCCTCGCCCCAGGGTATGAGGGCTCCCAACTCAGCACTCAGCAGTTACAGAAGAAGGGTCTGCACCCTCAGCACTCCAAGAATGAGGAACGGGACAAAAGGCAGAGGAGGGGTTTGTCCCCAGCAAAGCCCATTAAAAATCCCTGGGAGATAAAAATAGAATCTGGGCAATAAAGTCAAGTCTAACCTTTTTTATCCTTTGTGCTTTGTCTAATTTCACGTGCTCCTAGGGTCCCGCATGCAGAGGTTCCACACCCGGCACTTCAGACCAGATTTCCTAGTGCAGAATGGCTGGGTCGACACCTCAGCTCCTGGGGCCCAGTGCAGACTCCACGATATAGAGCCTGAGCTACAGCCAACCCGGCCCTCGAGAGCTCCGCCGCCTCCCTCCCTCCCACTGACTCTGACAGGATCTCTACACAGCAGCCCAGCCCAGCCCACAGCCCACGGGGTAGTGCATGCTCTCACCTCTCCATTCTCTGATCAAAATATAAAGTTTCCTTTGCTTGTGAACCAAACTCAGTCTCGATCTGTTGGCCCCAATGACACTGGGCAGGGGGACACTTGTTGGGGTCCACTCTGGAGGATCAGTAACAGAAATTGAGACTATTGTAACCTCAATGAACAGATGTGTGAGCCAAACTGTAGTTAACATAGAACAGTGTATAAGGCTCGGGTAAAATAAGATGTTTCTAACACTTCCATTTGATATTTCCATCACTTTTTATAAGCAAGTTCAGTGAAAAGGTTTGTCTTATTTGTCAGGTCAATATTAGAGAAACGAAGTGATTTCTTTCCAAGGATGTACATCTAATAATCTTGGTTAAACCTTCAATCTTGTTTTAAATGCTTTTCCATTGAAAATGATACCTCTCTTTCAGCTCCCCCATTTCTGAGAAGTATAAAATCTTATAATTTATTATTACCAAAGGGGAAAGGTGGGAGGAGGGATAAATTAACACTTTGGAATTAACACATACACACTGCTATGTATAAAATAGATCATCAACAAGGAACTACTGTATAGCACAGGGAACTACACTCAACATTTTGCAATAACCTATAAGGGGAAATAATCTGAAAAAGAATAGATATTTTTATTGACATCATCTATCAATGATAGTTAAAGTGTAGCCTAAGGGAAGCTGGTGGTGAGTGCTTCTGACCCTGAAGACTTCAATCATCTAAAGTTTGGACTCTGCCTACTTCCCAAGGCCCTTAATGAACATATGTGTAGCCGTAGCTTAAAAACTTCCCCAGTTTGGGTTTCGGGGAGACACTGATTTTGAAAAAGCCCTGGTGTTCTCCTTACATGAATGGGACTCTTCCTACTGCTAAAACATGTCTGTCACACCCAGAGGATGGTATACCGTCTGATCGGGAAGAGTTTGGAAAAGGCATCTCATCTCCTCATCTCCTGGTGCTCGGGTTCACCCCTCCAGCGTCTTTACTAACAGTCTCCTCACTTGGAGATGTCAGCACTGTCAACATCCTGTTGCGTACAGTTTGGAATTTGTCCAGAGGATGAAGCGGAAGGATGAGGAACAATGAGAGACAAGTCCTAGGTGTTCAGACAGGCACATGTCACTCTAATTTCCAATCAGGAAGACGAATTGACCAAAGGCTAGGGTTGCCCATGGAAACAGTATAGGGCTTGAGGAAATCCCGCTGCTTTGTGGCCAGTTCCCATAAACACAAGTTGAACAATGGAACTCAGGGGCAGTAAAATTCACAAAACTGCAGAGCTGAAAATATCCATCACTGAAAAATGTCTTGAGGAAAGTCAGAGAAAAGGACTTGTAAGCAAGGGAGAATGGCAGGAAAGGGATTTGAGGAGGTAGAAAGGACTCGCCATTAAGCACAAGAAAAGGAGCTGAACATTGCCAACATTGCAGTTGGCCAAAAAGGGTGTATGCGTTTTTTTCTGTATATATTCAAGAAAAGGGCATACACTTTTTTAGCCAACCAAACAGGTGGGCACTGGAAGTCAATACTACAAAAGATATCACTTCGCATCAGTCAGAAGAGCCATCCTCATAAAGCGTAAACAACAGAAATGCAGGACAGGGCAAGGAGAAGAGGGAGCCCTGTGAGACTTATAGTGGAAATGTATATTGCCAACGGCCATTCTGGAGAAGTGTATTGTGTTTACTAAAGCATCTAAAAAATGAGCTACAGAGCATAGGGCACTTGCACTCATGGGCGTATATCTTGGGAAAAACAAAAATCGAGAGGACACAGGCACCCCAATGTTTACCCCCTCTCTGTTTAAAAGATCCTCGACTAGGATATAACTTAAATGTCTCTGGAGGGAAAAAATGGATAGAGATGTGGTACTTAGGTAGAGTGGAATATTATTCAGCCTGGAAATCAATGAAATATGGCCAGTTGTAACAACTCCGGAGGAGTTACGTATGATCATTCTAAGTGACAGAATTCAAAAAGAAAAAGACACATATCATAAGATATCACTTAAAGGTGGAATCCAAAATGGCTACACATGAAATAAATTACAAAACAAAAACATAGTCAAATATGTGGAAAACACGCATAAGGCTGCTAAACGGGAAAGGTGGGGAGGGGTGAGGCATCATCCAGGAGGTTGAAATTAGCAAAGATACCATTCCAAATACCAAACTGATAATCAACAAGGCCTACACGGTAGCTAAAAGAACTGCACTCAGCACACTCAAGTCACCGGAAAAGAATATATACGACTGGTAAGAATCTGAAAAAGAATTTATTGATGACTCTCTGTACGTGAATCAAGTGGATGTACAGCAGCAAGAAACAGAGCTTTGAAAATCAGCTGTAACCAATATAGTAATAAATTGAAAAAAATAAACGACAGAGAGACAGAGAAAACCTCTTACAACTTTTCCTCAGGGACGGTGATGCAACATGGATTGAACACATCTAGACCCACAGCAGGATGAGACATAAGGCTGGAAACTGTTTGCGCTAAGAGAAATGTGAGGTTGGGTGAGGAAATGCACACCCTTTAAAGTAATACTACCTGGTACCCATTCAATGGGTCCCAAATCTGCAGGTTCAAGGGATCTTCCTACAGCTAAAACATGCATGGAAAACCCAGAGGACTGTACACCATGTGATCGGGAGATGTGTCTAAAATGCACCTCATTTATCCTCTCCTGGTGCTCCTGTTCACCATTCCAGCCATGTTACTTAGAATCTCCCCACTTGGAGAATCAGCACATTTAAACTTCTGTTTCACACATTTTGCAAATTGTGAGGAGGATGAATGGGAAGAGGGGGAACCAATGAGAGAATAGTTGTAGGGGTTTGGACGGGCACATATCACTCTAATTTCCCATTAAGAATAAGAATTAAAGAAAGGCTCAGCCTGCCTCGCCAGAGCCAAAATAGGGCCTGAAGCAATCCTGTGGGTTTGTGGCCAGCTCACAAAAGAGCAACTTAAAAAATGGAGCTCAGGGTCACTGCAATTCACAAACCTGCAGAGTTATAAATGAAAACTAATGTCCAAAAATATGTTGAGGTAAGGCAAAGAAGAGGATCTGAATGCAAGACAGAATTGCAAGAAACAGATTTCAAGAGATAGATTGGACTCGTCTTTAATGCACATGAAAAGCGGCAGAATTTCGACAATGATGCAGTTGGCCCAAAAGGGCGTATGCGTTTTTTCCTGATTATATCCAGGAAAAAACGCATACGCACTTTATGGGCAACGAAGCAAGCAAGCAATGCAAATGTGCACAACAAAGAAGTCTCACTTCCCACCGGTCAAAAGGGCCATCCTAAAAATTTGTAAAAACCAGAAATGCAGGACAGGCCATGGAGAACAGGGAGCCTTTATACGCTGATGGGCAGTGTGTGAACTGCCGAGAGCCACTCTGGAGAAGTGTATGGTGGTTCCTAAATCATCTAAAAAACAGAGCTACAGAGCATAGGACACTTCCAATCATGGGAGTATATCTAGGGAAGTCTAAAAATCAACAAGACACAAGCACACCACAGTTTAGGGCTACTCTGTTTACAAGAACCTCAACTTCAGTACACCTTAAATATCCCAGGAAAGAGAACAATGGATAAAGAAGATGTGGTACTTATGTACAATGGAATATCTCTTCACCATGAAATCAATGTAATAAGGCTAGTAGAAGGATAAAGAGTGGATTTAGGTCCGATAATACTACTTGAAATAAGTCAAACAGAAAAAGAAACATATCATAAGATATCACTTATAGAGGGAGGGTAAATATGGCTGCACAAGAAATGAATTACAGAACAGAACAGTGTCTCACATTTAGAAAACACACTTATGTCAGCTTAAGGGGAAAGGAGAGGTGGGGTGATGCATAAAACCAGAGTTTGAAATTAGCACAGATACCGTTCAATAAACCAAATAGGTATTAGACAAGATCTACACCTTGCTCAATGAACTGGCCTCAACACACCCTATACACCGCAGAGAAATATATCTGAGTAATAAGAATCTTAAAACCCATGTATTGATATATCTCCATAAGGGAATCAAGTGTGTACAGAGTGGCACAAACACAGCAGTGAAAATGAGCTAAACCCCATTATAGAAATAAATTTTAAAAACAAAACGCTGAAACAATGAAAGAGAGAAAAATTCTTACAAAATTCGCTCAGGGGCTGTGATGCAACCTGGATTGACCACATATAAACCCACAGCTGGATAAGACATAAGGCTGGACACTTGGGGCTGAGAGGATTGGTGAGCTTTGGTGAGCAACTGCCGAAAGTTTAATGCAATACTTCATGCTACTCAGTCCAAGGGTCCCAACACTCCAGGTTGAAGGGAATCTTCCTACAGCTAAACCATGCTTGGGAAACCCAGCGACTGGTATACCATATGATCGGGAAAGGTTTCTAAAACACACCTCATTTTTCCTCTCCTGGGGCTCCGGATCGACATTCCAGCCGCTTTACTAACAACATCCCCACATGGAGTCAATGCCTTTAAGTTCTGGTATCGCACAGTCTGCAGTTAGTATAGAGGATGAATGGGAATAGGGGGAACCAGTGAGAAACAAGCTATAGCGGTTTCAATGGGCACATGTCACTCTAATGTCACATCAGTAAGAAGAATTAACCAAAGGCACAGCAAGGTGCCCCAGAAGAAAAATAGGGCTTCAAGGAATCCTGTGGTTATGGGGCAAGACCACAAAAATAAGAGCTGAAAAGTGGGGCTAAGGGCCACTGCAATTCAAAAACCTGCAGAGTTATAAAGGCCAACTATTTTCAAAAAATATATTGAGGTAAGGCTATGAAGAAACATTGAAAGCAAGGCAGAATTGCAGGAAACCGATTTCAGGAGGTAGACTGGAATTGCATTGAAAGCATATGAAGAGAGTCAGAACCTCGACAATGACGCACTTGGCCAAAAAGGGCGTATGTGTTGTTTCCTGAATATATTCAGGAAAAAACGCATGCACACTTTTTGGCCAACCAAGGAAGCTTGCAAAGGAAATCTGCACTACAATGAAGTCTCACTTCCACCTGGTCAAAAGGGCCATCTGAAAAAAGTGTAAAATCCATAAAGGCACGACAGGGCATGGAGAACAGGGAGCCTTCTTATGCTGATGTGCGGGATGTAAATTGTCAACAGCCACTCTGGAGAAGTGTATGGTGTTTCCTGAAACATCTAAAAAACAAAGCAACAGAGCCTAGGGCACTTCTACTTACGGTCCTATAGATTAGGGAAATTAAAATTAAAAACACACAGCCACTCCAAAGTTTGGGACGGCTCTGTTTACAAGAACCTCGTTTACCGTACAAGTTCAATATCGCAGAAAGTGAAAAATGGATAAAGAAGTTGTGGTACTTACGTACAATGCAATATCACTCAGCAATGAAATCTATGTCATCAGGCCCTTAGCAGCACAATGAGTGGATTCAGGTATGATGATTCTAACTGAAATAAGTCACACAGAAAAAGAAACATCATAAGATATCAGTAATACATGGAATGTAAACTTGGCTACTCAGGAACTGAATTACAGAACAGAACAGGGTCTCAAATTTAGAAAACCAACTTATGCTTGCTTAAGGGTAAAGGTGAGTTGGGGTGCTGCATAAAACCAGAGATTGAAATGAGCACAGATAAAGTTCCTTAAGCCAAATATGGAATAGACAAGAGCTACTCCTTGCTCAACGAAATGGACTCAACACCCCATATTAAACGCCTAAGAATGTACCTGACTAGTAAGTATCTTAAAACCTATGGATTGCTATGTCTCCGAAAGAGAATCAAGCATGTGTACAGGGGCATAAACGCAGCAGTGATAGGATTGGAGAGGTTCGGTGAGCAAATGAAGACCCTTTGAAGTCATATTGCATGGTACCCATTCCACGGGTTTCAACTACCCAGGTTTAAGGTATTCTTCCTTCACCTAAAACATGCATGTGGAACCCAGAGTATGATCAACCATGTGATCGGGAGACGTGTTCAAATATGTCTCAGTTTTCCTCCCCTGGTACTCGGGTGCAACATTCCAGACGCTTTACTAACACTCTCCCGACTTGGAGAGTCAGTCCCTTTAACCTCCTGTTTGGCCCAGTTTGCAATTTCTGCGGAAGATGAACAGGAATAGCGAGAACCAATGAGAGACTAGCTGGAGGTGTCTGGACGGGCAAATTTAACTCTCATTTCCCACCAGGAAGAGGAATTAACCAAAGGCTCAGCGTGCCGTGCCGGAACCAGATTAGGGCCTGAAGCCATCCTGCGGTGTTGCGGCCAGCTCACAAGAAAGCGAGTTGAAGAAAGGAGCTCAGGGGCACTGTAATTCACAAACCTGCAGAGTTATAAATGACAGCTTTCGTCCAAAAATATACTGAAGTAAGGCTGCCAAGAGGACTTGAAAACGGGGCAGAATTGCAGGAAACCGATTTCAGGAGGTAGACTGGAATTGCATTGAAAGCATAGGAAAAGAGGCAGAACGTCCACAATGATGCACTTGGCCAAAAAGGGTGTATGCGTTTTTTCCTGAATATATTCAGGAAAAAACACATACGCACTTTTTGGACAACCAAGCAAGCTTGCAAAGGATATCTGCACTACAATGAAGTCTCACTTCCCCCCGGTCAAAAGGGCCATCTGAAAAAAGTGTAAAATCCAGAAAGGCAGGACAGGCCATGGAGAACTGGGAGCCTTGTTATGCTGATGGGCGGGATGTAAATTGCCAACAGACACTCGGGAGAAGTGTATGGTGTTTCCTGAAACATCTAAAAAACAAAGCAACAGAGCCTAGGGCACTTCCACTTATGGTCCTATAGCTTAGGGAAATTAAAATCAAAAAGACACAGCCACCCCAAAGTTTGGGACGCCTCTGTTTACAAGAACCTCGTTTACAGTACAAGTTCAACATCACAGAAAGTGAAAAATGGATAAAGAAGTTGTGGTATTTACTTACAAAGCAATATCACTCAGCAATGAAATCTATGTCATCAGGCCCGTAGCAGCACAATGAGTGGATTCAGGTATGATAATTCTAACTGAAATAACTCACACAGAAAAAGAAACATCATAAGATATCAGTAATACACGGAATGTAAACTTGGCTACACAGGAACTGAATTACAGAACAGAACAGGGTCTCAAATTTAGAAAACCAACTTATGCTTGCTTAAGGGTAAAGGTGAGCTGGGGTGCTGCATAAAACCAGAGATTGAAATGAGCACAGATAAATTTCCTTAAGCAAAATATGGAATAGACAAGAGCTACTCCTTGCTCAACGAAATGGACTCAACACCGCATATTAAACGCCTAAGAATGTACCTGACTAGTAAGTATCTTAAAACCTATGGATTGCTATGTCTCCGAAAGAGAATCAAGCATGTGTACAGGGGCATAAACGCAGCAGTGATAGGATTGGAGAGGTTCGGTGAGCAAATGAAGACCCTTTGAAGTCATATTGCATGGTACCCATTCCACGGGTTTCAACTACCCAGGTTTAAGGTAATCTTCCTTCAGCTAAAACATGCATGTGGAACTCAGAGTATGATCAACCATGTGATCGGGAGACGTGTTCAAATATGTCTCAGTTTTCCTCCCCTGGTACTCGGGTGCAACATTCCAGACGCTTTACTAACACTCTCCCCACTTGGAGAGTCAGTCCCTTTAACCTCCTGTTTGGCCCAGTTTGTAATTTCGGCGGAAGATGAACAGGAATAGCGAGAACCAATGAGAGACTAGCTGGAGGTGTCTGGACGGGCAAATTTAACTCTCATTTCCCACCAGGAAGAGGAATTAACCAAAGGCTCAGCGTGCCGTGCCCGAATCAGATTAGGGCCTGAAGCCATCCTGCGGTGTTGCGGCCAGCTCAAAAGAAAGCGAGTTGAAGAAAGGAGCTCAGGGGCACTGTAATTCACAAACCTGCAGAGTTATAAATGACAGCTATCGTCCAAAAATATACTGAAGTAAGGCTGCCAAGAGGACTTGAAAGCGGGGCAGAATTGCAGGAAACCGATTTCAGGAGGTAGACTGGAATTGCATTGAAAGCATAGGAAAAGAGGCAGAACGTCCACAATGATGCACTTGGCCAAAAAGTGCGTATGCGTTTTTTCCTGAATATATTCAGGAAAAAACGCATACGCACTTTTTGGCCAACCAAGCAAGCTTGCAAAGGAAATCTGCACTACAATGAAGTCTCACTTCCCCCCGGTCAAAAGGGCCATCTGAAAAAAGTGTAAAATCCAGAAAGGCAGGACAGGCCATGGAGAAATGGGAGCCTTGTTATGCTGATGGGCGGGATGTAAATTGCCAACAGACACTCGGGAGAAGTGTATGGTGTTTCCTGAAACATCTAAAAAACAAAGCAACAGAGCCTAGGGCACTTCCACTTATGGTCCTATAGCTTAGGGAAATTAAAATCAAAAAGACACAGCCACCCCAAAGTTTGGGACGCCTCTGTTTACAAGAACCTCGTTTACAGTACAAGTTCAACATCGCAGAAAGTGAAAAATGGATAAAGAAGTTGTGGTATTTACTTACAAAGCAATATCACTCAGCAATGAAATCTATGTCATCAGGCCCGTAGCAGCATAATGAGTGGATTCAGGTATGATAATTCTAACTGAAATAACTCACACAGAAAAAGAAATATCATAAGATATCAGTAATACACGGAATGTAAACTTGGCTACACAGGAACTGAATTACAGAACAGAACAGGGTCTCAAATTTAGAAAACCAACTTATGCTTGCTTAAGGGTAAAGGTGAGTTGGGGTGCTGCATAAAACCAGAGATTGAAATGAGCACAGATAAAGTTCCTTAAGCCAAATATGGAATAGACAAGAGCTACTCCTTGCTCAACGAAATGGACTCAACACCGCATATTAAACGCCTAAGAATGTACCTGACTAGTAAGTATCTTAAAACCTATGGATTGCTATGTCTCCGAAAGAGAATCAAGCATGTGTACAGGGGCATAAACGCAGCAGTGATAGGATTGGAGAGGTTCGGTGAGCAAATGAAGACCCTTTGAAGTCATATTGCATGGTACCCGTTCCACGGGTTTCAACTACCCAATTTAAGGTATTCTTCCTTCAGCTAAAACATGCATGTGGAACCCAGAGTATGATCAACCGTGTGATTGGGAGACGTGTTCAAATATGTCTCAGTTTTCCTCCCCTGGTACTCGGGTGCAACATTCCAGACGCTTTACTAACACTCTCCCGACTTGGAGAGTCAGCGCCTTTAACCTCCTGTTTGGCCCAGTTTGCAATTTCTGCGGAAGATGAACAGGAATAGGGAGAACCAATGAGAGACTAGCTGGAGGTGTCTGGACGGGCAAATTTAACTCTCATTTCCCACCAGGAAGAGGAAATAACCAAAGGCTCAGCGTGCCATGCCGGAACAAGATTAGGGCCTGAAGCCATCCTGCGGTGTTGCGGCCAGCTCACAAGAAAGCGAGTTGAAGAAAGGAGCTCAGGGGCACTGTAATTCACAAACCTGCAGAGTTATAAATGACAGCTATCGTCCAAAAATATACTGAAGTAAGGCTGCCAAGAGGACTTGAAAGCGGGGCAGAATTGCAGGAAACCGATTTCAGGAGGTAGACTGGAATTGCATTGAAAGCATAGGAAAAGAGGCAGAACGTCCACAATGATGCACTTGGCCAAAAAGGGCGTATGCGTTTTTTCCTGAATATATTCAGGAAAAAACGCAAACGCCCTTTTTGGCCAACCAAGCAAGCTTGCAAAGGAAATCTGCACTACAATGAAGTCTCACTTCCCCCTGGTCAAAAGAGCCATCTGAAAAATGTGTAAAATCCAGAAAGGCAGGACAGGCCATGGAGAACTGGGAGCCTTGTTATGCTGATGGGCGGGATGTAAATTGCCAACAGACACTCGGGAGAAGTGTATGGTGTTTCCTGAAACATCTAAAAAACAAAGCAACAGAGCCTAGGGCACTTCCACTTATGGTCCTATAGCTTAGGGAAATTAAAATCAAAAAGACACAGCCACCCCAAAGTTTGGGACGGCTCTGTTTACCACAACCTCGTTTACCACACAAGTTCAATATCACAGAAAGTGAAAAATGGATAAATAAGTTGTGGAACTCTCGTACAATGCAGTATCACTCAGCAATGAAATCTATGTCATCAGGCCTGTAGCAGCATAATGAGTAGAGTTACATATGATGATTCTAACTGAAATAAGTCACACAGAAAAAGAAACATCATAAGATATCACTAACACACGGAATGTAAACTTGGCTACACAAGAACTGACTTCCAGAACAGAACAGGGTCTCAAATTGAGAAAACCAACTTATGCTTGCTTAAGGGGAAAGTTGAGTTGGGGTGCTGCATAAAACCAGAGATTGAAATGAGCACAGATAAAATTTCTTAAGCCAAATATGGAATAGACAAGAGCTACTCCTTGCTCAACGAAATGGACTCAACACCCCATATTAAACGCCTAAGAATGTACCTGACTAGTAAGTATCTTAAAACCTATGGATTGCTATGTCTACAAAAGAGAATCAAGCGTGTGTACAGGGGCATAAACGCAGCAGTGATAGGATTGCAGAGGTTCGGTGAGCAAATGAAGACCCTTTGAAGACATATTGCATGGTACCCATTCCACGGGTCTCAACTCTCTATGTTTAAGGTATTCTTCCTTCAGCTAAAACATGCATGTGGAACCCAGAGTATGATCAACTGTGTGAACGGGAGACGTTTTCAAATATGTCTCAGTTTTCCTCCCCTGGTACTCGGGTGCAACATTCCAGACGCTTTACTAACACTCTCCCCACTTGGAGAGTCAGCGCCTTTAACCTCCTGTTTGGCCCAGTTTGCAATTTCTGCGGAAGATGAACAGGAATAGGGAGAACCAATGAGAGACTAGCTGGAGGTGTCTGGACGGGCAAATTTAACTCTCATTTCCCACCAGGAAGAGGAAATAACCAAAGGCTCAGCGTGCCGTGCCGGAACAAGATTAGGGCCTGAAGCCATCCTGTGGTGTTGCGGCCAGCTCAAAAGAAAGCGAGTTGAAGAAAGGAGCTCAGGGGCACTGTAATTCACAAACCTGCAGAGTTATAAATGACAGCTATCGTCCAAAAATATACTGAAGTAAGGCTGCCAAGAGGACTTGAAAGCGGGGCAAAATTGCAGGAAACCGATTTCAGGAGGTAGACTGGAATTGCATTGAAAGCATAGGAAAAGAGGCAGAACGTCCACAATGATGCACTTGGCCAAAAAGGGCGTATGCGTTTTTTCCTGAATATATTCAGGAAAAAACGCATACGCCCTTTTTGGCCAACCAAGCAAACTTGCAAAGGAAATCTGCACTACAATGAAGTCTCACTTCCCCCCGGTCAAAAGGGCCAACTGAAAAAAGTGTAAAATCCAGAAAGGCAGGACAGGCCATGGAGAACTGGGAGCCTTGTTATGCTGATGGGCGGGATGTAAATTGCCAACAGACACTCGGGAGAAGTGTATGGTGTTTCCTGAAACATCTAAAAAACAAAGCAGCAGAGCCTAGGGCACTTCCACTTATGGTCCTATAGCTTAGGGAAATTAAAATCAAAAAGACACAGCCAGCCAAAAGTTTGGAACGGCTCTGTTTACAAGAACCTCGTTTACAGTACAAGTTCAACATCGCAGAAATTGAAAAATGGATAAAGAAGTTGTGGTATTTACTTACAAAGCAATATCACTCAGCAATGAAATCTTTGTCATCAGGCCCTTAGCAGCACAATGAGTGGATTCAGGTATGATGATTCTAACTGAAATAAGTCACACAGAAAAAGAAACATCATAAGATATCAGTAATACACGGAATGTAAACTTGGCTACACAGGAACTGAATTACAGAACAGAACAGGGTCTCAAATTTAGAAAACCAACTTATGCTTGCTTAAGGGGAAAGCTGAGTTGGGGTGCTGCATAAAACCAGAGATTGAAATGAGCACAGATAAAGTTCCTTAAGCCAAATATGGAATAGACAAGAGCTACTCCTTGCTCAACGAAAAGGACTCAACACCCCATATTAAACGCCTAAGAATGTACCTGACTAGTAAGTATCTGAAAACCTATGGATTGCTATGTCTCCGAAAGAGAATCAAGCATGTGTACAGGGGCATAAACGCAGCAGTGATAGGATTGGAGAGGTTCGGTGAGCAAATGAAGACCCTTTGAAGTCATATCGCATGGTACCCATTCCACGGGTTTCAACTACCCAAGTTTAAGGTATTCTTCCTTCAGCTAAAACATGCATGTGGAACCCAGAGTATGATCAACCATGTGATTGGGAGACGTGTTCAAATATGTCTCAGTTTTCCTCCCCTGGTACTCGGGTGCAACATTCCAGACGCTTTACTAACACTCTCCCGACTTGGAGAGTCAGCGCCTTTAACCTCCTGTTTGGCCCAGTTTGCAATTTCTGCGGAAGATGAACAGGAATAGGGAGAACCAATGAGAGACTAGCTGGAGGTGTCTGGACGGGCAAATTTAACTCTCATTTCCCACCAGGAAGAGGAAATAACCAAAGGCTCAGCGTGCCGTGCCGGAACAAGATTATGGCCTGAAGCCATCCTGCGGTGTTGCGGTCAGCTCACAAGAAAGCGAGTTGAAGAAAGGAGCTCAGGGGCACTGTAATTCACAAACCTGCAGAGTTATAAATGACAGCTATCGTCCAAAAATATACTGAAGTAAGGCTGCCAAGAGGACTTGAAAGCGGGGCAGAATTGCAGGAAACCGATTTCAGGAGGTAGACTGGAATTGCATTGAAAGCATAGGAAAAGAGGCAGAACGTCCACAATGATGCACTTGGCCAAAAAGGGCGTATGCGTTTTTTCCTGAATATATTCAGGAAAAAACGCATACGCCATTTTTGGCCAACCAAGCAAGCTTGCAAAGGAAATCTGCACTACAATGAAGTCTCACTTCCCCCCGGTCAAAAGAGCCATCTGAAAAATGTGTAAAATCCAGAAAGGCAGGACAGGCCATGGAGAACTGGGAACCTTGTTATGCTGATGGGCGGGATGTAAATTGCCAACAGACACTCGGGAGAAGTGTATGGTGTTTCCTGAAACATCTAAAAAACAAAGCAACAGAGCCTAGGGCACTTCCACTTATGGTCCTATAGCTTAGGGAAATTAAAATCAAAAAGACACAGCCACCCCAAAGTTTGGGACGGCTCTGTTTACCACAACCTCGTTTACCATACAAGTTCAATATCACAGAAAGTGAAAAATGGATAAATAAGTTGTGGAACTCTCGTACAATGCAGTATCACTCAGCAATGAAATCTATGTCATCAGGCCTGTAGCAGCATAATGAGTAGAGTTACATATGATGATTCTAACTGAAATAAGTCACACAGAAAAAGAAACATCATAAGATATCAATAACACACGGAATGTAAACTTGGCTACACAAGAACTGACTTGCAGAACAGAACAGGGTCTCAAATTGAGAAAACCAACTTATGCTCGCTTAAGGGGAAAGTTGAGTTGGGGTGCTGCATAAAACCAGAGATTGAAATGAGCACAGATAAAGTTCCTTAAGCCAAATATGGAATAGACAAGAGCTACTCCTTGCTCAACGAAATGGACTCAACACCCCATATTAAACGCCTAAGAATGTACCTGATTAGTAATTATCTTAAAACGTATGGGTTGCTATGTCTACAAAAGAGAATCAAGCGTGTGTACAGGGGCATAAACGCAGCAGTGATAGGATTGCAGAGGTTCGGTGAGCAAATGAAGACCCTTTGAAGACATATTGCATGGTACCCATTCCACGGGTCTCAACTCTCTATGTTTAAGGTATTCTTCCTTCAGCTAAAACATGCATGTGGAACCCAGAGTATGATCAACCGTGTGAACGGGAGACGTGTTCAAATATGTCTCAGTTTTCCTCCCCTGGTACTCGGGTGCACCATTCCAGATGCTTTACTAACACTCTCCCGACTTGGAGAGTCAGTCCCTTTAACCTCCTGTTTGGCCCAGTTTGCAATTTCGGCGGAAGATGAACAGGAATAGCGAGAACCAATGAGAGACTAGCTGGAGGTGTCTGGACGGGCAAATTTAACTCTCATTTCCCACCAGGAAGAGGAATTAACCAAAGGCTCAGCGTGCCGTTCCGGAACCAGATTAGGGCCTGAAGCCATCCTGCGGTGTTGCGGCCAGCTTACAAGAAAGCGAGTTGAAGAAAGGAGATCGGGGCACTGTAATTCACAAACCTGCAGAGTTATAAATGACAGCTATCGTCCAAAAATAGACTGAAGTAAGGCTGCCAAGAGGACTTGAAAGCGGGGCAGAATTGCAGGAAACCGATTTCAGGAGGTAGACTGGAATTGCATTGAAAGCATAGGAAAAGAGGCAGAACGTCCACAATGATGCACTTGGCCAAAAAGGGCGTATGCGTTTTTTCCTGAATATATTCAGGAAAAAACGCATACGCCCTTTTTGGCCAACCAAGCAAGCTTGCAAAGGAAATCTGCACTACAATGAAGTCTCACTTCCCCCCGGTCAAAAGGGCCATCTGAAAAAAGTGTAAAATCCAGAAAGGCAGGACAGGCCATGGAGAACTGGGAGCCTTGTTATGCTGATGGGCGTGATGTAAATTGCCAACAGACACTCGGGAGAAGTGTATGGTGTTTCCTGAAACATCTAAAAAACAAAGCAACAGAGCCTAGGGCACTTCCACTTATGGTCCTATAGCTTAGGGAAATTAAAATCAAAAAGACACAGCCACCCCAAAGTTTGGGACGCCTCTGTTTACAAGAACCTCATTTACAGTACAAGTTCAACAACGCAGAAAGTGAAAAATGGATAAAGAAGTTGTGGTATTTACTTACAAAGCAATATCACTCAGCAATGAAATCTATGTCATCAGGCCCGTAGCAGCATAATGAGTGGATTCAGGTACGATAATTCTAACTGAAATAACTCACACAGAAAAAGAAACATCATAAGATATCAGTAATACACGGAATGTAAACTTGGCTACACAGGAACTGAATTACAGAACAGAACAGGGTCTCAAATTTAGAAAACCAACTTATGCTTGCTTAAGGGGAAAGGTGAGTTGGGGTGCTGCATAAAACCAGAGATTGAAATGAGCACAGATAAAGTTCCTTAAGCCAAATATGGAATAGACAAGAGCTACTCCTTGCTCAACGAAATGGACTCAACACCGCATATTAAACGCCTAAGAATGTACCTGACTAGTAAGTATCTGAAAACCTATGGATTGCTATGTCTCCGAAAGAGAATCAACCATGTGTACAGGGGCATAAACGCAGCAGTGATAGGATTGGAGAGGTTCGGTGAGCAAACGAAGACCCTTTGAAGTCATATCGCATGGTACCCATTCCACGGGTTTCAACTACCCAGGTTTAAGGTATTCTTCCTTCAGCTAAAACATGCATGTGGAACACAGAGTATGATCAACCATGTGATCGGGAGACGTGTTCAAATATGTCTCAGTTTTCCTCCCATGGTACTCGGGTGCACCATTCCAGATGCTTTACTAACACTCTCCCGACTTGGAGAGTCAGTCCCTTTAACCTCCTGTTTGGCCCAGTTTGCAATATCTGCGGAAGATGAACAGGAATAGGGAGAACCAATGAGAGACTAGCTGGAGGTGTCTGGACGGGCAAATTTAACTCTCATTTCCCACCAGGAAGAGGAATTAACCAAAGGCTCAGCGTGCCGTGCCAGAACTAGATTAGGGCCTGAAGCCAGCCTGCGGTGTTGCGCACAGCTCAAAAGAAAGCGAGTTGAAGAAAGGCGCTCAGGGGCGCTGTAACTCACAAACCTGCAGAGTTAAAAATGACAGCTATCGTCCAAAAATATACTGAAGTAAGGCTGCCAAGAGGACTTGAAAGCGGGGCAGAATTGCAGGAAACCGATTTCAGGAGGTAGACTGGAATTGCATTGAAAGCATAGGAAAAGAGGCAGAATGTCCACAATGATGCACTTGGCCAAAAATGGCATATGCGTTTTTTCCTGAATATATTCAGGAAAAAACGCATACGCCGTTTTTGGCCAACCAAGCAAGCTTGCAAAGGAAATCTGCACTACAATGAAGTCTCACTTCCCCCCGGTCAAAAGGGCCATCTGAAAAAAGTGTAAAATCCAGAAAGGCAGGACAGGCCATGGAGAACTGGGAGCCTTGTTATGCTGATGGGCAGGATGTAAATTGCCAACAGACACACGGGAGAAGTGTATGGTGTTTCCTGAAACATCTAAAAAACAAAGCAACAGAGCCTAGGGCACTTCCACTTATGGTCCTATAGCTTAGGGAAATTAAAATCAAAAAGACACAGCCACCCCAAAGTTTGGGACGCCTCTGTTTACAAGAACCTCGTTTACAGTACAAGTTCAACATCACAGAAAGTGAAAAATGGATAAAGAAGTTGTGGTATTTACTTACAAAGCAATATCACTCAGCACTGAAATCTATGTCATCAGGCCCTTAGCAGCATAATGAGTGGATTCAGGTATGATGATTCTAACTGAAATAAGTCACACAGAAAAAGAAACATCATAAGATATCAGTAATACACGGAATGTAAACTTGGCTACACAGGAACTGAATTACAGAACAGAACAGGGTCTCAAATTTAGAAAACCAACTTATGCTTGCTTAAGGGGAAAGGTGAGTTGGGGTGCTGCATAAAACCAGAGATTGAAATGAGCACAGATAAAGTTCCTTAAGCCAAATATGGAATAGACAAGAGCTACTCCTTGCTCAACGAAATGGACTCAACACCGCATATTAAACGCCTAAGAATGTACCTGACTTGTAAGTATCTTAAAACCTATGGATTGCTATGTCTCCGAAAGAGAATCAAGCATGTGTACAGGGGCATAAACGCAGCAGTGATAGGATTGGAGAGGTTTGGTGAGCAAATGAAGACCCTTTGAAGTCATATCGCATGGTACCCATTCCACGGGTTTCAACTACCCAGGTTTAAGGTATTCTTCCTTCAGCTAAAACATGCATGTGGAACCCAGAGTATGATCAACCATGTGATCGGGAGACGTGTTCAAATATGTCTCAGTTTTTCTCCCCTGGTGCTCAGGTGCACCATTCCAGATGCTTACTAACACTCTCCCGACTTGGAGAGTCAGTCCCTTTAACCTCCTGTTTGGCCCAGTTTGCAATTTCTGCGGAAGATGAACAAGAATAGCGAGAACCAATGAGAGACTAGC
Organism: Grampus griseus; assembly: GCF_964374135.1. Classification (NCBI taxonomy): domain Eukaryota; kingdom Metazoa; phylum Chordata; class Mammalia; order Artiodactyla; family Delphinidae; genus Grampus; species Grampus griseus. Next base: position 96,686 of record NW_028133221.1, on the reverse strand, counting down.
TGGAGGTGTCTGGACGGGCAAATTTAACTCTCATTTCCCACCAGGAAGAGGAATTAACCAAAGGTTCAGCGTGCCGTTCCGGAACCAGGTTAGGGCCTGAAGCCATCCTGCGGTGTTGCGGCCAGCTCACAAGAAAGCGAGTTGAAGAAAGGAGCTCAGGGGCACTGTAATTCACAAACCTGCAGAGTTATAAATGACAGCTATCGTCCAAAAATATACTGAAGTAAGGCTGCCAAGAGGACTTGAAAGCGGGGCAGAATTGCAGGAAACCGATTTCAGCAGGTAGACTGGAATTGCATTGAAAGCATAGGAAAAGAGGCAGAACGTCCCCAATGATGCACATGGCCAAAAAGGGCATATGCGTTTTTTCCTGAATATATTCAGGAAAAAACGCATATGCCCTTTTTGGCCAACCAAGCAAGCTTGCAAAGGAAATCTGCACTACAATGAAGTCTCACTTCCCCCCGGTCAAAAGGGCCATCTGAAAAAAGTGTAAAATCCAGAAAGGCAGGACAGGCCATGGAGAACTGGGAGCCTTGTTATGCTGATGGGCGGGATGTAAATTGCCAACAGACACTCGGGTGAAGTGTATGGTGTTTCCTGAAACATCTAAAAACAAAGCAACAGAGCCTAGGACACTTCCACTTATGGTCCTATAGCTTAGGGAAATAAAAATCAAAAAGACACAGCCACCCCAAAGTTTGGGACGCCTCTGTTTACAAAAACCTCGTTTACAGTACAAGTTCAACATCACAGAAAGTGAAAAATGGATAAAGAAGTTGTGGTATTTACTTACAAAGCAATATCACTCAGCACTGAAATCTACGTCATCAGGCCCTTAGCAGAATAATGATTGGATTCAGGTATGATGATTCTAACTGAAATAAGTCACACAGAAAAAGAAACATCATAAGATATCAGTAATACACGGAATGTAAACTTGGCTACACAGGAACTGAATTACAGAACAGAACAGGGTCTCAAATTTAGAAAACCAACTTATGCTTGCTTAAGGGGAAAGGTGAGTTGGGGTGCTGCATAAAACCAGAGATTGAAATGAGCACAGATAAAGTTCCTTAAGCCAAATATGGAATAGACAAGAGCTACTCCTTGCTCAATGAAATGGACTCAACACCGCATTTTAAACGCCTAAGAATGTACCTGACTAGTAAGTATCTTAAAACCTATGGATTGCTATGTCTCCGAAAGAGAATCAAGCATGTGTACAGGGGCATAAACGCAGCAGTGATAGGATTGGAGAGGTTCGGTGAGCAAACGAAGACCCTTTGAAGTCATATCGCATGGTACCCATTCCACGGGTTTCAACTACCCAGGTTTAAGGTATTCTTCCTTCAGCTAAAACATGCATGTGGAACCCAGAGTATGACCAACCACGTGATCGGGAGACGTGTTCAAATATGTCTCAGGTTTCCTCCCATGGTACTCGGGTGCACCATTCCAGATGCTTTACTAACACTCTCCCGACTTGGAGAGTCAGTCCCTTTAACCTCCTGTTTGGCCCAGTTTGCAATTTCTGCGGAAGATGAACAGGAATAGCGAGAACCAATGAGAGACTAGCTGGAGGTGTCTGGACGGGCAAATTTAACTCTCATTTCCCACCAGGAAGAGGAATTAACCAAAGGCTCAGCGTGCCGTTCTGGAACCAGATTAGGGCCTGAAGCCATCCTGCGGTGTTGCGGCCAGCTCACAAGAAAGCGAGTTGAAGAAAGGAGAACAGGGGCACTGTAATTCACAAACCTGCAGAGTTATAAATGACAGCTATCGTCCAAAAGTATACTGAAGTAAGGCTGCCAAGAGGACTTGAAAGTGGGGCAGAATTGCAGGAAACCGATTTCAGCAGGTAGACTGGAATTGCATTGAAAGCATAGGAAAAGAGGCAGAACGTCCACAATGGTGCACTTGGCCAAAAAGGGCGTATGCGTTTTTTCCTGAATATATTCAGGAAAAAACGCATACGCCCTTTTTGGCCAACCAAGCAAGCTTGCAAAGGAAATCTGCACTAAAATGAAGTCTCACTTCCCCCCGGTCAAAAGGGCCATCTGAAAAAAGTGTAAAATCCAGAAAGGCAGGACAGGCCATGGAGAACTGGGAGCCTTGTTATGCTGATGGGCGGGATGTAAATTGCCAACAGACACTCGGGAGAAGTGTATGGTGTTTCCTGAAACATCTAAAAAACAAAGCAACAGAGCCTAGGGCACTTCCACTTATGGTCCTATAGCTTAGGGAAATTAAAATCAAAAAGACACAGCCACCCCAAAGTTTGGGACGCCTCTGTTTACAAGAACCTCGTTTACAGTACAAGTTCAACATCACAGAAAGTGAAAAATGGATAAAGAAGTTGTGGTATTTACTTACAAAACAATATCACTCAGCAATGAAATCTATGTCATCAGGCCCGTAGCAGCATAATGAGTGGATTCAGGTATGATAATTCTAACTGAAATAACTCACACAGAAAAAGAAACATCATAAGATATCAGTAATACACGGAATGTAAACTTGGCTAAACAGGAACTGAATTACAGAACAGAACAGGGTCTCAAATTTAGAAAACCAACTTATGCTTGCTTAAGGGGAAAGGTGAGTTGGGGTGCTGCATAAAACCAGAGATTGAAATGAGCACAGATAAAGTTCCTTAAGCCAAATATGGAATAGACAAGAGCTACTCCTTGCTCAACGAAATGGACTCAACACCGCATATTAAACGCCTAAGAATGTACCTGACTAGTAAGTATCTTAAAACCTATGGATTGCTATGTCTCCGAAAGAGAATCAAGCATGTGTACAGGGGCATAAACGCAGCAGTGATAGGATTGGAGAGGTTCGGTGAGCAAATGAAGACACTTTGAAGTCATATTGCACGGTACCCATTCCACGGGTTTCAACTACCCAAGTTTAAGGTATTCTTCCTTCAGCTAAAACATGCATGTGGAACCCAGAGTATGATCAACCATGTGATCGGGAGACGTGTTCAAATATGTCTCAGTTTTCCTCTCCTGGTACTCAGGTGCAACATTCCAGATGCTTTACTAACACTCTCCCGACTTGGAGAGTCAGTCCCTTTAAACTCCTGTTTGGCCCAGTTTGCAATTTCTGCGGAAGATGAACAGGAATAGCGAGAACCAATGAGAGACTAGCTGGAGGTGTCTGGACGGGCAAATTTTACTCTCATTTCCCACCAGGAAGAGGAATTAACCAAAGGCGCAGCGTGCCGTGCCCGAACCAGATTAGGGCCTGAAGCCAGCCTGCGGTGTTGCGGCCAGCTCACAAGAAAGCGAGTTGAAGAAAGAGCTCAGGGGCACTGTAATTCACAAACCTGCAGAGTTATAAATGACAGCTATCGTCCAAAAATATACTGAAGTAAGGCTGCCAAGAGGACTTGAAAGCGGGGCAGAATTTCAGGAAACCGATTTCAGGAGGTAGACTGGAATTGCATTGAAAGCATAGGAAACGAGGCAGAACGTCCCCAATGATGCACTAGGCCAAAAAGGGCGTATGCGTTTTTTCCTGAATATATTCAGGAAAAAACGCATACGCCCTTTTTGGCCAACCAAGCAAGCTTGCAAAGGAAATCTGCACTACAATGAAGTCTCACTTCCCCCCGGTCAAAAGGGCCATTTGAAAAAAGTGTAAAATCCAGAAAGGCAGGACAGGCCATGGAGAACTGGGAGCCTTGTTATGCTGATGGGCGGGATGTAAATAGCCAACAGACACACAGGAGAAGTGTATGGTGTTTCCTGAAACATCTAAAAAACAAAGCAACAGAGCCTAGGGCACTTCCACTTATGGTCCTATAGCTTAGGGAAATTAAAATCAAAAAGACACAGCCACCCCAAAGTTTGGGACGCCTCTGTTTACAAGAACCTCGTTTACAGTACAAGTTCAACATCACAGAAAGTGAAAAATGGATAAAGAAGTTGTGGTATTTACTTACAAAGCAATATCACTCAGCACTGAAATCTATGTCATCAGGCCCGTAGCAGCATAATGAGTGGATTCAGGTATGATGATTCTAACTGAAATAAGTCACACAGAAAAAGAAACATCATAAGATATCAGTAATACACGGAATGTAAACTTGGCTACACAGGAACTGAATTACAGAACAGAACAGGGTCTCAAATTTAGAAAACCAACTTATGCTTGCTTAAGGGGAAAGGTGAGTTTGGGTGCTGCATAAAAGCAGAGATTGAAATGAGCACAGATAAAGTTCCTTAAGCCAAATATGGAATAGACAAGAGCTACTCCTTGCTCAACGAAATGGACTCAACACCGCATATTAAACGCCTAAGAATGTACCTGACTAGTAAGTATCTTAAAACCTATGGATTGCTATGTCTCCGAAAGAGAATCAAGCATGTGTACAGGGGCATAAACGCAGCAGTGATAGGATTGGAGAGGTTTGGTGAGCAAATGAAGACCCTTTGAAGTCATATCGCATGGTACCCATTCCATGGGTTTCAACTACCCAGGTTTAAGGTATTCTTCCTTCAGCTAAAACATGCATGTGGAACCCAGAGTATGATCAACCATGTGATCGGGAGACGTGTTCAAATATGTCTCAGTTTTCCTCCCATGGTACTCGGGTGCACCATTCCAGATTCTTTACTAACACTCTCCCGACTTGGAGAGTCAGTCCCTTTAACCTCCTGTTTGGCCCAGTTTGCAATTTCTGCGGAAGATGAACAAGAATAGCGAGAACCAATGAGAGACTAGCTGGAGGTGTCTGGACGGGCAAATTTAACTCTCATTTCCCACCAGGAAGAGGAATTAACCAAAGGCTCAGCGTGCCGTTCCGGAACCAGATTAGGGCCTGAAGCCATCCTGCGGTGTTGCGGCCAGCTCACAAGAAAGCGAGTTGAAGAAAGGAGCTCAGGGGCACTGTAATTCACAAACCTGCAGAGTTATAAATGACAGCTATCGTCCAAAAATATACTGAAGTAAGGCTGCCAAGAGGACTTGAAAGCGGGGCAGAATTGCAGGAAACCGATTTCAGCAGGTAGACTGGAATTGCATTGGAAGCATAGGAAAAGAGGCAGAACGTCCCCAATGATGCACATGGCCAAAAAGGGCGTATGCGTTTTTTCCTGAATATATTCAGGAAAAAACGCATACGCCCTTTTTGGCCAACCAAGCAAGCTTGCAAAGGAAATCTGCACTACAATGAAGTCTCACTTCCCCCCGGTCAAAAGGGCCATCTGAAAAAAGTGTAAAATCCAGAAAGGCAGGACAGGCCATGGAGAACTGGGAGCCTTGTTATGCTGATGGACGGCATGTAAATTGCCAACAGACACTCGGGAGAAGTGTATGGTGTTTCCTGAAACATCTAAAAACAAAGCAACAGAGCCTAGGGCACTTCCACTTATGGTCCTATAGCTTAGGGAAATTAAAATCAAAAAGACACAGCCACCCCAAAGTTTGGGACGCCTCTGTTTACAAGAACCTCGTTTACAGTACAAGTTCAACATCACAGAAAGTGAAAAATGGATAAAGAAGTTGTGGTATTTACTTACAAAGCAATATCACTCAGCACTGAAATCTATGTCATCAGGCCCTTAGCAGAATAATGATTGGATTCAGGTATGATGATTCTAACTGAAATAAGTCACACAGAAAAAGAAACATCATAAGATATCAGTAATACACGGAATGTAAACTTGGCTACACAGGAACTGAATTACAGAACAGAACAGGGTCTCAAATTTAGAAAACCAACTTATGCTTGCTTAAGGGGAAAGGTGAGTTGGGGTGCTGCATAAAAGCAGAGATTGAAATGAGCACAGATAAAGTTCCTTAAGCCAAATATGGAATAGACAAGAGCTACTCCTTGCTCAACGAAATGGACTCAACACCGCATTTTAAACGCCTAAGAATGTACCTGACTAGTAAGTATCTTAAAACCTATGGATTGCTATGTCTCCGAAAGAGAATCAAGCATGTGTACAGGGGCATAAACGCAGCAGTGATAGGATTGGAGAGGTTCGGTGAGCAAATGAAGACCCTTTGAAGTCATATCGCATGGTACCCATTCCACGGGTTTCAACTACCCAGGTTTAAGGTATTCTTCCTTCAGCTAAAACATGCATGTGGAACCCAGTGTATGACCAACCACGTGATCGGGAGACGTGTTCAAATATGTCTCAGTTTTCGTACCCTGGTACTCGGGTGCACCATTCCAGATGCTTTACTAACACTCTCCCGACTTGGAGAGTCAGTCCCTTTAACCTCCTGTTTGGCCCAGTTTGCAATTTCTGCGGAAGATGAACAGGAATAGCGAGAACCAATGAGAGACTAGCTGGAGGTGTCTGGACGGGCAAATTTAACTCTCATTTCCCACCAGGAAGAGGAATTAACCAAAGGCTCAGCGTGCCGTGCCGGAACCAGATTAGGGCCTGAAGCCATCCTGCGGTGTTGCGGCCAGCTCAAAATAAAGCGAGTTGAAGAAAGGAGCTCAGGGGCACTGTAATTCACAAACCTGCAGAGTTATAAATGACAGCTATCGTCCAAAAATATACTGAAGTAAGGCTACCAAGAGGACTTGAAAGCGGGGCAGAATTGCAGGAAACCTATTTCAGGAGGTAGACTGGAATTGCATTGAAAGCATAGGAAAAGAGGCAGAACGTCCACAATGATGCACTTGGCCAAAAAGGGCGTATGCGTTTTTTCCTGAATATATTCAGGAAAAAACGCATACGCCCTTTTTGGCCAACCAAGCAAGCTTGCAAAGGAAATCTGCACTACAATGAAGTCTCACTTCCCCCCGGTCAAAAGGGCCATCTGTAAAAAGTGTAAAATCCAGCAAGGCAGGACAGGCCATGGAGAACTGGGAGCCTTGTTATGCTGATGGCCGGGATGTAAATTGCCAACAGACACTCGGGAGAAGTGTATGGTGTTTCCTGAAACATCTAAAAAACAAAGCAACAGAGCCTAGGGCACTTCCACTTATGGTCCTATAGCTTAGGGAAATTAAAATCAAAAAGACACAGCCACCCCAAAGTTTGGGACGCCTCTGTTTACAAGAATCTCGTTTACAGTACAAGTTCAACATCGCAGAAAGTGAAAAATGGATAAAGAAGTTGTGGTATTCACTTACAAAGCAATATCACTCAGCAATGAAATCTATGTCATCAGGCCCGTAGCAGCATAATGAGTGGATTCAGGTATGATAATTCTAACTGAAATAACTCACACAGAAAAAGAAACATCATAAGATATCAGTAATACACGGAATGTAAACTTGGCTACACAGGAACTGAATTACAGAACAGAACAGGGTCTCAAATTTAGAAAACCAACTTATGCTTGCTTAAGGGGAAAGGTGAGTTCGGGTGCTGCATAAAACCAGAGATTGAAATGAGCACAGATAAAGTTCCTTAAGTCAAATATGGAATAGACAGGAGCTACTCCTTGCTCAACGAAATGGACACAACACTGCATATTAAACGCCTAAGAATGTACCTGACTAGTAAGTATCTTAAAACCTATGGATTGCTATGTCTCTGAAAGAGAATCAAGCATGTGTACAGGGGCATAAACGCAGCAGTGATAGGATTGGAGAGGTTCGGTGAGCAAATGAAGACCCTTTGAAGTCATATTGCATGGTACCCATTCCACGGGTTTCAACTACCGAAGTTTAAGGTATTCTTCCTTCAGCTAAAACATGCATGTGGAACCCAGAGTATGATCAACCATGTGATAGGGAGACGTGTTCAAATATGTCTCAGTTTTCCTCCCCTGGTACTCGGGTGCACCATTCCAGATGCTTTACTAACACTCTCCCGACTTGGAGAGTCAGTCCCTTTAACCTCCTGTTTGGCCCAGTTTGCAATTTCTGCGGAAGATGAACAGGAATAGCGGGAACCAATGAGAGACTAGCTGGAGGTGTCTGGACGGGCAAATTTTACTCTCATTTCCCACCAGGAAGAGGAATTAACCAAAGGCTCAGCGTGCCGTGCCGGAACCAGATTAGGGCCTGAAGCCAGCCTGCGGTGTTGCGGCCAGCTCAAAAGAAAGCGAGTTGAAGAAAGGAGCTCAGGGGCACTGTAATTCACAAACCTGCAGAGTTATAAATGACAGCTATCGTCCAAAAATATACTGAAGTAAGGCTGCCAAGAGGACTTGAAAGCGGGGCAGAATTGCAGGAAACCGATTTCAGGAGGTAGACTGGAATTGCATTGAAAGCATAGGAAACGAGGCAGAACGTCCCCAATGATGCACTTGGCCAAAAAGGGCGTATGCGTTTTTTCCTGAATATATTCAGGAAAAAACGCATACGCCCTTTTTGGCCAACCAAGCAAGCTTGCAAAGGAAATCTGCACTACAATGAAGTCTCACTTCCCCCCGATCAAAAGGGCCATCTGAAAAAAGTGTAAAATCCAGAAAGGCAGGACAGGCCATGGAGAACTGGGAGCCTTGTTATGCTGATGGGCGGGATGTAAATAGCCAACAGACACACGGGAGAAGTGTATGGTGTTTCCTGAAACATCTAAAAAACAAAGCAACAGAGCCTAGGGCACTTCCACTTATGGTCCTATAGCTTAGGGAAATTAAAATCAAAAAGACACAGCCACCCCAAAGTTTGGGACGCCTCTGTTTACAAGAACCTCGTTTACAGTACAAGTTCAACATCACAGAAAGTGAAAAATGGATAAAGAAGTTGTGGTATTTACTTACAAAACAATATCACTCAGCACTGAAATCTATGTCATCAGGCCCTTAGCAGCATAATGAGTGGATTCAGGTATGATGATTCTAACTGAAATAAGTCACACAGAAAAAGAAACATCATAAGATATCAGTAATACACGGAATGTAAACTTGGCTACACAGGAACTGAATTACAGAACAGAACAGGGTCTCAAATTTAGAAAACCAACTTATGCTTGCTTAAGGGGAAAGGTGAGTTGGGGTGCTGCATAAAACCAGAGATTGAAATGAGCACAGATAAAGTTCCTTAAGCCAAATATGGAATAGACAAGAGCTACTCCTTGCTCAACGAAATGGACTCAACACCCCATATTAAACGCCTAAGAATGTACCTGACTAGTAAGTATCTTAAAACCTATGGATTGCTATGTCTCCGAAAGAGAATCAAGCATGTGTACAAGGGCATAAACGCAGCAGTGATAGGATTGGAGAGGTTTGGTGAGCAAATGAAGACCCTTTGAAGTCATATCGCATGGTACCCATTCCACGGGTTTCAACTACCCAGGTTTAAGGTATTCTTCCTTCAGCTAAAACATGCATGTGAAACCCAGAGTATGATCAACCATGTGATCGGGAGACGTGTTCAAATATGTCTCAGTTTTCTTCCCATGATACTCGGGTGAACCATTCCAGATGCTTTACTAACACTCTCCCGACTTGGAGAGTCAGTCCCTTTAACCTCCTGTTTGGCCCAGTTTGCAATTTCTGCGGAAGATGAACAATTATAGCGAGAATCAATGAGAGACTAGCTGGAGGTGTCTGGACGGGCAAATTTAACTCTCATTTCCCACCAGGAAGAGGAATTAACCAAAGGCTCAGCGTGCCGTTCCGGAACCAGATTAGGGCCTGAAGCCATCCTGCGGTGTTGCGGCCAGCTCACAAGAAAGCGAGTTGAAGAAAGGAGCTCAGGGGCACTGTAATTCACAAACCTGCAGAGTTATAAATGACAGCTATCGTCCAAAAATAGACTGAAGTAAGGCTGCCAAGAGGACTTGAAAGCGGGGCAGAATTGCAGGAAACCGATTTCAGGAGGTAGACTGGAATTGCATTGAAAGCATAGGAAACGAGGCAGAACGTCCCCAATGATGCACTTGGCCAAAAAGGGCGTATGCGTTTTTTCCTGAATATATTCAGGAAAAAACGCATACGCCCTTTTTGGCCAACCAAGCAAGCTTGCAAAGGAAATCTGCACTACAATGAAGTCTCACTTCCCCCCGATCAAAAGGGCCATCTGAAAAAAGTGTAAAATCCAGAAAGGCAGGACAGGCCATGGAGAACTGGGAGCCTTGTTATGCTGATGGGCGGGATGTAAATAGCCAACAGACACACGGGAGAAGTGTATGGTGTTTCCTGAAACATCTAAAAAACAAAGCAACAGAGCCTAGGGCACTTCCACTTATGGTCCTATAGCTTAGGGAAATTAAAATCAAAAAGACACAGCCACCCCAAAGTTTGGGACGCCTCTGTTTACAAGAACCTCGTTTACAGTACAAGTTCAACATCACAGAAAGTGAAAAATGGATAAAGAAGTTGTGGTATTTACTTACAAAACAATATCACTCAGCACTGAAATCTATGTCATCAGGCCCTTAGCAGCATAATGAGTGGATTCAGGTATGATGATTCTAACTGAAATAAGTCACACAGAAAAAGAAACATCATAAGATATCAGTAATACACGGAATGTAAACTTGGCTACACAGGAACTGAATTACAGAACAGAACAGGGTCTCAAATTTAGAAAACCAACTTATGCTTGCTTAAGGGGAAAGGTGAGTTGGGGTGCTGCATAAAACCAGAGATTGAAATGAGCACAGATAAAGTTCCTTAAGCCAAATATGGAATAGACAAGAGCTACTCCTTGCTCAACGAAATGGACTCAACACCGCATATTAAACGCCTAAGAATGTACCTGACTAGTAAGTATCTTAAAACCTATGGATTGCTATGTCTCCGAAAGAGAATCAAGCATGTGTACAAGGGCATAAACGCAGCAGTGATAGGATTGGAGAGGTTTGGTGAGCAAATGAAGACCCTTTGAAGTCATATCGCATGGTACCCATTCCACGGGTTTCAACTACCCAGGTTTAAGGTATTCTTCCTTCAGCTAAAACATGCATGTGAAACCCAGAGTATGATCAACCATGTGATCGGGAGACGTGTTCAAATATGTCTCAGTTTTCTTCCCATGATACTCGGGTGAACCATTCCAGATGCTTTACTAACACTCTCCCGACTTGGAGAGTCAGTCCCTTTAACCTCCTGTTTGGCCCAGTTTGCAATTTCTGCGGAAGATGAACAATTATAGCGAGAATCAATGAGAGACTAGCTGGAGGTGTCTGGACGGGCAAATTTAACTCTCATTTCCCACCAGGAAGAGGAATTAACCAAAGGCTCAGCGTGCCGTTCCGGAACCAGATTAGGGCCTGAAGCCATCCTGCGGTGTTGCGGCCAGCTCACAAGAAAGCGAGTTGAAGAAAGGAGCTCAGGGGCACTGTAATTCACAAACCTGCAGAGTTATAAATGACAGCTATCGTCCAAAAATAGACTGAAGTAAGGCTGCCAAGAGGACTTGAAAGCGGGGCAGAATTGCAGGAAACCGATTTCAGCAGGTAGACTGGAATTGCATTGAAAGCATAGGAAAAGAGGCAGAACGTCCCCAATGATGCACATGGCCAAAAAGGGCGTATGCGTTTTTTCCTGAATATATTCAGGAAAAAACGCATACGCACTTTTTGGCCAACCAAGCAAGCTTGCAAAGAAATCTGCACTACAATGAAGTCTCACTTCCCCCCGATCAAAAGGGCCATCTGAAAAAAGTGTAAAATCCAGAAAGGCAGGACAGGCCATGGAGAACTGGGAGCCTTGTTATGCTGATGGGCGGGATGTAAATTGCCAACAGACACTCGGGAGAAGTGTATGGTGTTTCCTGAAACATCTAAAAACAAAGCAACAGAGCCTAGGGCACTTCCACTTATGGTCCTATAGCTTAGGGAAATTAAAATCAAAAAGACACAGCCACCCCAAAGTTTGGGACGCCTCTGTTTACAAGAACCTCGTTTACAGTACAAGTTCAACATCGCAGAAAGTGAAAAATGGATAAAGAAGTTGTGGTATTTACTTACAAAGCAATATCACTCAGCACTGAAATCTATGTCATCAGGCCCTTAGCAGAATAATGATTGGATTCAGGTATGATGATTCTAACTGAAATAAGTCACACAGAAAAAGAAACATCATAAGATATCAGTAATACACGGAATGTAAACTTGGCTACACAGGAACTGAATTACAGAACAGAACAGGGTCTCAAATTTAGAAAACCAACTTATGCTTGCTTAAGGTGAAAGGTGAGTTGGGGTGCTGCATAAAAGCAGAGATTGAAATGAGCACAGATAAAGTTCCTTAAGCCAAATATGGAATAGACAAGAGCTACTCCTTGCTCAACGAAATGGACTCAACACCGCATTTTAAACGCCTAAGAATGTACCTGACTAGTAAGTATCTTAAAACCTATGGATTGCTATGTCTCCGAAAGAGAATCAAGCATGTGTACAGGGGCATAAACGCAGCAGTGATAGGATTGGAGAGGTTTGGTGAGCAAATGAAGACCCTTTGAAGTCATATCGCATGGTACCCATTCCACGGGTTTCAACTACCCAGGTTTAAGGTATTCTTCCTTCAGCTAAAACATGCATGTGGAACCCAGAGTATGACCAACCACGTGATCGGGAGACGTGTTCAAATATGTCTCAGGTTTCCTCCCATGGTACTCGGGTGCACCATTCCAGATGCTTTACTAACACTCTCCCGACTTGGAGAGTCAGTCCCTTTAACCTCCTGTTTGGCCCAGTTTGCAATTTCTGCGGAAGATGAACAGGAATAGTGAGAACCAATGAGAGACTAGCTGGAGGTGTCTGGACGGGCAAATTTAACTCTCATTACCCACCAGGAAGAGGAATTAACCAAAGGCTCAGCGTACCGTGCCAGAACCAGATTAGGGCCTGAAGCCATCCTGCGGTGTTGCGGCCAGCTCACAAGAAAGCGAGTTGAAGAAAGGAGCTCAGGGGCACTGTAATTCACAAACCTGCAGAGTTATAAATGACAGCTATCGTCCAAAAATATACTGAAGTAAGGCTGCCAAGAGGACTTGAAAGCGGGGCAGAATTGCAGGAAACCGATTTCAGGAGGTAGACTTGAATTGCATTGAAAGCATAGGAAAAGAGGCAGAACGTCCACAATGATGCACTTGGCCAAAAAGGGCGTATGCATTTTTTCCTGAATATATTCAGGAAAAAACGCATACGCCCTTTTTGGCCAACCAAGCAAGCTTGCAAAGGAAATCTGCACTACAATGAAGTCTCACTTCCCCCCGGTCAAAAGGGCCATGTGAAAAAAGTGTAAAATCCAGCAAGGCAGGACAGGCCATGGAGAACTGGGAGCCTTGTTATGCTGATGGGCGGGATGTAAATTGCCAACAGACACTCGGGAGAAGTGTATGGTGTTTCCTGAAACATCTAAAAAACAAAGCAACAGAGCCTAGGGCACTTCCACTTATGGTCCTATAGCTTAGGGAAATTAAAATCAAAAAGACACAGCCACCCCAAAGTTTGGGACGCCTCTGTTTACAAGAACCTCGTTTACAGTACAAGTTCAACATCGCAGAAATTGAAAAATGGATAAAGAAGTTGTGGTATTTACTTACAAAGCAATATCACTCAGCACTGAAATCTATGTCATCAGGCCCGTAGCAGCATAATGAGTGGATTCAGGTACGATGATTCTAACTGAAATAAGTCACACAGAAAAAGAAACATCAAAAGATATCACTAATACACGGAATGTAAACTTGGCTACAGAGGAACTGAATTACAGAACAGAACAGGGTCTCAAATTTAGAAAACCAACTTATGCTTGCTTAAGGGTCAAGGTGAGTTCGGGTGCTGCATAAAACCAGAGATTGAAATGAGCACAGATAAAGTTCCTTAAGCCAAATATGGAATAGACAAGAGCTACTCCTTGCTCAACGAAATGGACTCAACACCGCATATTAAACGCCTAAGAATGTACCTGACTAGTAAGTATCTTAAAACCTATGGATTGCTATGTCTCCGAAAGAGAATCAAGCATGTGTACAGGGGCATAAACACAGCAGTGATAGGATTGGAGAGGTTCGGTGAGCAAATGAAGACCCTTTGAAGTCATATTGCATGGTACCCATTCCACGGGTTTCAACTACCCAAGTTTAAGGTATTCTTCCTTCAGCTAAAACATGCATGTGGAACCCAGAGTATGATCAACCATGTGATCGGGAGACGTGTTCAAATATGTCTCAGTTTTCCTCCCCTGGTACTCAGGTGCAACATTCCAGATGCTTTACTAACACTCTCCCGACTTGGAGAGTCAGTCCCTTTAACCTCCTGTTTGGCCCAGTTTGCAATTTCTGCGGAAGATGAACAGGAATAGCGAGAACCAATGAGAGATTAGCTGGAGGTGTCTGGACGGGCAAATTTTACTCTCATTTCCCACCAGGAAGAGGAATTAACCAAAGGCTCAGCGTGCCGTGCCCGAACCAGATTAGGGCCTGAAGCCAGCCTGCGGTGTTGCGGCCAGCTCACAAGAAAGCGAGTTGAAGAAAGGAGCTCAGGGGCACTGTAATTCACAAACCTGCAGAGTTATAAATGACAGCTATCGTCCAAAAATATACTGAAGTAAGGCTGCCAAGAGGACTTGAAAGCGGGGCAGAATTGCAGGAAACCGATTTCAGGAGGTAGACTGGAATTGCATTGAAAGCATAGGAAAAGAGGCAGAACGTCCACAATGATGCACTTGGCCAAAAAGGGCGTATGCGTTTTTTCCTGAATATATTCAGGAAAAAACGCATACGCCCTTTTTGGCCAACCAAGCAAGCTTGCAAAGGAAATCTGCACTACAATGAAGTCTCACTTCCCCCCGGTCAAAAGGGCCATCTGAAAAAAGTGTAAAATCCAGAAAGGCAGGACAGGATATGGAGAACTGGGAGCCTTGTTATGCTGATGGGCGGGATGTAAATTGCCAACAGACACTCGGGAGAAGTGTATGGTGTTTCCTGAAACATCTAAAAAACAAAGCAACAGAGCCTAGGGCACTTCCACTTATGGTCCTATAGCTTAGGGAAATTAAAATCAAAAAGACACAGCCACCCCAAAGTTTGGGACGCCTCTGCTTACAAGAACCTCGTTTACAGTACAAGTTCAACATCGCAGAAAGTGAAAAATGGATAAAGAAGTTGTGGTATTTACTTACAAAGCAATATCACTCAGCAATGAAATCTATGTCATCAGGCCCGTAGCAGCATAATGAGTGGATTCAGGTATGATAATTCTAACTGAAATAACTCACACAGAAAAAGAAACATCATAAGATATCAGTAATACACGGAATGTAAACTTGGCTACACAGAAACTGAATTACAGAACAGAACAGGGTCTCAAATTTAGAAAACCAACTTATGCTTGCTTAAGGGGAAAGGTGAGTTGGGGTGCTGCATAAAACCAGAGATTGAAATGAGCACAGATAAAGTTCCTTAAGCCAAATATGGAATAGACAAGAGCTACTCCTTGCTCAACGAAATGGACTCAACACCGCATATTAAACGCCTAAGAATGTACCTGACTAGTAAGTATCTTAAAACCTATGGATTGCTATGTCTCCGAAAGAGAATCAAGCATGTGTACAGGGGCATAAACGCAGCAGTGATAGGATTGGAGAGGTTCGGTGAGCAAATGAAGACCCTTTGAAGTCATATTGCATGGTACCCATTCCACGGGTTTCAACTACCCAAGTTTAAGGAATTCTTCCTTCAGCTGAAACATGCATGTGGAACCCAGAGTATGATCACCATGTGATCGGGAGACGTGTTCAAATATGTCTCAGTTTTCCTCCCCTGGTACTCGGGTGCAACATTCCAGATGCTTTACTAACACTCTCCCGACTTGGAGAGTCAGTCCCTTTAACCTCCTGTTTGGCCCAGTTTGCAATTTCTGCGGAAGATGAACAGGAATAGCGAGAATCAATGAGAGACTAGCTGGAGGTGTCTGGACGGGCAAAGTTAACTCTCATTTCCCACCAGGAAGAGGAATTAACCAAAGGCTCAGCGTGCCGTGCCCGAACCAGATTAGGGCCTGTAGCCATCCTGCGGTGTTGCGGCCAGGTCACAAGAAAGCGAGTTGAAGAAAGGAGCTCAGGGGCACTCTAATTCACAAACCTGCAGAGTTATAAATGACAGCTATCGTCCAAAAATAGACTGAAGTAAGGCTGCCAAGAGGACTTGAAAGCGGGGCAGAATTGCAGGAAACCGATTTCAGCAGGTAGACTGGAATTGCATTGAAAGCATAGGAAAAGAGGCAGAACGTCCCCAATGATGCACTTGGCCAAAAAGGGCATATGCGTTTTTTCCTGAATATATTCAGGAAAAAACGCATACGCCCTTTTTGGCCAACCAAGCAAGCTTGCAAAGGAAATCTGCACTACAATGAAGTCTCACTTCCCCCCGGTCAAAAGGGCCATCTGAAAAAAGTGTAAAATCCAGCAAGGCAGGACAGGCCATGGAGAACTGGGAGCCTTGTTATGCTGATGGACGGGATGTAAATTGCCAACAGACACTCGGGAGAAGTGTATGGTGTTTCCTGAAACATCTAAAAACAAAGCAACAGAGCCTAGGGCACTTCCACTTATGGTCCTATAGCTTAGGGAAATTAAAATCAAAAAGACACAGCCACCCCAAAGTTTGGGACGCCTCTGTTTACAAGAACCTCGTTTACAGTACAAGTTCAACATCGCAGAAAGTGAAAAATGGATAAGGAAGTTGTGGTATTTACTTACAAAGCAATATCACTCAGCAATGAAATCTATGTCATCAGGCCCGTAGCAGCATAATGAGTGGATTCAGGTATGATAATTCTAACTGAAATAACTCACACAGAAAAAGAAACATCATAAGATATCAGTAATACACGGAATGTAAACTTGGCTACACAGGAACTGAATTACAAAACAGAACAGGGTCTCAAATTTAGAAAACCAACTTATGCTTGCTTAAGGGTCAAGGTGAGTTCGGGTGCTGCATAAAACCAGAGATTGAAATGAGCACAGATAAAGTTCCTTAAGCCAAATATGGAATAGACAAGAGCTACTCCTTGCTCAACGAAATGGACTCAACACCGCATATTAAACGCCTAAGAATGTACCTGACTAGTAAGTATCTTAAAACCTATGGATTGCTATATCTCCGAAAGAGAATCAAGCATGTGTACAGGGGCATAAACGCAGCAGTGATAGGATTGGAGAGGTTCGGTGAGCAAATGAAGACCCTTTGAAGTCATATTGCATGGTACCCATTCCACGGGTTTCAACTACCCAAGTTTAAGGTATTCTTCCTTCAGCTAAAACATGCATGTGGAACCCAGAGTATGATCAACCATGTGATCGGGAGACGTGTTCAAATATGTCTCAGTTTTCCTCCCCTGGTACTCAGGTGCAACATTCCAGATGCTTTACTAACACTCTCCCGACTTGGAGAGTCAGTCCCTTTAACCTCCTGTTTGGCCCAGTTTGCAATTTCTGCGGAAGATGAACAGGAATAGCGAGAACCAATGAGAGATTAGCTGGAGGTGTCTGGACGGGCAAATTTTACTCTCATTTCCCACCAGGAAGAGGAATTAACCAAAGGCTCAGCGTGCCATGCCCGAACCAGATTAGGGCCTGAAGCCAGCCTGCGGTGTTGCGGCCAGCTCACAAGAAAGCGAGTTGAAGAAAGGAGCTCAGGGGCACTGTAATTCACAAACCTGCAGAGTTATAAATGACAGCTATCGTCCAAAAATATACTGAAGTAAGGCTGCCAAGAGGACTTGAAAGCGGGGCAGAATTGCAGGAAACCGATTTCAGGAGGTAGACTGGAATTGCATTGAAAGCATAGGAAAAGAGGCAGAACGTCCACAATGATGCACTTGGCCAAAAAGGGCGTATGCGTTTTTTCCTGAATATATTCAGGAAAAAACGCATACGCCCTTTTTGGCCAACCAAGCAAGCTTGCAAAGGAAATCTGCACTACAATGAAGTCTCACTTCCCCCCGGTCAAAAGGGCCATCTGAAAAAAGTGTAAAATCCAGAAAGGCAGGACAGGCCATGGAGAACTGGGAGCCTTGTTATGCTGATGGGCGGGATGTAAATTGCCAACAGACACTCGGGAGAAGTGTATGGTGTTTCCTGAAACATCTAAAAAACAAAGCAACAGAGCCTAGGGCACTTCCACTTATGGTCCTATAGCTTAGGGAAATTAAAATCAAAAAGACACAGCCACCCCAAAGTTTGGGACGCCTCTGCTTACAAGAACCTCGTTTACAGTACAAGTTCAACATCGCAGAAAGTGAAAAATGGATAAAGAAGTTGTGGTATTTACTTACAAAGCAATATCACTCAGCAATGAAATCTATGTCATCAGGCCCGTAGCAGCATAATGAGTGGATTCAGGTATGATAATTCTAACTGAAATAACTCACACAGAAAAAGAAACATCATAAGATATCAGTAATACACGGAATGTAAACTTGGCTACACAGGAACTGAATTACAGAACAGAACAGGGTCTCAAATTTAGAAAACCAACTTATGCTTGCTTAAGGGGAAAGGTGAGTTGGGGTGCTGCATAAAACCAGAGATTGAAATGAGCACAGATAAAGTTCCTTAAGCCAAATATGGAATAGACAAGAGCTACTCCTTGCTCAACGAAATGGACTCAACACCGCATATTAAACGCCTAAGAATGTACCTGACTAGTAAGTATCTTAAAACCTATGGATTGCTATGTCTCCGAAAGAGAATCAAGCATGTGTACAGGGGCATAAACGCAGCAGTGATAGGATTGGAGAGGTTCGGTGAGCAAATGAAGACCCTTTGAAGTCATATTGCATGGTACCCATTCCACGGGTTTCAACTACCCAAGTTTAAGGAATTCTTCCTTCAGCTAAAACATGCATGTGGAACCCAGAGTATGATCACCATGTGATCGGGAGACGTGTTCAAATATGTCTCAGTTTTCCTCCCCTGGTACTCGGGTGCACCATTCCAGATGCTTTACTAACACTCTCCCGACTTGGAGAGTCAGTCCCTTTAACCTCCTGTTTGGCCCAGTTTGCAATTTCTGCGGAACATGAACAGGAATAGCGAGAACCAATGAGAGACTAGCTGGAGGTGTCTGGACGGGCAAATTTTACTCTCATTTCCCACCAGGAAGAGGAATTAACCAAAGGCTCAGCGTGCCGTGCCCGAACCAGATTAGGGCCTGAAGCCAGCCTGCGGTGTTGCAGCCAGCTCAAAAGAAAGCGAGTTGAAGAAAGGAGCTCAGGGGCACTGTAATTCACAAACCTGCAGAGTTATAAATGACAGCTATCGTCCAAAAATATACTGAAGTAAGGCTGCCAAGAGGACTTGAAAGCGGGGCAGAATTTCAGGAAACCGATTTCAGGAGGTAGACTGGAATTGCATTGAAAGCATAGGAAACGAGGCAGAACGTCCCCAATGATGCACTAGGCCAAAAAGGGCGTATGCGTTTTTTCCTGAATATATTCAGGAAAAAACGCATACGCCCTTTTTGGCCAACCAAGCAAGCTTGCAAAGGAAATCTGCACTACAATGAAGTCTCACTTCCCCCCGGTCAAAAGGGCCATTTGAAAAAAGTGTAAAATCCAGAAAGGCAGGACAGGCCATGGAGAACTGGGAGCCTTGTTATGCTGATGGGCGGGATGTAAATAGCCAACAGACACACAGGAGAAGTGTATGGTGTTTCCTGAAACATCTAAAAAACAAAGCAACAGAGCCTAGGGCACTTCCACTTATGGTCCTATAGCTTAGGGAAATTAAAATCAAAAAGACACAGCCACCCCAAAGTTTGGGACGCCTCTGTTTACAAGAACCTCGTTTACAGTACAAGTTCAACATCACAGAAAGTGAAAAATGGATAAAGAAGTTGTGGTATTTACTTACAAAGCAATATCACTCAGCACTGAAATCTATGTCATCAGGCCCGTAGCAGCATAATGAGTGGATTCAGGTATGATGATTCTAACTGAAATAAGTCACACAGAAAAAGAAACATCATAAGATATCAGTAATACACGGAATGTAAACTTGGCTACACAGGAACTGAATTACAGAACAGGACAGGGTCTCAAATTTAGAAAACCAACTTATGCTTGCTTAAGGGGAAAGGTGAGTTTGGGTGCTGCATAAAAGCAGAGATTGAAATGAGCACAGATAAAGTTCCTTAAGCCAAATATGGAATAGACAAGAGCTACTCCTTGCTCAACGAAATGGACTCAACACCGCATATTAAACGCCTAAGAATGTACCTGACTAGTAAGTATCTTAAAACCTATGGATTGCTATGTCTCCGAAAGAGAATCAAGCATGTGTACAGGGGCATAAACGCAGCAGTGATAGGATTGGAGAGGTTTGGTGAGCAAATGAAGACCCTTTGAAGTCATATCGCATGGTACCCATTCCATGGGTTTCAACTACCCAGGTTTAAGGTATTCTTCCTTCAGCTAAAACATGCATGTGGAACCCAGAGTATGATCAACCATGTGATCGGGAGACGTGTTCAAATATGTCTCAGTTTTCCTCCCATGGTACTCGGGTGCACCATTCCAGATTCTTTACTAACACTCTCCCGACTTGGAGAGTCAGTCCCTTTAACCTCCTGTTTGGCCCAGTTTGCAATTTCTGCGGAAGATGAACAAGAATAGCGAGAACCAATGAGAGACTAGCTGGAGGTGTCTGGACGGGCAAATTTAACTCTCATTTCCCACCAGGAAGAGGAATTAACCAAAGGCTCAGCGTGCCGTTCCGGAACCAGATTAGGGCCTGAAGCCATCCTGCGGTGTTGCGGCCAGCTCACAAGAAAGCGAGTTGAAGAAAGGAGCTCAGGGGCACTGTAATTCACAAACCTGCAGAGTTATAAATGACAGCTATCGTCCAAAAATATACTGAAGTAAGGCTGCCAAGAGGACTTGAAAGCGGGGCAGAATTGCAGGAAACCGATTTCAGCAGGTAGACTGGAATTGCATTGGAAGCATAGGAAAAGAGGCAGAACGTCCCCAATGATGCACATGGCCAAAAAGGGCGTATGAGTTTTTTCCTGAATATATTCAGGAAAAAACGCATACGCCCTTTTTGGCCAACCAAGCAAGCTTGCAAAGGAAATCTGCACTACAATGAAGTCTCACTTCCCCCCGGTCAAAAGGGCCATCTGAAAAAAGTGTAAAATCCAGCAAGGCAGGACAGGCCATGGAGAACTGGGAGCCTTGTTATGCTGATGGACGGGATGTAAATTGCCAACAGACACTCGGGAGAAGTGTATGGTGTTTCCTGAAACATCTAAAAACAAAGCAACAGAGCCTAGGGCACTTCCACTTATGGTCCTATAGCTTAGGGAAATTAAAATCAAAAAGACACAGCCACCCCAAAGTTTGGGACGCCTCTGTTTACAAGAACCTCGTTTACAGTACAAGTTCAACATCACAGAAAGTGAAAAATGGATAAAGAAGTTGTGGTATTTACTTACAAAGCAATATCACTCAGCACTGAAATCTATGTCATCAGGCCCTTAGCAGAATAATGATTGGATTCAGGTATGATGATTCTAACTGAAATAAGTCACACAGAAAAAGAAACATCATAAGATATCAGTAATACACGGAATGTAAACTTGGCTACACAGGAACTGAATTACAGAACAGAACAGGGTCTCAAATTTAGAAAACCAACTTATGCTTGCTTAAGGGGAAAGGTGAGTTGGGGTGCTGCATAAAAGCAGAGATTGAAATGAGCACAGATAAAGTTCCTTAAGCCAAATATGGAATAGACAAGAGCTACTCCTTGCTCAACGAAATGGACTCAACACCGCATTTTAAACGCCTAAGAATGTACCTGACTAGTAAGTATCTTAAAACCTATGGATTGCTATGTCTCCGAAAGAGAATCAAGCATGTGTACAGGGGCATAAACGCAGCAGTGATAGGATTGGAGAGGTTCGGTGAGCAAATGAAGACCCTTTGAAGTCATATCGCATGGTACCCATTCCACGGGTTTCAACTACCCAGGTTTAAGGTATTCTTCCTTCAGCTAAAACATGCATGTGGAACCCAGTGTATGACCAACCACGTGATCGGGAGACGTGTTCAAATATGTCTCAGTTTTCGTACCCTGGTACTCGGGTGCACCATTCCAGATGCTTTACTAACACTCTCCCGACTTGGAGAGTCAGTCCCTTTAACCTCCTGTTTGGCCCAGTTTGCAATTTCTGCGGAAGATGAACAGGAATAGCGAGAACCAATGAGAGACTAGCTGGAGGTGTCTGGACGGGCAAATTTAACTCTCATTTCCCACCAGGAAGAGGAATTAACCAAAGGCTCAGCGTGCCGTGCCGGAACCAGATTAGGGCCTGAAGCCATCCTGCGGTGTTGCGGCCAGCTCAAAATAAAGCGAGTTGAAGAAAGGAGCTCAGGGGCACTGTAATTCACAAACCTGCAGAGTTATAAATGACAGCTATCGTCCAAAAATATACTGAAGTAAGGCTACCAAGAGGACTTGAAAGCGGGGCAGAATTGCAGGAAACCTATTTCAGGAGGTAGACTGGAATTGCATTGAAAGCATAGGAAAAGAGGCAGAACGTCCACAATGATGCACTTGGCCAAAAAGGGCGTATGCGTTTTTTCCTGAATATATTCAGGAAAAAACGCATACGCCCTTTTTGGCCAACCAAGCAAGCTTGCAAAGGAAATCTGCACTACAATGAAGTCTCACTTCCCCCCGGTCAAAAGGGCCATCTGTAAAAAGTGTAAAATCCAGCAAGGCAGGACAGGCCATGGAGAACTGGGAGCCTTGTTATGCTGATGGCCGGGATGTAAATTGCCAACAGACACTCGGGAGAAGTGTATGGTGTTTCCTGAAACATCTAAAAAACAAAGCAACAGAGCCTAGGGCACTTCCACTTATGGTCCTATAGCTTAGGGAAATTAAAATCAAAAAGACACAGCCACCCCAAAGTTTGGGACGCCTCTGTTTACAAGAACCTCGTTTACAGTACAAGTTCAACATCGCAGAAAGTGAAAAATGGATAAAGAAGTTGTGGTATTTACTTACAAAGCAATATCACTCAGCAATGAAATCTATGTCATCAGGCCCGTAGCAGCATAATGAGTGGATTCAGGTATGATAATTCTAACTGAAATAACTCACACAGAAAAAGAAACATCATAAGATATCAGTAATACACGGAATGTAAACTTGGCTACACAGGAACTGAATTACAGAACAGAACAGGGTCTCAAATTTAGAAAACCAACTTATGCTTGCTTAAGGGGAAAGGTGAGTTCGGGTGCTGCATAAAACCAGAGATTAAAATGAGCACAGATAAAGTTGCTTAAGTCAAATATGGAATAGACAAGAGCTACTCCTTGCTCAACGAAATGGACACAACACTGCATATTAAATGCCTACGAATGTACCTGACTAGTAAGTATCTTAAAACCTATGGATTGCTATGTCTCCGAAAGAGAATCAAGCATGTGTACAGGGGCATAAACGCAGCAGTGATAGGATTGGAGAGGTTCGGTGAGCAAATGAAGACCCTTTGAAGTCATATTGCATGGTACCCATTCCACGGGTTTCAACTACCGAAGTTTAAGGTATTCTTCCTTCAGCTAAAACATGCATGTGGAACCCAGAGTATGATCAACCATGTGATAGGGAGACGTGTTCAAATATGTCTCAGTTTTCCTCCCCTGGTACTCGAGTGCACCATTCCAGATGCTTTACTAACACTCTCCCGACTTGGAGAGTCAGTCCCTTTAACCTCCTGTTTGGCCCAGTTTGCAATTTCTGCGGAAGATGAACAGGAATAGCGAGAACCAATGAGAGACTAGCTGGAGGTGTCTGGACGGGCAAATTTTACTCTCATTTCCCACCAGGAAGAGGAATTAACCAAAGGCTCAGCGTGCCGTGCCGGAACCAGATTAGGGCCTGAAGCCAGCCTGCGGTGTTGCGGCCAGCTCAAAAGAAAGCGAGTTGAAGAAAGGAGCTCAGGGGCACTGTAATTCACAAACCTGCAGAGTTATAAATGACAGCTATCGTCCAAAAATATACTGAAGTAAGGCTGCCAAGAGGACTTGAAAGTGGGGCAGAATTGCAGGAAACCGATTTCAGGAGGTAGACTGGAATTGCATTGAAAGCATAGGAAACGAGGCAGAACGTCCCCAATGATGCACTTGGCCAAAAAGGGCGTATGCGTTTTTTCCTGAATATATTCAGGAAAAAACGCATACGCCCTTTTTGGCCAACCAAGCAAGCTTGCAAAGGAAATCTGCACTACAATGAAGTCTCACTTCCCCCCGGTCAAAAGAGCCATCTGAAAAATGTGTAAAATCCAGAAAGGCAGGACAGGCCATGGAGAACTGGGAACCTTGTTATGCTGATGGGCGGGATGTAAATTGCCAACAGACACTCGGGAGAAGTGTATGGTGTTTCCTGAAACATCTAAAAAACAAAGCAACAGAGCCTAGGGCACTTCCACTTATGGTCCTATAGCTTAGGGAAATTAAAATCAAAAAGACACAGCCACCCCAAAGTTTGGGACGCCTCTGTTTACAAGAACCTCGTTTACAGTACAAGTTCAACATCACAGAAAGTGAAAAATGGATAAAGAAGTTGTGGTATTTACTTACAAAACAATATCACTCAGCACTGAAATCTATGTCATCAGGCCCGTAGCAGCATAATGAGTGGATTCAGGTATGATGATTCTAACTGAAATAAGTCACACAGAAAAAGAAACATCATAAGATATCAGTAATACACGGAATGTAAACTTGGCTACACAGGAACTGAATTACAGAACAGAACAGGGTCTCAAATTTAGAAAACCAACTTATGCTTGCTTAAGGGGAAAGGTGAGTTGGGGTGCTGCATAAAAGCAGAGATTGAAATGAGCACAGATAAAGTTCCTTAAGCCAAATATGGAATAGACAAGAGCTACTCCTTGCTCAACGAAATGGACTCAACACCGCATATTAAACGCCTAAGAATGTACCTGACTAGTAAGTATCTTAAAACCTATGGATTGCTATGTCTCCGAAAGAGAATCAAGCATGTGTACAAGGGCATAAACGCAGCAGTGATAGGATTGGAGAGGTTTGGTGAGCAAATGAAGACCCTTTGAAGTCATATCGCATGGTACCCATTCCACGGGTTTCAACTACCCAGGTTTAAGGTATTCTTCCTTCAGCTAAAACATGCATGTGAAACCCAGAGTATGATCAACCATGTGATCGGGAGACGTGTTCAAATATGTCTCAGTTTTCCTCCCATGATACTCGGGTGAACCATTCCAGATGCTTTACTAACACTCTCCCGACTTGGAGAGTCAGTCCCTTTAACCTCCTGTTTTGCCCAGTTTGCAATTTCTGCGGAAGATGAACAATTATAGCGAGAACCAATGAGAGACTAGCTGGAGGTGTCTGGACGGGCAAATTTAACTCTCATTTCCCACCAGGAAGAGGAATTAACCAAAGGCTCAGCGTGCCGTTCCGGAACCAGATTAGGGCCTGAAGCCATCCTGCGGTGTTGCGGCCAGCTCACAAGAAAGCGAGTTGAAGAAAGGAGCTCAGGGGCACTGTAATTCACAAACCTGCAGAGTTATAAATGACAGCTATCGTCCAAAAATAGACTGAAGTAAGGCTGCCAAGAGGACTTGAAAGCGGGGCAGAATTGCAGGAAACCGCTTTCAGCAGGTAGACTGGAATTGCATTGAAAGCATAGGAAAAGAGGCAGAACGTCCCCAATGATGCACATGGCCAAAAAGGGCGTATGCGTTTTTTCCTGAATATATTCAGGAAAAAACGCATACGCCCTTTTTGGCCAACCAAGCAAGCTTGCAAAGAAATCTGCACTACAATGAAGTCTCACTTCCCCCCGATCAAAAGGGCCATCTGAAAAAAGTGTAAAATCCAGAAAGGCAGGACAGGCCATGGAGAACTGGGAGCCTTGTTATGCTGATGGGCGGGATGTAAATTGCCAACAGACACTCGGGAGAAGTGTATGGTGTTTCCTGAAACATCTAAAAACAAAGCAACAGAGCCTAGGGCACTTCCACTTATGGTCCTATAGCTTAGGGAAATTAAAATCAAAAAGACACAGCCACCCCAAAGTTTGGGACGCCTCTGTTTACAAGAACCTCGTTTACAGTACAAGTTCAACATCGCAGAAAGTGAAAAATGGATAAAGAAGTTTTGGTATTTACTTACAAAGCAATATCACTCAGCACTGAAATCTATGTCATCAGGCCCGTAGCAGCATAATGAGTGGATTCAGGTATGATGATTCTAACTGAAATAAGTCACACAGAAAAAGAAACATCATAAGATATCAGTAATACACGGAATGTAAACTTGGCTACACAGGAACTGAATTACAGAACAGAACAGGGTCTCAAATTTAGAAAACCAACTTATGCTTGCTTAAGGGGAAAGGTGAGTTGGGGTGCTGCATAAAAGCAGAGATTGAAATGAGCACAGATAAAGTTCCTTAAGCCAAATATGGAATAGACAAGAGCTACTCCTTGCTCAACGAAATGGACTCAACACCGCATTTTAAACGCCTAAGAATGTACCTGACTAGTAAGTATCTTAAAACCTATGGATTGCTATGTCTCCGAAAGAGAATCAAGCATGTGTACAGGGGCATAAACGCAGCAGTGATAGGATTGGAGAGGTTCGGTGAGCAAATGAAGACCCTTTGAAGTCATATTGCATGGTACCCATTCCACGGGTTTCAACTACCGAAGTTTAAGGTATTCTTCCTTCAGCTAAAACATGCATGTGGAACCCAGAGTATGATCAACCATGTGATAGGGAGACGTGTTCAAATATGTCTCAGTTTTCCTCCCCTGGTACTCGAGTGCACCATTCCAGATGCTTTACTAACACTCTCCCGACTTGGAGAGTCAGTCCCTTTAACCTCCTGTTTGGCCCAGTTTGCAATTTCTGCGGAAGATGAACAGGAATAGCGAGAACCAATGAGAGACTAGCTGGAGGTGTCTGGACGGGCAAATTTTACTCTCATTTCCCACCAGGAAGAGGAATTGACCAAAGGCTCAGCGTGCCGTGCCGGAACCAGATTAGGGCCTGAAGCCAGCCTGCGGTGTTGCGGCCAGCTCAAAAGAAAGCGAGTTGAAGAAAGGAGCTCAGGGGCACTGTAATTCACAAACCTGCAGAGTTATAAATGACAGCTATCGTCCAAAAATATACTGAAGTAAGGCTGCCAAGAGGACTTGAAAGCGGGGCAGAATTGCAGGAAACCGATTTCAGGAGGTAGACTGGAATTGCATTGAAAGCATAGGAAAAGAGGCAGAACGTCCACAATGATGCACTTGGCCAAAAAGGGCGTATGCGTTTTTTCCTGAATATATTCAGGAAAAAACGCATACGCCCTTTTTGGCCAACCAAGCAAGCTTGCAAAGGAAATCTGCACTACAATGAAGTCTCACTTCCCCCCGGTCAAAAGGGCCATCTGTAAAAAGTGTAAAATCCAGCAAGGCAGGACAGGCCATGGAGAACTGGGAGCCTTGTTATGCTGATGGCCGGGATGTAAATTGCCAACAGACACTCGGGAGAAGTGTATGGTGTTTCCTGAAACATCTAAAAAACAAAGCAACAGAGCCTAGGGCACTTCCACTTATGGTCCTATAGCTTAGGGAAATTAAAATCAAAAAGACACAGCCACCCCAAAGTTTGGGACGCCTCTGTTTACAAGAACCTCGTTTACAGTACAAGTTCAACATCGCAGAAAGTGAAAAATGGATAAAGAAGTTGTGGTATTCACTTACAAAGCAATATCACTCAGCAATGAAATCTATGTCATCAGGCCCGTAGCAGCATAATGAGTGGATTCAGGTATGATAATTCTAACTGAAATAACTCACACAGAAAAAGAAACATCATAAGATATCAGTAATACACGGAATGTAAACTTGGCTACACAGGAACTGAATTACAGAACAGAACAGGGTCTCAAATTTAGAAAACCAACTTATGCTTGCTTAAGGGGAAAGGTGAGTTGGGGTGCTGCATAAAAGCAGAGATTGAAATGAGCACAGATAAAGTTCCTTAAGCCAAATATGGAATAGACAAGAGCTACTCCTTGCTCAACGAAATGGACTCAACACCGCATATTAAACGCCTAAGAATGTACCTGACTAGTAAGTATCTTAAAACCTATGGATTGCTATGTCTCCGAAAGAGAATCAAGCATGTGTACAAGGGCATAAACGCAGCAGTGATAGGATTGGAGAGGTTTGGTGAGCAAATGAAGACCCTTTGAAGTCATATCGCATGGTACCCATTCCACGGGTTTCAACTACCCAGGTTTAAGGTATTCTTCCTTCAGCTAAAACATGCATGTGAAACCCAGAGTATGATCAACCATGTGATCGGGAGACGTGTTCAAATATGTCTCAGTTTTCCTCCCATGATACTCGGGTGAACCATTCCAGATGCTTTACTAACACTCTCCCGACTTGGAGAGTCAGTCCCTTTAACCTCCTGTTTTGCCCAGTTTGCAATTTCTGCGGAAGATGAACAATTATAGCGAGAACCAATGAGAGACTAGCTGGAGGTGTCTGGACGGGCAAATTTAACTCTCATTTCCCACCAGGAAGAGGAATTAACCAAAGGCTCAGCGTGCCGTTCCGGAACCAGATTAGGGCCTGAAGCCATCCTGCGGTGTTGCGGCCAGCTCACAAGAAAGCGAGTTGAAGAAAGGAGCTCAGGGGCACTGTAATTCACAAACCTGCAGAGTTATAAATGACAGCTATCGTCCAAAAATAGACTGAAGTAAGGCTGCCAAGAGGACTTGAAAGCGGGGCAGAATTGCAGGAAACCGATTTCAGGAGGTAGACTGGAATTGCATTGAAAGCATAGGAAAAGAGGCAGAACGTCCACAATGATGCACTTGGCCAAAAAGGGCGTATGCGTTTTTTCCTGAATATATTCAGGAAAAAACGCATACGCCCTTTTTGGCCAACCAAGCAAGCTTGCAAAGGAAATCTGCACTACAATGAAGTCTCACTTCCCCCCGATCAAAAGGGCCATCTGAAAAAAGTGTAAAATCCAGAAAGGCAGGACAGGCCATGGAGAACTGGGAGCCTTGTTATGCTGATGGGCGGGATGTAAATTGCCAACAGACACTCGGGAGAAGTGTATGGTGTTTCCTGAAACATCTAAAAACAAAGCAACAGAGCCTAGGGCACTTCCACTTATGGTCCTATAGCTTAGGGAAATTAAAATCAAAAAGACACAGCCACCCCAAAGTTTGGGACGCCTCTGTTTACAAGAACCTCGTTTACAGTACAAGTTCAACATCGCAGAAAGTGAAAAATGGATAAAGAAGTTTTGGTATTTACTTACAAAGCAATATCACTCAGCACTGAAATCTATGTCATCAGGCCCTTAGCAGAATAATGATTGGATTCAGGTATGATGATTCTAACTGAAATAAGTCACACAGAAAAAGAAACATCATAAGATATCAGTAATACACGGAATGTAAACTTGGCTACACAGGAACTGAATTACAGAACAGAACAGGGTCTCAAATTTAGAAAACCAACTTATGCTTGCTTAAGGGGAAAGGTGAGTTGGGGTGCTGCATAAAAGCAGAGATTGAAATGAGCACAGATAAAGTTCCTTAAGCCAAATATGGAATAGACAAGAGCTACTCCTTGCTCAACGAAATGGACTCAACACCGCATTTTAAACGCCTAAGAATGTACCTGACTAGTAAGTATCTTAAAACCTATGGATTGCTATGTCTCCGAAAGAGAATCAAGCATGTGTACAGGGGCATAAACGCAGCAGTGATAGGATTGGAGAGGTTTGGTGAGCAAATGAAGACCCTTTGAAGTCATATCGCATGGTACCCATTCCACGGGTTTCAACTACCCAGGTTTAAGGTATTCTTCCTTCAGCTAAAACATGCATGTGGAACCCAGAGTATGACCAACCACGTGATCGGGAGACGTGTTCAAATATGTCTCAGGTTTCCTCCCATGGTACTCGGGTGCACCATTCCAGATGCTTTACTAACACTCTCCCGACTTGGAGAGTCAGTCCCTTTAACCTCCTGTTTGGCCCAGTTTGCAATTTCTGCGGAAGATGAACAGGAATAGTGAGAACCAATGAGAGACTAGCTGGAGGTGTCTGGACGGGCAAATTTAACTCTCATTACCCACCAGGAAGAGGAATTAACCAAAGGCTCAGCGTACCGTGCCAGAACCAGATTAGGGCCTGAAGCCATCCTGCGGTGTTGCGGCCAGCTCACAAGAAAGCGAGTTGAAGAAAGGAGCTCAGGGGCACTGTAATTCACAAACCTGCAGAGTTATAAATGACAGCTATCGTCCAAAAATATACTGAAGTAAGGCTGCCAAGAGGACTTGAAAGCGGGGCAGAATTGCAGGAAACCGATTTCAGGAGGTAGACTTGAATTGCATTGAAAGCATAGGAAAAGAGGCAGAACGTCCACAATGATGCACTTGGCCAAAAAGGGCGTATGCGTTTTTTCCTGAATATATTCAGGAAAAAACGCATACGCCCTTTTTGGCCAACCAAGCAAGCTTGCAAAGGAAATCTGCACTACAATGAAGTCTCACTTCCCCCCGGTCAAAAGGGCCATGTGAAAAAAGTGTAAAATCCAGCAAGGCAGGACAGGCCATGGAGAACTGGGAGCCTTGTTATGCTGATGGGCGGGATGTAAATTGCCAACAGACACTCGGGAGAAGTGTATGGTGTTTCCTGAAACATCTAAAAAACAAAGCAACAGAGCCTAGGGCACTTCCACTTATGGTCCTATAGCTTAGGGAAATTAAAATCAAAAAGACACAGCCACCCGAAAGTTTGGGACGCCTCTGTTTACAAGAACCTCGTTTACAGTACAAGTTCAACATCGCAGAAATTGAAAAATGGATAAAGAAGTTGTGGTATTTACTTACAAAGCAATATCACTCAGCAATGAAATCTATGTCATCAGGCCCGTAGCAGCATAATGAGTGGATTCAGGTATGATAATTCTAACTGAAATAACTCACACAGAAAAAGAAACATCATAAGATATCAGTAATACACGGAATGTAAACTTGGCTACACAGGAACTGAATTACAGAACAGAACAGGGTCTCAAATTTAGAAAACCAACTTATGCTTGCTTAAGGGTCAAGGTGAGTTGGGGTGCTGCATAAAACCAGAGATTGAAATGAGCACAGATAAAGTTCCTTAAGCCAAATATGGAATAGACAAGAGCTACTCCTTGCTCAACGAAATGGACTCAACACCGCATATTAAACGCCTAAGAATGTACCTGACTAGTAAGTATCTTAAAACCTATGGATTGCTATGTCTCCGAAAGAGAATCAAGCATGTGTACAGGGGCATAAACGCAGCAGTGATAGGATTGGAGAGGTTCGGTGAGCAAATGAAGACCCTTTGAAGTCATATTGCATGGTACCCATTCCACGGGTTTCAACTACCCAAGTTTAAGGTATTCTTCCTTCAGCTAAAACATGCATGTGGAACCCAGAGTATGATCAACCATGTGATCGGGAGACGTGTTCAAATATGTCTCAGTTTTCCTCCCCTGGTACTCAGGTGCAACATTCCAGATGCTTTACTAACACTCTCCCGACTTGGAGAGTCAGTCCCTTTAACCTCCTGTTTGGCCCAGTTTGCAATTTCTGCGGAAGATGAACAGGAATAGCGAGAACCAATGAGAGATTAGCTGGAGGTGTCTGGACGGGCAAATTTTACTCTCATTTCCCACCAGGAAGAGGAATTAACCAAAGGCTCAGCGTGCCATGCCCGAACCAGATTAGGGCCTGAAGCCAGCCTGCGGTGTTGCGGCCAGCTCACAAGAAAGCGAGTTGAAGAAAGGAGCTCAGGGGCACTGTAATTCACAAACCTGCAGAGTTATAAATGACAGCTATCGTCCAAAAATATACTGAAGTAAGGCTGCCAAGAGGACTTGAAAGCGGGGCAGAATTGCAGGAAACCGATTTCAGGAGGTAGACTGGAATTGCATTGAAAGCATAGGAAAAGAGGCAGAACGTCCACAATGATGCACTTGGCCAAAAAGGGCGTATGCGTTTTTTCCTGAATATATTCAGGAAAAAACGCATACGCCCTTTTTGGCCAACCAAGCAAGCTTGCAAAGGAAATCTGCACTACAATGAAGTCTCACTTCCCCCCGGTCAAAAGGGCCATCTGAAAAAAGTGTAAAATCCAGCAAGGCAGGACAGGCCATGGAGAACTGGGAGCCTTGTTATGCTGATGGGCGGGATGTAAATTGCCAACAGACACTCGGGAGAAGTGTATGGTGTTTCCTGAAACATCTAAAAAACAAAGCAACAGAGCCTAGGGCACTTCCACTTATGGTCCTATAGCTTAGGGAAATTAAAATCAAAAAGACACAGCCACCCCAAAGTTTGGGACGCCTCTGTTTACAAGAACCTCGTTTACAGTACAAGTTCAACATCGCAGAAATTGAAAAATGGATAAAGAAGTTGTGGTATTTACTTACAAAGCAATATCACTCAGCAATGAAATCTATGTCATCAGGCCCGTAGCAGCATAATGAGTGGATTCAGGTATGATAATTCTAACTGAAATAACTCACACAGAAAAAGAAACATCATAAGATATCAGTAATACACGGAATGTAAACTTGGCTACACAGGAACTGAATTACAGAACAGAACAGGGTCTCAAATTTAGAAAACCAACTTATGCTTGCTTAAGGGTCAAGGTGAGTTGGGGTGCTGCATAAAACCAGAGATTGAAATGAGCACAGATAAAGTTCCTTAAGCCAAATATGGAATAGACAAGAGCTACTCCTTGCTCAACGAAATGGACTCAACACCGCATATTAAACGCCTAAGAATGTACCTGACTAGTAAGTATCTTAAAACCTATGGATTGCTATGTCTCCGAAAGAGAATCAAGCATGTGTACAGGGGCATAAACGCAGCAGTGATAGGATTGGAGAGGTTCGGTGAGCAAATGAAGACCCTTTGAAGTCATATTGCATGGTACCCATTCCACGGGTTTCAACTACCCAAGTTTAAGGTATTCTTCCTTCAGCTAAAACATGCATGTGGAACCCAGAGTATGATCAACCATGTGATCGGGAGACGTGTTCAAATATGTCTCAGTTTTCCTCCCCTGGTACTCAGGTGCAACATTCCAGATGCTTTACTAACACTCTCCCGACTTGGAGAGTCAGTCCCTTTAACCTCCTGTTTGGCCCAGTTTGCAATTTCTGCGGAAGATGAACAGGAATAGCGAGAAACAATGAGAGATTAGCTGGAGGTGTCTGGACGGGCAAATTTTACTCTCATTTCCCACCAGGAAGAGGAATTAACCAAAGGCTCAGCGTGCCGTGCCCGAACCAGATTAGGGCCTGAAGCCAGCCTGCGGTGTTGCGGCCAGCTCACAAGAAAGCGAGTTGAAGAAAGGAGCTCAGGGGCACTGTAATTCACAAACCTGCAGAGTTATAAATGACAGCTATCGTCCAAAAATATACTGAAGTAAGGCTGCCAAGAGGACTTGAAAGCGGGGCAGAATTGCAGGAAACCGATTTCAGGAGGTAGACTGGAATTGCATTGAAAGCATAGGAAAAGAGGCAGAACGTCCACAATGATGCACTTGGCCAAAAAGGGCGTATGCGTTTTTTCCTGAATATATTCAGGAAAAAACGCATACGCCCTTTTTGGCCAACCAAGCAAGCTTGCAAAGGAAATCTGCACTACAATGAAGTCTCACTTCCCCCCGGTCAAAAGGGCCATCTGAAAAAAGTATAAAATCCAGAAAGGCAGGACAGGCCATGGAGAACTGGGAGCCTTGTTATGCTGATGGGCGGGATGTAAATTGCCAACAGACACTCGGGAGAAGTGTATGGTGTTTCCTGAAACATCTAAAAAACAAAGCAACAGAGCCTAGGGCACTTCCACTTATGGTCCTATAGCTTAGGGAAATTAAAATCAAAAAGACACAGCCACCCCAAAGTTTGGGACGCCTCTGCTTACAAGAACCTCGTTTACAGTACAAGTTCAACATCGCAGAAAGTGAAAAATGGATAAAGAAGTTGTGGTATTTACTTACAAAGCAATATCACTCAGCAATGAAATCTATGTCATCAGGCCCGTAGCAGCATAATGAGTGGATTCAGGTATGATAATTCTAACTGAAATAACTCACACAGAAAAAGAAACATCATAAGATATCAGTAATACACGGAATGTAAACTTGGCTACACAGAAACTGAATTACAGAACAGAACAGGGTCTCAAATTTAGAAAACCAACTTATGCTTGCTTAAGGGGAAAGGTGAGTTGGGGTGCTGCATAAAACCAGAGATTGAAATGAGCACAGATAAAGTTCCTTAAGCCAAATATGGAATAGACAAGAGCTACTCCTTGCTCAACGAAATGGACTCAACACCGCATATTAAACGCCTAAGAATGTACCTGACTAGTAAGTATCTTAAAACCTATGGATTGCTATGTCTCCGAAAGAGAATCAAGCATGTGTACAGGGGCATAAACGCAGCAGTGATAGGATTGGAGAGGTCCGGTGAGCAAATGAAGACCCTTTGAAGTCATATTGCATGGTACCCATTCCACGGGTTTCAACTACCCAAGTTTAAGGAATTCTTCCTTCAGCTAAAACATGCATGTGGAACCCAGAGTATGATCACCATGTGATCGGGAGACGTGTTCAAATATGTCTCAGTTTTCCTCCCCTGGTACTCGGGTGCAACATTCCAGATGCTTTACTAACACTCTCCCGACTTGGAGAGTCAGTCCCTTTAACCTCCTGTTTGGCCCAGTTTGCAATTTCTGCGGAAGATGAACAGGAATAGCGAGAATCAATGAGAGACTAGCTGGAGGTGTCTGGACGGGCAAATTTAACTCTCATTTCCCACCAGGAAGAGGAATTAACCAAAGGCTCAGCGTGCCGTGCCCGAACCAGATTAGGGCCTGTAGCCATCCTGCGGTGTTGCGGCCAGGTCACAAGAAAGCGAGTTGAAGAAAGGAGCTCAGGGGCACTGTAATTCACAAACCTGCAGAGTTATAAATGACAGCTATCGTCCAAAAATAGACTGAAGTAAGGCTGCCAAGAGGACTTGAAAGCGGGGCAGAATTGCAGGAAACCGATTTCAGCAGGTAGACTGGAATTGCATTGAAAGCATAGGAAAAGAGGCAGAACGTCCCCAATGATGCACTTGGCCAAAAAGGGCATATGCGTTTTTTCCTGAATATATTCAGGAAAAAACGCATACGCCCTTTTTGGCCAACCAAGCAAGCTTGCAAAGGAAATCTGCACTACAATGAAGTCTCACTTCCCCCCGGTCAAAAGGGCCATCTGAAAAAAGTGTAAAATCCAGCAAGGCAGGACAGGCCATGGAGAACTGGGAGCCTTGTTATGCTGATGGACGGGATGTAAATTGCCAACAGACACTCGGGAGAAGTGTATGGTGTTTCCTGAAACATCTAAAAACAAAGCAACAGAGCCTAGGGCACTTCCACTTATGGTCCTATAGCTTAGGGAAATTAAAATCAAAAAGACACAGCCACCCCAAAGTTTGGGACGCCTCTGTTTACAAGAACCTCGTTTACAGTACAAGTTCAACATCACAGAAAGTGAAAAATGGATAAAGAAGTTGTGGTATTTACTTACAAAGCAATATCACTCAGCACTGAAATCTATGTCATCAGGCCCTTAGCAGAATAATGATTGGATTCAGGTATGATGATTCTAACTGAAATAAGTCACACAGAAAAAGAAACATCATAAGATATCAGTAATACACGGAATGTAAACTTGGCTACACAGGAACTGAATTACAGAACAGAACAGGGTCTCAAATTTAGAAAACCAACTTATGCTTGCTTAAGGGGAAAGGTGAGTTGGGGTGCTGCATAAAAGCAGAGATTGAAATGAGCACAGATAAAGTTCCTTAAGCCAAATATGGAATAGACAAGAGCTACTCCTTGCTCAACGAAATGGACTCAACACCGCATTTTAAACGCCTAAGAATGTACCTGACTAGTAAGTATCTTAAAACCTATGGATTGCTATGTCTCCGAAAGAGAATCAAGCATGTGTACAGGGGCATAAACGCAGCAGTGATAGGATTGGAGAGGTTCGGTGAGCAAATGAAGACCCTTTGAAGTCATATCGCATGGTACCCATTCCACGGGTTTCAACTACCCAGGTTTAAGGTATTCTTCCTTCAGCTAAAACATGCATGTGGAACCCAGTGTATGACCAACCACGTGATCGGGAGACGTGTTCAAATATGTCTCAGTTTTCGTACCCTGGTACTCGGGTGCACCATTCCAGATGCTTTACTAACACTCTCCCGACTTGGAGAGTCAGTCCCTTTAACCTCCTGTTTGGCCCAGTTTGCAATTTCTGCGGAAGATGAACAGGAATAGCGAGAACCAATGAGAGACTAGCTGGAGGTGTCTGGACGGGCAAATTTAACTCTCATTTCCCACCAGGAAGAGGAATTAACCAAAGGCTCAGCGTGCCGTGCCGGAACCAGATTAGGGCCTGAAGCCATCCTGCGGTGTTGCGGCCAGCTCAAAATAAAGCGAGTTGAAGAAAGGAGCTCAGGGGCACTGTAATTCACAAACCTGCAGAGTTATAAATGACAGCTATCGTCCAAAAATATACTGAAGTAAGGCTACCAAGAGGACTTGAAAGCGGGGCAGAATTGCAGGAAACCTATTTCAGGAGGTAGACTGGAATTGCATTGAAAGCATAGGAAAAGAGGCAGAACGTCCACAATGATGCACTTGGCCAAAAAGGGCGTATGCGTTTTTTCCTGAATATATTCAGGAAAAAACGCATACGCCCTTTTTGGCCAACCAAGCAAGCTTGCAAAGGAAATCTGCACTACAATGAAGTCTCACTTCCCCCCGGTCAAAAGGGCCATCTGTAAAAAGTGTAAAATCCAGCAAGGCAGGACAGGCCATGGAGAACTGGGAGCCTTGTTATGCTGATGGCCGGGATGTAAATTGCCAACAGACACTCGGGAGAAGTGTATGGTGTTTCCTGAAACATCTAAAAAACAAAGCAACAGAGCCTAGGGCACTTCCACTTATGGTCCTATAGCTTAGGGAAATTAAAATCAAAAAGACACAGCCACCCCAAAGTTTGGGACGCCTCTGTTTACAAGAACCTCGTTTACAGTACAAGTTCAACATCGCAGAAAGTGAAAAATGGATAAAGAAGTTGTGGTATTTACTTACAAAGCAATATCACTCAGCAATGAAATCTATGTCATCAGGCCCGTAGCAGCATAATGAGTGGATTCAGGTATGATAATTCTAACTGAAATAACTCACACAGAAAAAGAAACATCATAAGATATCAGTAATACACGGAATGTAAACTTGGCTACACAGGAACTGAATTACAGAACAGAACAGGGTCTCAAATTTAGAAAACCAACTTATGCTTGCTTAAGGGGAAAGGTGAGTTCGGGTGCTGCATAAAACCAGAGATTAAAATGAGCACAGATAAAGTTCCTTAAGTCAAATATGGAATAGACAAGAGCTACTCCTTGCTCAACGAAATGGACACAACACTGCATATTAAATGCCTAAGAATGTACCTGACTAGTAAGTATCTTAAAACCTATGGATTGCTATGTCTCCGAAAGAGAATCAAGCATGTGTACAGGGGCATAAACGCAGCAGTGATAGGATTGGAGAGGTTCGGTGAGCAAATGAAGACCCTTTGAAGTCATATTGCATGGTACCCATTCCACGGGTTTC
This sequence comes from Grampus griseus, assembly GCF_964374135.1. Taxonomy (NCBI): domain Eukaryota; kingdom Metazoa; phylum Chordata; class Mammalia; order Artiodactyla; family Delphinidae; genus Grampus; species Grampus griseus. The sequence goes on along the minus strand of NW_028133221.1, from coordinate 59,035 downwards.
AACTACCGAAGTTTAAGGTATTCTTCCTTCAGCTAAAACATGCATGTGGAACCCAGAGTATGATCAACCATGTGATAGGGAGACGTGTTCAAATATGTCTCAGTTTTCCTCCCCTGGTACTCGAGTGCACCATTCCAGATGCTTTACTAACACTCTCCCGACTTGGAGAGTCAGTCCCTTTAACCTCCTGTTTGGCCCAGTTTGCAATTTCTGCGGAAGATGAACAGGAATAGCGAGAACCAATGAGAGACTAGCTGGAGGTGTCTGGACGGGCAAATTTTACTCTCATTTCCCACCAGGAAGAGGAATTAACCAAAGGCTCAGCGTGCCGTGCCGGAACCAGATTAGGGCCTGAAGCCAGCCTGCGGTGTTGCGGCCAGCTCAAAAGAAAGCGAGTTGAAGAAAGGAGCTCAGGGGCACTGTAATTCACAAACCTGCAGAGTTATAAATGACAGCTATCGTCCAAAAATATACTGAAGTAAGGCTGCCAAGAGGACTTGAAAGCGGGGCAGAATTGCAGGAAACCGATTTCAGGAGGTAGACTGGAATTGCATTGAAAGCATAGGAAACGAGGCAGAACGTCCCCAATGATGCACTTGGCCAAAAAGGGCGTATGCGTTTTTTCCTGAATATATTCAGGAAAAAACGCATACGCCCTTTTTGGCCAACCAAGCAAGCTTGCAAAGGAAATCTGCACTACAATGAAGTCTCACTTCCCCCCGATCAAAAGGGCCATCTGAAAAAAGTGTAAAATCCAGAAAGGCAGGACAGGCCATGGAGAACTGGGAGCCTTGTTATGCTGATGGGCGGGATGTAAATAGCCAACAGACACACGGGAGAAGTGTATGGTGTTTCCTGAAACATCTAAAAAACAAAGCAACAGAGCCTAGGGCACTTCCACTTATGGTCCTATAGCTTAGGGAAATTAAAATCAAAAAGACACAGCCACCCCAAAGTTTGGGACGCCTCTGTTTACAAGAACCTCGTTTACAGTACAAGTTCAACATCACAGAAAGTGAAAAATGGATAAAGAAGTTGTGGTATTTACTTACAAAACAATATCACTCAGCACTGAAATCTATGTCATCAGGCCCGTAGCAGCATAATGAGTGGATTCAGGTATGATGATTCTAACTGAAATAAGTCACACAGAAAAAGAAACATCATAAGATATCAGTAATACACGGAATGTAAACTTGGCTACACAGGAACTGAATTACAGAACAGAACAGGGTCTCAAATTTAGAAAACCAACTTATGCTTGCTTAAGGGGAAAGGTGAGTTGGGGTGCTGCATAAAAGCAGAGATTGAAATGAGCACAGATAAAGTTCCTTAAGCCAAATATGGAATAGACAAGAGCTACTCCTTGCTCAACGAAATGGACTCAACACCGCATATTAAACGCCTAAGAATGTACCTGACTAGTAAGTATCTTAAAACCTATGGATTGCTATGTCTCCGAAAGAGAATCAAGCATGTGTACAAGGGCATAAACGCAGCAGTGATAGGATTGGAGAGGTTTGGTGAGCAAATGAAGACCCTTTGAAGTCATATCGCATGGTACCCATTCCACGGGTTTCAACTACCCAGGTTTAAGGTATTCTTCCTTCAGCTAAAACATGCATGTGAAACCCAGAGTATGATCAACCATGTGATCGGGAGACGTGTTCAAATATGTCTCAGTTTTCCTCCCATGATACTCGGGTGAACCATTCCAGATGCTTTACTAACACTCTCCCGACTTGGAGAGTCAGTCCCTTTAACCTCCTGTTTTGCCCAGTTTGCAATTTCTGCGGAAGATGAACAATTATAGCGAGAACCAATGAGAGACTAGCTGGAGGTGTCTGGACGGGCAAATTTAACTCTCATTTCCCACCAGGAAGAGGAATTAACCAAAGGCTCAGCATGCCGTTCCGGAACCAGATTAGGGCCTGAAGCCATCCTGCGGTGTTGCGGCCAGCTCACAAGAAAGCGAGTTGAAGAAAGGAGCTCAGGGGCACTGTAATTCACAAACCTGCAGAGTTATAAATGACAGCTATCGTCCAAAAATAGACTGAAGTAAGGCTGCCAAGAGGACTTGAAAGCGGGGCAGAATTGCAGGAAACCGATTTCAGCAGGTAGACTGGAATTGCATTGAAAGCATAGGAAAAGAGGCAGAACGTCCCCAATGATGCACATGGCCAAAAAGGGCGTATGCGTTTTTTCCTGAATATATTCAGGAAAAAACGCATACGCACTTTTTGGCCAACCAAGCAAGCTTGCAAAGAAATCTGCACTACAATGAAGTCTCACTTCCCCCCGATCAAAAGGGCCATCTGAAAAAAGTGTAAAATCCAGAAAGGCAGGACAGGCCATGGAGAACTGGGAGCCTTGTTATGCTGATGGGTGGGATGTAAATTGCCAACAGACACTCGGGAGAAGTGTATGGTGTTTCCTGAAACATCTAAAAACAAAGCAACAGAGCCTAGGGCACTTCCACTTATGGTCCTATAGCTTAGGGAAATTAAAATCAAAAAGACACAGCCACCCCAAAGTTTGGGACGCCTCTGTTTACAAGAACCTCGTTTACAGTACAAGTTCAACATCGCAGAAAGTGAAAAATGGATAAAGAAGTTGTGGTATTTACTTACAAAGCAATATCACTCAGCACTGAAATCTATGTCATCAGGCCCTTAGCAGAATAATGATTGGATTCAGGTATGATGATTCTAACTGAAATAAGTCACACAGAAAAAGAAACATCATAAGATATCAGTAATACACGGAATGTAAACTTGGCTACACAGGAACTGAATTACAGAACAGAACAGGGTCTCAAATTTAGAAAACCAACTTATGCTTGCTTAAGGTGAAAGGTGAGTTGGGGTGCTGCATAAAAGCAGAGATTGAAATGAGCACAGATAAAGTTCCTTAAGCCAAATATGGAATAGACAAGAGCTACTCCTTGCTCAACGAAATGGACTCAACACCGCATTTTAAACGCCTAAGAATGTACCTGACTAGTAAGTATCTTAAAACCTATGGATTGCTATGTCTCCGAAAGAGAATCAAGCATGTGTACAGGGGCATAAACGCAGCAGTGATAGGATTGGAGAGGTTTGGTGAGCAAATGAAGACCCTTTGAAGTCATATCGCATGGTACCCATTCCACGGGTTTCAACTACCCAGGTTTAAGGTATTCTTCCTTCAGCTAAAACATGCATGTGGAACCCAGAGTATGACCAACCACGTGATCGGGAGACGTGTTCAAATATGTCTCAGGTTTCCTCCCATGGTACTCGGGTGCACCATTCCAGATGCTTTACTAACACTCTCCCGACTTGGAGAGTCAGTCCCTTTAACCTCCTGTTTGGCCCAGTTTGCAATTTCTGCGGAAGATGAACAGGAATAGTGAGAACCAATGAGAGACTAGCTGGAGGTGTCTGGACGGGCAAATTTAACTCTCATTACCCACCAGGAAGAGGAATTAACCAAAGGCTCAGCGTACCGTGCCAGAACCAGATTAGGGCCTGAAGCCATCCTGCGGTGTTGCGGCCAGCTCACAAGAAAGCGAGTTGAAGAAAGGAGCTCAGGGGCACTGTAATTCACAAACCTGCAGAGTTATAAATGACAGCTATCGTCCAAAAATATACTGAAGTAAGGCTGCCAAGAGGACTTGAAAGCGGGGCAGAATTGCAGGAAACCGATTTCAGGAGGTAGACTTGAATTGCATTGAAAGCATAGGAAAAGAGGCAGAACGTCCACAATGATGCACTTGGCCAAAAAGGGCGTATGCGTTTTTTCCTGAATATATTCAGGAAAAAACGCATACGCCCTTTTTGGCCAACCAAGCAAGCTTGCAAAGGAAATCTGCACTACAATGAAGTCTCACTTCCCCCCGATCAAAAGGGCCATCTGAAAAAAGTGTAAAATCCAGAAAGGCAGGACAGGCCATGGAGAACTGGGAGCCTTGTTATGCTGATGGGCGGGATGTAAATTGCCAACAGACACTCGGGAGAAGTGTATGGTGTTTCCTGAAACATCTAAAAAACAAAGCAACAGAGCCTAGGGCACTTCCACTTATGGTCCTATAGCTTAGGGAAATTAAAATCAAAAAGACACAGCCACCCCAAAGTTTGGGACGCCTCTGTTTACAAGAACCTCGTTTACAGTACAAGTTCAACATCGCAGAAATTGAAAAATGGATAAAGAAGTTGTGGTATTTACTTACAAAGCAATATCACTCAGCAATGAAATCTATGTCATCAGGCCCGTAGCAGCATAATGAGTGGATTCAGGTATGATAATTCTAACTGAAATAACTCACACAGAAAAAGAAACATCATAAGATATCAGTAATACACGGAATGTAAACTTGGCTACACAGGAACTGAATTACAGAACAGAACAGGGTCTCAAATTTAGAAAACCAACTTATGCTTGCTTAAGGGTCAAGGTGAGTTGGGGTGCTGCATAAAACCAGAGATTGAAATGAGCACAGATAAAGTTCCTTAAGCCAAATATGGAATAGACAAGAGCTACTCCTTGCTCAACGAAATGGACTCAACACCGCATATTAAACGCCTAAGAATGTACCTGACTAGTAAGTATCTTAAAACCTATGGATTGCTATGTCTCCGAAAGAGAATCAAGCATGTGTACAGGGGCATAAACGCAGCAGTGATAGGATTGGAGAGGTTCGGTGAGCAAATGAAGACCCTTTGAAGTCATATTGCATGGTACCCATTCCACGGGTTTCAACTACCCAAGTTTAAGGTATTCTTCCTTCAGCTAAAACATGCATGTGGAACCCAGAGTATGATCAACCATGTGATCGGGAGACGTGTTCAAATATGTCTCAGTTTTCCTCCCCTGGTACTCAGGTGCAACATTCCAGATGCTTTACTAACACTCTCCCGACTTGGAGAGTCAGTCCCTTTAACCTCCTGTTTGGCCCAGTTTGCAATTTCTGCGGAAGATGAACAGGAATAGCGAGAACCAATGAGAGATTAGCTGGAGGTGTCTGGACGGGCAAATTTTACTCTCATTTCCCACCAGGAAGAGGAATTAACCAAAGGCTCAGCGTGCCGTGCCCGAACCAGATTAGGGCCTGAAGCCAGCCTGCGGTGTTGCGGCCAGCTCACAAGAAAGCGAGTTGAAGAAAGGAGCTCAGGGGCACTGTAATTCACAAACCTGCAGAGTTATAAATGACAGCTATCGTCCAAAAATATACTGAAGTAAGGCTGCCAAGAGGACTTGAAAGCGGGGCAGAATTGCAGGAAACCGATTTCAGGAGGTAGACTGGAATTGCATTGAAAGCATAGGAAAAGAGGCAGAACGTCCACAATGATGCACTTGGCCAAAAAGGGCGTATGCGTTTTTTCCTGAATATATTCAGGAAAAAACGCATACGCCCTTTTTGGCCAACCAAGCAAGCTTGCAAAGGAAATCTGCACTACAATGAAGTCTCACTTCCCCCCGGTCAAAAGGGCCATGTGAAAAAAGTGTAAAATCCAGCAAGGCAGGACAGGCCATGGAGAACTGGGAGCCTTGTTATGCTGATGGGCGGGATGTAAATTGCCAACAGACACTCGGGAGAAGTGTATGGTGTTTCCTGAAACATCTAAAAAACAAAGCAACAGAGCCTAGGGCACTTCCACTTATGGTCCTATAGCTTAGGGAAATTAAAATCAAAAAGACACAGCCACCCCAAAGTTTGGGACGCCTCTGTTTACAAGAACCTCGTTTACAGTACAAGTTCAACATCGCAGAAATTGAAAAATGGATAAAGAAGTTGTGGTATTTACTTACAAAGCAATATCACTCAGCAATGAAATCTATGTCATCAGGCCCGTAGCAGCATAATGAGTGGATTCAGGTATGATAATTCTAACTGAAATAACTCACACAGAAAAAGAAACATCATAAGATATCAGTAATACACGGAATGTAAACTTGGCTACACAGGAACTGAATTACAGAACAGAACAGGGTCTCAAATTTAGAAAACCAACTTATGCTTGCTTAAGGGTCAAGGTGAGTTGGGGTGCTGCATAAAACCAGAGATTGAAATGAGCACAGATAAAGTTCCTTAAGCCAAATATGGAATAGACAAGAGCTACTCCTTGCTCAACGAAATGGACTCAACACCGCATATTAAACGCCTAAGAATGTACCTGACTAGTAAGTATCTTAAAACCTATGGATTGCTATGTCTCCGAAAGAGAATCAAGCATGTGTACAGGGGCATAAACGCAGCAGTGATAGGATTGGAGAGGTTCGGTGAGCAAATGAAGACCCTTTGAAGTCATATTGCATGGTACCCATTCCACGGGTTTCAACTACCCAAGTTTAAGGTATTCTTCCTTCAGCTAAAACATGCATGTGGAACCCAGAGTATGATCAACCATGTGATCGGGAGACGTGTTCAAATATGTCTCAGTTTTCCTCCCCTGGTACTCAGGTGCAACATTCCAGATGCTTTACTAACACTCTCCCGACTTGGAGAGTCAGTCCCTTTAACCTCCTGTTTGGCCCAGTTTGCAATTTCTGCGGAAGATGAACAGGAATAGCGAGAACCAATGAGAGATTAGCTGGAGGTGTCTGGACGGGCAAATTTTACTCTCATTTCCCACCAGGAAGAGGAATTAACCAAAGGCTCAGCGTGCCGTGCCCGAACCAGATTAGGGCCTGAAGCCAGCCTGCGGTGTTGCGGCCAGCTCACAAGAAAGCGAGTTGAAGAAAGGAGCTCAGGGGCACTGTAATTCACAAACCTGCAGAGTTATAAATGACAGCTATCGTCCAAAAATATACTGAAGTAAGGCTGCCAAGAGGACTTGAAAGCGGGGCAGAATTGCAGGAAACCGATTTCAGGAGGTAGACTGGAATTGCATTGAAAGCATAGGAAAAGAGGCAGAACGTCCACAATGATGCACTTGGCCAAAAAGGGCGTATGCGTTTTTTCCTGAATATATTCAGGAAAAAACGCATACGCCCTTTTTGGCCAACCAAGCAAGCTTGCAAAGGAAATCTGCACTACAATGAAGTCTCACTTCCCCCCGGTCAAAAGGGCCATCTGAAAAAAGTGTAAAATCCAGAAAGGCAGGACAGGCCATGGAGAACTGGGAGCCTTGTTATGCTGATGGGCGGGATGTAAATTGCCAACAGACACTCGGGAGAAGTGTATGGTGTTTCCTGAAACATCTAAAAAACAAAGCAACAGAGCCTAGGGCACTTCCACTTATGGTCCTATAGCTTAGGGAAATTAAAATCAAAAAGACACAGCCACCCCAAAGTTTGGGACGCCTCTGTTTACAAGAACCTCGTTTACAGTACAAGTTCAACATCGCAGAAAGTGAAAAATGGATAAGGAAGTTGTGGTATTTACTTACAAAGCAATATCACTCAGCAATGAAATCTATGTCATCAGGCCCGTAGCAGCATAATGAGTGGATTCAGGTATGATAATTCTAACTGAAATAACTCACACAGAAAAAGAAACATCATAAGATATCAGTAATACACGGAATGTAAACTTGGCTACACAGGAACAGAATTACAAAACAGAACAGGGTCTCAAATTTAGAAAACCAATTTATGCTTGCTTAAGGGTCAAGGTGAGTTCGGGTGCTGCATAAAACCAGAGATTGAAATGAGCACAGATAAAGTTCCTTAAGCCAAATATGGAATAGACAAGAGCTACTCCTTGCTCAACGAAATGGACTCAACACCGCATATTAAACGCCTAAGAATGTACCTGACTAGTAAGTATCTTAAAACCTATGGATTGCTATGTCTCCGAAAGAGAATCAAGCATGTGTACAGGGGCATAAACGCAGCAGTGATAGGATTGGAGAGGTTCGGTGAGCAAATGAAGACCCTTTGAAGTCATATTGCATGGTACCCATTCCACGGGTTTCAACTACCCAAGTTTAAGGTATTCTTCCTTCAGCTAAAACATGCATGTGGAACCCAGAGTATGATCAACCATGTGATCGGGAGACGTGTTCAAATATGTCTCAGTTTTCCTCCCCTGGTACTCAGGTGCAACATTCCAGATGCTTTACTAACACTCTCCCGACTTGGAGAGTCTGTCCCTTTAACCTCCTGTTTGGCCCAGTTTGCAATTTCTGCGGAAGATGAACAGGAATAGCGAGAACCAATGAGAGATTAGCTGGAGGTGTCTGGACGGGCAAATTTTACTCTCATTTCCCACCAGGAAGAGGAATTAACCAAAGGCTCAGCGTGCCGTGCCCGAACCAGATTAGGGCCTGAAGCCAGCCTGCGGTGTTGCGGCCAGCTCACAAGAAAGCGAGTTGAAGAAAGGAGCTCAGGGGCACTGTAATTCACAAACCTGCAGAGTTATAAATGACAGCTATCGTCCAAAAATATACTGAAGTAAGGCTGCCAAGAGGACTTGAAAGCGGGGCAGAATTGCAGGAAACCGATTTCAGGAGGTAGACTGGAATTGCATTGAAAGCATAGGAAAAGAGGCAGAACGTCCACAATGATGCACTTGGCCAAAAAGGGCGTATGCGTTTTTTCCTGAATATATTCAGGAAAAAACGCATACGCCCTTTTTGGCCAACCAAGCAAGCTTGCAAAGGAAATCTGCACTACAATGAAGTCTCACTTCCCCCCGGTCAAAAGGGCCATGTGAAAAAAGTGTAAAATCCAGCAAGGCAGGACAGGCCATGGAGAACTGGGAGCCTTGTTATGCTGATGGGCGGGATGTAAATTGCCAACAGACACTCGGGAGAAGTGTATGGTGTTTCCTGAAACATCTAAAAAACAAAGCAACAGAGCCTAGGGCACTTCCACTTATGGTCCTATAGCTTAGGGAAATTAAAATCAAAAAGACACAGCCACCCCAAAGTTTGGGACGCCTCTGTTTACAAGAACCTCGTTTACAGTACAAGTTCAACATCGCAGAAATTGAAAAATGGATAAAGAAGTTGTGGTATTTACTTACAAAGCAATATCACTCAGCAATGAAATCTATGTCATCAGGCCCGTAGCAGCATAATGAGTGGATTCAGGTATGATAATTCTAACTGAAATAACTCACACAGAAAAAGAAACATCATAAGATATCAGTAATACACGGAATGTAAACTTGGCTACACAGGAACTGAATTACAGAACAGAACAGGGTCTCAAATTTAGAAAACCAACTTATGCTTGCTTAAGGGTCAAGGTGAGTTGGGGTGCTGCATAAAACCAGAGATTGAAATGAGCACAGATAAAGTTCCTTAAGCCAAATATGGAATAGACAAGAGCTACTCCTTGCTCAACGAAATGGACTCAACACCGCATATTAAACGCCTAAGAATGTACCTGACTAGTAAGTATCTTAAAACCTATGGATTGCTATGTCTCCGAAAGAGAATCAAGCATGTGTACAGGGGCATAAACGCAGCAGTGATAGGATTGGAGAGGTTCGGTGAGCAAATGAAGACCCTTTGAAGTCATATTGCATGGTACCCATTCCACGGGTTTCAACTACCCAAGTTTAAGGTATTCTTCCTTCAGCTAAAACATGCATGTGGAACCCAGAGTATGATCAACCATGTGATCGGGAGACGTGTTCAAATATGTCTCAGTTTTCCTCCCCTGGTACTCAGGTGCAACATTCCAGATGCTTTACTAACACTCTCCCGACTTGGAGAGTCAGTCCCTTTAACCTCCTGTTTGGCCCAGTTTGCAATTTCTGCGGAAGATGAACAGGAATAGCGAGAACCAATGAGAGATTAGCTGGAGGTGTCTGGACGGGCAAATTTTACTCTCATTTCCCACCAGGAAGAGGAATTAACCAAAGGCTCAGCGTGCCGTGCCCGAACCAGATTAGGGCCTGAAGCCAGCCTGCGGTGTTGCGGCCAGCTCACAAGAAAGCGAGTTGAAGAAAGGAGCTCAGGGGCACTGTAATTCACAAACCTGCAGAGTTATAAATGACAGCTATCGTCCAAAAATATACTGAAGTAAGGCTGCCAAGAGGACTTGAAAGCGGGGCAGAATTGCAGGAAACCGATTTCAGGAGGTAGACTGGAATTGCATTGAAAGCATAGGAAAAGAGGCAGAACGTCCACAATGATGCACTTGGCCAAAAAGGGCGTATGCGTTTTTTCCTGAATATATTCAGGAAAAAACGCATACGCCCTTTTTGGCCAACCAAGCAAGCTTGCAAAGGAAATCTGCACTACAATGAAGTCTCACTTCCCCCCGGTCAAAAGGGCCATCTGAAAAAAGTGTAAAATCCAGAAAGGCAGGACAGGCCATGGAGAACTGGGAGCCTTGTTATGCTGATGGGCGGGATGAAAATTGCCAACAGACACTCGGGAGAAGTGTATGGTGTTTCCTGAAACATCTAAAAAACAAAGCAACAGAGCCTAGGGCACTTCCACTTATGGTCCTATAGCTTAGGGAAATTAAAATCAAAAAGACACAGCCACCCCAAAGTTTGGGACGCCTCTGTTTACAAGAACCTCGTTTACAGTACAAGTTCAACATCGCAGAAAGTGAAAAATGGATAAGGAAGTTGTGGTATTTACTTACAAAGCAATATCACTCAGCAATGAAATCTATGTCATCAGGCCCGTAGCAGCATAATGAGTGGATTCAGGTATGATAATTCTAACTGAAATAACTCACACAGAAAAAGAAACATCATAAGATATCAGTAATACACGGAATGTAAACTTGGCTACACAGGAACAGAATTACAAAACAGAACAGGGTCTCAAATTTAGAAAACCAACTTATGCTTGCTTAAGGGTCAAGGTGAGTTCGGGTGCTGCATAAAACCAGAGATTGAAATGAGCACAGATAAAGTTCCTTAAGCCAAATATGGAATAGACAAGAGCTACTCCTTGCTCAACGAAATGGACTCAACACCGCATATTAAACGCCTAAGAATGTACCTGACTAGTAAGTATCTTAAAACCTATGGATTGCTATGTCTCCGAAAGAGAATCAAGCATGTGTACAGGGGCATAAACGCAGCAGTGATAGGATTGGAGAGGTTCGGTGAGCAAATGAAGACCCTTTGAAGTCATATTGCATGGTACCCATTCCACGGGTTTCAACTACCCAAGTTTAAGGTATTCTTCCTTCAGCTAAAACATGCATGTGGAACCCAGAGTATGATCAACCATGTGATCGGGAGACGTGTTCAAATATGTCTCAGTTTTCCTCCCCTGGTACTCAGGTGCAACATTCCAGATGCTTTACTAACACTCTCCCGACTTGGAGAGTCTGTCCCTTTAACCTCCTGTTTGGCCCAGTTTGCAATTTCTGCGGAAGATGAACAGGAATAGCGAGAACCAATGAGAGATTAGCTGGAGGTGTCTGGACGGGCAAATTTTACTCTCATTTCCCACCAGGAAGAGGAATTAACCAAAGGCTCAGCGTGCCGTGCCCGAACCAGATTAGGGCCTGAAGCCAGCCTGCGGTGTTGCGGCCAGCTCACAAGAAAGCGAGTTGAAGAAAGGAGCTCAGGGGCACTGTAATTCACAAACCTGCAGAGTTATAAATGACAGCTATCGTCCAAAAATATACTGAAGTAAGGCTGCCAAGAGGACTTGAAAGCGGGGCAGAATTGCAGGAAACCGATTTCAGGAGGTAGACTGGAATTGCATTGAAAGCATAGGAAAAGAGGCAGAACGTCCACAATGATGCACTTGGCCAAAAAGGGCGTATGCGTTTTTTCCTGAATATATTCAGGAAAAAACGCATACGCCCTTTTTGGCCAACCAAGCAAGCTTGCAAAGGAAATCTGCACTACAATGAAGTCTCACTTCCCCCCGGTCAAAAGGGCCATGTGAAAAAAGTGTAAAATCCAGCAAGGCAGGACAGGCCATGGAGAACTGGGAGCCTTGTTATGCTGATGGGCGGGATGTAAATTGCCAACAGACACTCGGGAGAAGTGTATGGTGTTTCCTGAAACATCTAAAAAACAAAGCAACAGAGCCTAGGGCACTTCCACTTATGGTCCTATAGCTTAGGGAAATTAAAATCAAAAAGACACAGCCACCCCAAAGTTTGGGACGCCTCTGCTTACAAGAACCTCGTTTACAGTACAAGTTCAACATCGCAGAAAGTGAAAAATGGATAAAGAAGTTGTGGTATTTACTTACAAAGCAATATCACTCAGCAATGAAATCTATGTCATCAGGCCCGTAGCAGCATAATGAGTGGATTCAGGTATGATAATTCTAACTGAAATAACTCACACAGAAAAAGAAACATCATAAGATATCAGTAATATACGGAATGTAAACTTGGCTACACAGGAACTGAATTACAGAACAGAACAGGGTCTCAAATTTAGAAAACCAACTTATGCTTGCTTAAGGGGAAAGGTGAGTTGGGGTGCTGCATAAAACCAGAGATTGAAATGAGCACAGATAAAGTTCCTTAAGCCAAATATGGAATAGACAAGAGCTACTCCTTGCTCAACGAAATGGACTCAACACCGCATATTAAACGCCTAAGAATGTACCTGACTAGTAAGTATCTTAAAACCTATGGATTGCTATGTCTCCGAAAGAGAATCAAGCATGTGTACAGGGGCATAAACGCAGCAGTGATAGGATTGGAGAGGTTCGGTGAGCAAATGAAGACCCTTTGAAGTCATATTGCATGGTACCCATTCCACGGGTTTCAACTACCCAAGTTTAAGGAATTCTTCCTTCAGCTAAAACATGCATGTGGAACCCAGAGTATGATCACCATGTGATCGGGAGACGTGTTCAAATATGTCTCAGTTTTCCTCCCCTGGTACTCGGGTGCAACATTCCAGATGCTTTACTAACACTCTCCCGACTTGGAGAGTCAGTCCCTTTAAACTCCTGTTTGGCCCAGTTTGCAATTTCTGCGGAAGATGAACAGGAATAGCGAGAATCAATGAGAGACTAGCTGGAGGTGTCTGGACGGGCAAATTTAACTCTCATTTCCCACCAGGAAGAGGAATTAACCAAAGGCTCAGCGTGCCGTACCCGAACCAGATTAGGGCCTGAAGCCATCCTGCGGTGTTGCGGCCAGGTCACAAGAAAGCGAGTTGAAGAAAGGAGCTCAGGGGCACTGTAATTCACAAACCTGCAGAGTTATAAATGACAGCTATCGTCCAAAAATAGACTGAAGTAAGGCTGCCAAGAGGACTTGAAAGCGGGGCAGAATTGCAGGAAACCGATTTCAGCAGGTAGACTGGAATTGCATTGAAAGCATAGGAAAAGAGGCAGAACGTCCACAATGATGCACTTGGTCAAAAAGAGCGCATCCGTTTTTTCCTGAATATATTCAGGAAAAAAAGCATGCGCCCTTTTTTGCCAAACAAGAAAGCTTGCAATGGCAATCGGCACTACAATGAAGTCTCACTTCCCCCCGGTCAAAAGGGCCATCTGAAAAAAGTGTAAAATCCAGAAAGGCAGGACAGGCCATGGAGAACTGGTAGCCTTGTTATGCTGATGGGCGGGATGTAAATTGCCAACAGACACTCGGGAGAAGTGTATGGTGTTTCCTGAAACATCTAAAAAACAAAGCAACAGAGCCTAGGGCACTTCCACTTATGGTCCTATAGCTTAGGGAAATTAAAATCAAAAAGACACAGCCACCCCAAAGTTTGAGACGCCTCTGTTTACAAGAACTTCGTTTACCGTACAAGTTCAATATCACAGAAAGTGAAAAATGGATAAAGAAGTTGTGGTATTTACTTACAAAGCAATATCACTCAGCAATGAAATCTATGTCATCAGGCCCTTAGCAGCACAATGAGTGGATTCAGGTATGATGATTCTAACTGAAATAAGTCACACAGAAAAAGAAACATCATAAGATATCAGTAATACACGGAATGTAAACTTGGCTACACAGGAACTGAATTACAGAACAGAACAGGGTCTCAAATTTAGAAAACCAACTTATGCTTGCTTAACGGTAAAGGTGAGTTGGGGTGCTGCATAAAACCAGAGATTGAAATGAGCACAGATAAAGTTCCTTAAGCCAAATATGGAATAGACAAGAGCTACTCCTTGATCAACAAAATGGACTCAACACCGCATATTAAACGCCTAAGAATGTACCTGACTAGTATGTATCTTAAAACCTATGGATTGCTATGTCTCCGAAAGAGAATCAAGCATGTGTACAGGGGCATAAACGCAGCAGTGATAGGATTGGAGAGGTTCGGTGAGCAAATGAAGACCCTTTGAAGTCATATTGCATGGTCCCCATTCCACGGGTTTCAACTACACAGGTTTAAGGTATTCTTCCTTCAGCTAAAACATGCATGTGGAACCTAGAGTATGATCAACCATGTGATCGGGAGACGTGTTCAAATATGTCTCAGTTTTCGTACCCTGGTACTCGAGTGCAACATTCCAGACGCTTTAGTAACACTCTCCCGACTTGGAGAGTCAGTCCCTTTAACCTCCTGTTTGGCCCAGTTTGCAATTTCAGCGGAAGATGAACAGGATAGCGAGAACAAATGAGAGACTTGCTGGAGGTGTCTGGACGGGCAAATTTAACTCTCATTTCCCACCAGGAAGAGGAATTAACCGAAGGCTCAGCGTGCCGTGCTGGAACAAGATTAGGGCCTGAAGCCATCTTGCGGTGTTGCGGTCAGGTCACAGGAAAGCGAGTTGAAGAAAGGAGCTCAGGGGCACTGTAATTCACAAACCTGCAGAGTTATAAATGACAGCTATCGTCCAAAAATATACTGAAGTAGGGCTGCCAAGAGGACTTGAAAGCGGGGCAGAATTGCAGGAAACCAATTTCAGGAGGTAGACTGGAATTGCATTGAAAGCATAGGAAAAGAGGCAGAACGTCCACAATGATGCACTTGGCCAAAAAGGGTGTATGCGTTTTTTCCTGAATATATTCAGGAAAAAACGCATACGCCCTTTTTGGCCAACGAAGCAAGCTTGCAAAGGAAATCTGCACTACAATGAAGTCTCACTTCCCCCCGGTCAAAAGGGCCATCTGAAAAAAGTGTAAAATCCAGCAAGGCAGGACAGGCCATGGAGAACTGAGAGCCCTGTTATGCTGCTGGGCGGGATGTAAATTGCCAAAAGACACTCGGGAGAAGTGTATGGTGTTTCTTGAAACATCTAAAAAACAAAGCAACAGAGCCTAGGGCACTTCCACTTATGGTCCTATAGCTTAGGGAAATTAAAATCAAAAAGACACAGCCACCCCAAACTTTGGGACGCCTCTGTTTACAAGAACCTCCTTTACCGTACAAGTTCAATATCACAGAAAGTGAAAAATGGATAAAGAACTTGTGGTACTTACGTACAATGCAGTATCACTCAGCAATGAAATCTATGTCATCTGGCCCGTAGCAGCATAATGAGTGGATTCAGGTACGATGATTCTAACTGAAATAAGTCACACAGAAAAAGAAACATCATAAGATATCACTAATACACGGAATGTAAACTTGGCTACACAGGAACTGAATTCCAAAACAGAACAGGGTCTCAAATTTAGAAAACCAACTTATGCTTGCTTAAGGGGAAAGGTGAGTTGGGGTGCTGCATAAAACCAGAGATTGAAATGAGCACAGATAAAGTTCCTTAAGCCAAGTATGGAATAGACAAGAGCTACTCCTTGCTCAACGAAATGGACTCAACACCCAATATTAAACGCCTAAGAATGTACCTTACTAGTAAGTATCTTAAAACCTATGGATTGCTATGTCTCCAAAAGAGAATCAAGCGTGTGTACAGGGGCATAAACGCAGCAGTGATAGGATTGGAGAGGTTCGGTGAGCAAATGAAGACCCTTTGAAGTCATATTGCATGGTACCCATTCCACGGGTCTCAACTCTCCAGGTTTAAGGTATTCTTCCTTCAGCTAAAACATGCATGTGGAACCCAGAGTATGATCAACCATATGATCGGGAGACGTATTCAAATATGTCTCAGTTTTCGTACCCTGGTACTCGGGTACAACATTCCAGACGCTTTACTAACACTCTCCCCACATGTAGAGTCAGTCCCTTTAACCTCCTGTTTGGCCCAGTTTGCAATTTCTGCGGAAGATGAACAGGAATAGGGAGAACCAATGAGAGACTAGCTGGAGGTGTCTGGACGGGCAAATTTAACTCTCATTTTCCACCAGGAAGAGGGATTAACCAAAGGCTCAGCGTGCCGTGCCGGAACCAGATTAGGGCCTGAAGCCATCCTGCGGTGTTGCGGCCAGCTCACAAGAAAGCGAGTTGAAGAAAGGAGCTCAGGGGCACTGTAATTCACAAACCTGCAGAGTTATAAATGACAGCTATCGTCCAAAAATATACTGAAGTAAGGCTGCCAAGAGGACTTGAAAGCGGGGCAGAATTGTAGGAAACCGATTTCAGCAGGTAGACTGGAATTGCATTGAAAGCATAGGAAAAGAGGCAGAACGTCCACAATGATGCACTTGGCCAAAAAGGGCGTATGCGTTTTTTCCTGAATATATTCAGGAAAACACGCATACGCCCTTTTTGGCCAACCAAGCAAGCTTGCAAAGGAAATCTGCACTACAATGAAGTCTCACTTCCCCCCGGTCAAAAGGGCCATCTGAAAAAAGTGTAAAATCCAGAAAGGCAGGACAGGCCATGGAGAACAGGGAGCCTTTTTATGCTGATGGGCGGGATGTAAATTGCCAACAGACACTCGGGAGAAGTGTATGGTGTTTCCTGATACATCTAAAAAACAAAGCAACAGAGCCTAGGGCACTTCCAGTTGTGGTCCTATAGCTTAGGGAAATTAAAATCAAAAAGACACAGCCACCCCAAAGTTTGGGACGCCTCTGTTTACAAGAACCTCGTTTCCCATACACGTTCAATATCACAGAAAGTGAAAAATGGATAAAGAACTTGTGGTACTTACGTACAATGCAGTATCACTCAGCAATGAAATCTATGTCATCAGGCCCGTAGCAGCACAATGAGTGGCTTCAGGTACGATGATTCTAACTGAAATAAGTCACACAGAAAAAGAAACATCATAAGATATCACTAATACACGGAATGTAAACTTGGCTACACAGGAACTGAATTCCAAAACAGAACAGGGTCTCAAATTTAGAAAACCAACTTACGCTTGCTTAAGGGGAAAGGTGAGTTGGGGTGCTGCATAAAACCAAAGATTGAAATGAGCACAGATAAAGTTCCTTAAGCCAAATATGGAATAGACAAGAGCTACTCCTTGCTCAACGAAATGGACTCAACAACCCATATTAAACGCCTAAGAATGTATCTGACTAGTAACTATCTTAAAACCTATGGATTGCTATGTCTCCAAAAGAGTATCAGGCGTGTGTACAGGGGCATAAATGCAGCAGTGATAGGACTGGAGAGGTTCGGTGAGCAAATGAAGACCCTTTGAAGTCATATTGCATGGTACCCATTCCACGGGTCTCAACTCTCCAGGTTTAAGGTATTCTTCCTTCAGCTAAAACATGCATGTGGAACCCAGAGTATGATCAACTGTGTGAACAGGAGACGTGTTCAAATATGTCTCAGTTTTCCTCCCCTGGTA
Source organism: Grampus griseus (assembly GCF_964374135.1). NCBI lineage: Eukaryota > Metazoa > Chordata > Mammalia > Artiodactyla > Delphinidae > Grampus > Grampus griseus. Next base: position 41,540 of record NW_028133221.1, on the reverse strand, counting down.
CTCGGGTGCAACATTCCAGACGCTTTACTAACACTCTTCCCACTTGGAGAGTCAGCGCCTTTAACCTCCTGTTTGGCCCAGTTTGCAATTTCTGCGGAAGATGAACAGGAATAGCGAGAACCAATGAGAGACTAGCTGGAGGTGTCTGGACGGGCAAATTTAACTCTCATTTCCCACCTGGAAGAGAAAATAACCAAAGGCTCAGCGTGCCATGCCGGAACCATATTAGAGCCTGAAGCCATCCTGCGGTGTTGCGGCCAGCTCAAAAGAAATCGAGTTGAAGAAAGGAGCTCAGGGGGACTGTAATTCACAAACCTGCAGAGTTATAAATGACAGCTATCGTCCAAAAATATACTGAAGTAAGGCTGCCAAGAGGACTTGAAAGCGGGGCAGAATTGCAGGAAACCGATTTCAGGAGGTAGAATGGAATTGCATTGAAATCATAGGAAAAGAGGCAGAACGTCCACAATGATGCACTTGGCTAAAAAGTGCGTATGCGTTTTTTCCAGAATATATTCAGGAAAAAACGCATACGCCCTTTTAGGCCAACCAAGCAAGCTTGCAAAGGAAATCTGCACTACAATGAAGTCTCACTTCCCCCTGGTCAAAAGGGCCATCTGAAAAAAGTGTAAAATCCAGAAAGGCAGGACAGGCCATGGAGAACTGGGAGCCTTGTTATGCTGATGGGCGGGATGTAAATTGCCAACAGACACTCGGGAGAAGTGTATGGTGTGTCCTGAAACATCTAAAAAACAAAGCAACAGAGCCTAGGGCACTTCCACTTATGTTCCTATTAGTTAGGGAAATTATAATCAAAAAGACACAGCCACCCCAAAGTTTGGAACGGCTCTGTTTACAAGAACCTCGTTTACAGTACAAGTTCAACATCGCAGAAAGTGAAAAATGGATAAAGAAGATGTGGTATTTACTTACAAAGCAATATCACTCAGCAATGAAATCTATGTCATCAGGCCCTTAGCAGCACAATGAGTGGATTCAGGTATGATGATTCTAACTGAAATAAGTCACACAGAAAAAGAAACATCATAAGATATCAGTAATACACGGAATGTAAACTTGGATACACAGGAACTGAATTACAGAACAGAACAGGGTCTCAAATTTAGAAAACCAACTTATGCTTGCTTAAGGGGAAAGGTGAGTTGGGGTGCTGCATAAAACCAGAGATTGAAATGAGCACAGATAAAGTTCCTTAAGCCAAATATGGAATAGACAAGAGCTACTCCTTGCTCAACAAAATGGACTCAACACCGCATATTAAACGCCAAAGAATGTACCTGACTAGTAAGTATCTTAAAACCTATGGATTGCTATGTCTCCGAAAGAGAATCAAGCATGTGTACAGGGGCATAAACCCAGCAGTGATAGGATTGGAGAGGTTCGGTGAGCAAATGAAGACCCTTTGAAGTCATATTGCATGGTCCCCATTCCACGGGTTTCAACTACACAGGTTTAAGGTATTCTTCCTTCAGCTAAAACATGCATGTGGAACCTAGAGTATGATCAACCATGTGATCGGGAGACGTGTTCAAATATGTCTCAGTTTTCGTACCCTGTTACTCGAGTGCAACATTCCAGACGCTTTACTAACACTCTCCCGACTTGGAGAGTCAGTCCCTTTAACCTCCTGTTTGGCCCAGTTTGCAATTTCTGCGGAAGATGAACAGGAATAGCGAGAACAAATGAGAGACTAGCTGGAGGTGTCTGGACGGGCAAATTTAACTCTCATTTCCCACCAGGAAGAGGAATTAACCAAAGGCTCAGCGTGCCGTGCCGGAACCAGATTAGGGCCTGAAGCCATCCTGCGGTGTTGCAGCCAGGTCACAAGAAAGCGAGTTGAAGAATGGAGCTCAGGGGCACTGTAATTCACAAACCTGCAGAGTTATAAATGACAGCTATCGTCCAAAAATATACTGAAGTAAGGCTGCCAAGAGGACTTGAAAGCGGGGCAGAATTTTAGGAAACCGATTTCAGCAGAAAGACTGGAATTGCATTGAAAGCATAGGAAAAGAGGCAGAACGTCCACAATGATGCACTTGGCCAAAAAGGGCGTATGCGTTTTTTCCTGAATATATTCAGGAAAAAACGCATACGCCCTTTTTGGCCAACCAAGCAAGCTTGCAAAGGAAATCTGCACTAAAATGAAGTCTCACTTCCCCCCGGTCAAAAGGGCCATCTGAAAAAAGTGTAAAATCCAGAAAGGCAGGACAGGCCATGGAGAACTGGGAGCCTTGTTATGCTGATGGGCGGGATGTAAATTGCCAACAGACACTCGGGAGAAGGGTATGGTGTTTCCTGAAACATCTAAAAAACAAAGCAACAGAGCCTAGGGCACTTCCACTTATGGTCCTATAGCTTAGGGAAATTAAAATCAAAAAGACACAGCGACCCCAAAGTTTGGGACGCCTCTGTTTACAAGAACCTCGTTTACAGTACAAGTTCAACATCGCAGAAAGTGAAAAATGGATAAAGAAGTTGTGGTATTTACTTACAAAGCAATATCACTCAGCAATGAAATCTATGTCATCAGGCCCGTAGCAGCATAATGAGTGGATTCAGGTATGATAATTCTAACTGAAATAACTCACACAGAAAAAGAAACATCATAAGATATCAGTAATACACGGAATGTAAACTTGGCTACACAGGAACTGAATTACAGAATAGAACAGGGTCTCAAATTTAGAAAACCAACTTATGCTTGCTTAAGGGTAAAGGTGAGTTGGGGTGCTGCATAAAACCAGAGATTGAAATGAGCACAGATAAAGTTCCTTAAGCCAAATATGGAATAGACAAGAGCTACTCCTTGCTCAACGAAATGGACTCAACACTGCATATTAAACGCCTAAGAATGTACCTGACTAGTAAGTATCTTAAAACCTATGGATTGCTATGTCTCCGAAAGAGAATCAAGCATGTGTACAGGGGCATAAACGCAGCAGTGATAGGATTGGAGAGGTTCGGTGAGCAAATGAAGACCCTTTGAAGTCATATTGCATGGTACCCATTCCACGGGTTTCAACTACCCAGGTTTAAGGTATTCTTCCTTCAGCTAAAACATGCATGTGGAACCCTGAGTATGATCAACCATGTGATCGGGAGACGTGTTCAAATATGTCTCAGTTTCCCTCCCCTGGTACTCGGGTGCAACATTCCAGATGCTTTACTAACACTCTCCCGACTTGGAGAGTCAGTCCCTTTAACCTCCTGTTTGGCCCAGTTTGCAATTTCTGCGGAAGATGAACAGGAATAGCGAGAACCAATGAGAGACTAGCTGGAGGTGTCTGGACGGGCAAATTTAACTCTCATTTCCCACCAGGAAGAGGAATTAACCAAAGGCTTAGCGTGCCATGCCGGAACCAGATTAGGGCCTGAAGCCATCCTGCGGTGTTGCGGCCAGGTCACAAGAAAGCGAGTTGAAGAAAGGAGCTCAGGGGCACTGTAATTCACAAACCTGCAGAGTTATAAATGACAGCTATCGTCCAAAAATATACTGAAGTAAGGCTGCCAAGAGGACTTGGAAGCGGGGCAGAATTGCAGGAAACCGACTTCAGGAGGTAGACTGGAATTGCATTGAAAGCATAGGAAAAGAGGCAGAACGTCCACAATGATGCACTTGGCCAAAAAGGGCGTATGCGTTTTTTCCTGAATATATTCAGGAAAAAACGCATACGCCCTTTTTGGCCAACCAAGCAAGCTTGCAAAGGAAATCTGCACTACAATGAAGTCTCACTTCCCCCCGGTCAAAAGGGCCATCTGAAAAAAGTGTAAAATCCAGAAAGGCAGGACAGGCTATGGAGAACTGGGAGCCTTGTTATGCTGATGGGCGGGATGTAAATTGCCAACAGACACTCGGGAGAATTGTATGGTGTTTCCTGAAACATCTAAAAAACAAAGCAACAGAACCTAGGGCACTTCCACTTATGGTCCTATAGCTTAGGGAAATTAAAATCAAAAAGACACAGCCACCCCAAAGTTTGAGACGCCTCTGTTTACAAGAACTTCGTTTACCGTACAAGTTTAATATCACAGAAAGTGAAAAATGGATAAAGAAGTTGTGGTATTTACTTACAAAGCAATATCACTCAGCAATGAAATCTATGTCATCAGGCCCTTAGCAGCACAATGAGTGGATTCAGGTATGATGATTCTAACTGAAATAAGTCACACAGAAAAAGAAACATCATAAGATATCAGTAATACACGGAATGTAAACTTGGCTACACAGGAACTGAATTACAGAACAGAACAGGGTCTCAAATTTAGAAAAACAACTTATGCTTGCTTAAGGGTAAAGGTGAGTTGGGGTGCTGCATAAAACCAGAGATTGAAATGAGCACAGATAAAGTTCCTTAAGCCAAATATGGAATAGACAAGAGCTACTCCTTGCTCAACAAAATGGACTCAACACCGCATATTAAACGCCTAAGAATGTACCTGACTAGTAAGTATCTTAAAACCTATGGATTGATATGTCTCCGAAAGAGAATCAAGCATGTGTACAGGGGCATAAACCCAGCAGTGATAGGATTGGAGAGGTTCGGTGAGCAAATGAAGACCCTTTGAAGTCATATTGCATGGTCCCCATTCCACGGGTTTCAACTACACAGGTTTAAGGTATTCTTCCTTCAGCTAAAACATGCATGTGGAACCTAGAGTATGATCAACCATGTGATCGGGAGACGTGTTCAAATATGTCTCAGTTTTCCTCCCCTGGTACTCGGGTGCAACATTCCAGACGCTTTACTAACACTCTCCCCACTTGGAGAGTCAGCGCCTTTAACCTCCTGTTTGGCCCAGTTTGCAATTTCTGCAGAAGATGAACAGGAATAGGGAGAACCAATGAGAGACTAGCTGGAGGTGTCTGGACGGGCAAATTTAACTCTCATTTCCCACCAGGAAGAGGAATTAACCAAAGGCTCAGCGTGCCGTGCCAGAACCAGATTAGGGCCTGAAGCCATCCTGCGGTGTTGCGGCCAGGTCACAAGAAAGCGAGTTGAAGAAAGGAGCTCAGGGGCAATGTAATTCACAAACATGCAGAGTTATAAATGACAGCTATCGTCCAAAAATATACTGAAGTAAGGCTGCCAAGAGGACTCGAAAGCGGGGCAGAATTGCAGGAAACCGATTTCAGGAGGTAGACTGGAATTGCATTGAAAGCATAGGAAAAGAGGCAGAACGTCCACAATGATGCACTTGGCCAAAAAGGGCGTATGCGTTTTTTCCTGAATATATTCAGGAAAAAACGCATACGCCCTTTTTGGCCAACCAAGCAAGCTTGCAAAGGATATTTGCACTACAATGAAGTCTCACTTCCTCCCGGTCAAAAGGGACATCTGAAAAAAGTGTAAAATCCAGAAAGGCAGGACAGGCCATGGAGAACTGGGAGCCTTGTTATGCTGATGGGCGGGATGTAAATTGCCAACAGCCACTAGGGAGAAGTGTATGGTGTTTCCTGAAACATCTAAAAAACAAAGCAACAGAGCCTAGGGCACTTCCACTTATGGTCCTATAGCTTAGGGAAATTAAAATCAAAAAGACACAGCCACCCCAAAGTTTGGAACGGCTCTGTTTACAAAAACCTCGTTTACAGTACAAGTTCAACATCGCAGAAAGTGAAAAATGGATAAAGAACTTGTGGTACTTACGTACAATGCAGTATCACTCAGCAATGAAATCTATGTCATCAGGCCCGTAGCAGCATAATGAGTGGATTCAGGTACGATGATTCTAACTGAAATAAGTCACACAGAAAAAGAAACATCATAAGATATCACTAATACACGGAATGTAAACTTGGCTACACAGGAACTGAATTCCAAAACAGAACAGGGTCTCAAATGTAGAAAACCAACTTATGCTTGCTTAAGGGGAAAGGTGAGTTGGGGTGCTGCATAAAACCAGAGATTGAAATGAGCACAGATAAAGTTCCTTAAGCCAAATATGGAATAGACAAGAGCTACTTCTTGCTCAACGAAATGGACTCAACACCCCATATTAAACGCCTAAGAATGTACCTGACTAGTAAGTATCTTAAAACCTATGGATTGCTATGTCTCCATAAGAGAATCAAGCGTGTGTACAGGGGCATAAACGTAGCAGTGATAGGATTGGAGAGGTTCGGTGAGCAAATGAAGACCCTTTGAAGTCATATTGCATGGTACCCATTCCACGGGTCTCAACTCTCCAGGTTTAAGGTATTCTTCCTTCAGCTAAAACATGCATGTGGAACCCAGAGTATGATCAACCGTGTGAACGGGAGACGTGTTCAAATATGTCTCGTTTTCCTCCCCTGGTAATCGGGTGCAACATTCCAGACGCTTTACTAACACTCTCCCAACTTGGAGAGTTAGTCCCTTTAACCTCCTGTTTGGCCCAGTTTGCAATTTCTGCGGAAGATGAACAGGAATAGGGAGAACCAATGAGAGACTAGCTGGAGGTGTCTGGACGGGCAAATTTAACTCTCATTTCCCACCAGGAAGAGGAAATATCCAAAGGCTCAGCGTGCCGTGCCGGAACCAGATTAGGGCCTGAAGCCATCCTGCGGTGTTGCGGCCAGCTCAAAAGAAAGCGAGTTGAAGAAAGGAGCTCAGGGGCACTGTAATGCACAAACCTGCAGAGTTATAAATGACAGCTATCGTCCAAAAATATACTGAAGTAAGGCTGCCAAGAGGACTTGAAAGCAGGGCAGAATTACAGGAAACCGATTTCAGGAGGTAGACTGGAATTGCATTGAAAGCATAGGAAAAGAGGCAGAACGTCCACAATGTTGCACATGGCCAAAAAGCGCGTATGCGTTTCTTCCCGAATATATTAAGGAAAAAACGCATACGCACTTTTTGTCCAACCAAGCTAACTTGCAAAACAAATCTGCACTACAATGAAGTCTGACTTCCCCCCTGTCAAAAGGGCCATCTGAAAAAAGTGTAAAATCCAGAAAGGCAGGACAGGCCATGGAGAACTGGGAGCCTTGTTATGCTGATGGGCGGGATGTAAATTGCCAACAGACACTCGGGAGAAGTGTATGGTGTTTCCTGAAACATCTAAAAAACAAAGCAACAGAGCCTAGGGCACTTCCACTTATGGTCCTATAGCTTAGGGAAATTAAAATCAAAAAGACACAGCCACCCCAAAGTTTGGGACGCCTCTGTTTACAAGAACCTCGTTTACCGTACAAGTTCAATATCACAGAAAGTGAAAAATGGATAAAGAACTTGTGGTACTTACGTACAATGCAGTATCACTCAGCAAAGAAATCTATGTCATCAGGCCCGTAGCAGCATAATGAGTGGATTCAGGTATGATGATTCTAACTGAAATAAGTCACACAGAAAAAGAAACATCATAAGATATGACTAATACACGGAATGTAAACTTGGCTACACAGGAACTGAATTCCAAAACAGAACAGGGTCTCAAATGTAGAAAACCAACTTATGCTTGCTTAAGGGGAAAGGTGAGTTGGGGTGCTGCATAAAACCAGAGATTGAAATGAGCACAGATAAAGTTCCTTAAGCCAAATATGGAATAGACAAGAGCTACTCCTTGCTCAACGAAATGGACTCAACACCCCATATTAAACGCCTAAGAATGTACCTGACTAGTAAGTATCTTAAAACCTATGGATTGCTATGTCTCCATAAGAGAATCAAGCGTGTGTACAGGGGCATAAACGCAGCAGTGATAGGATTGGAGAGGTTTGCTGAGCAAACGAAGACCCTTTGAAGTCATATTGCATGGTACCCATTACACGGGTCTCAACTCTCCAGGTTTAAGGTATTCTTCCTTCAGCTAAAACATGCATGTGGAACCCAGAGTATGATCAACCGTGTGAACGGGAGACGTGTTCAAATATGTCTCAGTTTTCCTCCCCTGGTACTCGGGTGCAACATTCCAGACATTTTACTAACACTCTCCCCACTTGGAGAGTCAGTCCCTTTAACCTCCTGTTTGGCCCAGTTTGCAATTTCTGCGGAAGATGAACAGGAATAGGGAGAACAAATGAGAGACTAGCTGTAGGTGTCTGGACGGGCAAATTTAACTCTCATTTCCCACCAGGAAGAGGAATTAACCAAAGGCTCAGCGTGCCGTGCCGGAACCAGATTAGGGCCTGAAGCCATCCTGCGGTGTTGCGGGCAGGTCACAAGAAAGCGAGTTGAAGAAAGGAGCTCAGGGGCACTGTAATTCACAAACCTGCAGAGTTATAAATGACAGCTATCGTCCAAAAATATACTGAAGTAAGGCTGCCAAGAGGACTTGAAAGCGGGGCAGAATTGCAGGAAACCGATTTCAGGAGGTAGACTGGAATTGCATTGAAAGCATAGGAAAAGAGGCAGAACGTCCACAATGATGCACTTGGCCAAAAAGGGCGTATGCGTTTTTTCCTGAATATATTCAGGAAAAAACGCATACGCCCTTTTTGGCCAACCAAGCAAGCTTGCAAAGGAAATCTGCACTACAATGAAGTCTCACTTCCCCCCGGTCAAATGGGCCATCTGAAAAAAGTGTAAAATCCAGCAAGGCAGGACAGGCCATGGAGAACTGGGAGCCTTGTTATGCTGATGGGCGGGATGTAAATTGCCAACAGCCACTGGGGAGAAGTGTATGGTGTTTCCTGAAACATCTAAAAAACAAAGCAACAGAGCCTAGGGCACTTCCACTTATGGTCCTATAGCTTAGGGAAATTAAAATCAAAAAGACACAGCCACCCCAAAGTTTGGGACGCCTCTGTTTACAAGAACCTCGTTTACAGTTCAAGTTCAACATCGCAGAAAGTGAAAAATGGATAAAGAAGTTGTGGTATTTACTTACAAAGCAATATCACTCAGCAATGAAATCTATGTCATCACGCCCTTAGCAGCACAATGAGTTGATTCAGGTATGATGATTCTAACTGAAATAAGTCACACAGAAAAAGAAACATCATAAGATATCACTAATACACGGAATGTAAACTTGGCTACACAGGAACTGAATTCCAAAACAGAACAGGGTCTCAAATGTAGAAAACCAACTTATGCTTGCTTAAGGGGAAAGGTGAGTTGGGGTGCTGCATAAAACCAGAGATTGAAATGAGCACAGATAAAGTTCCTTAAGCCAAATATGGAATAGACAAGAGCTACTCCTTGCTCAACGAAATGGACTCAACACCGCATATTAAACGCCTAAGAATGTACCTGACTAGTAAGTATCTTAAAACCTATGGATTGCTATGTCTCCTAAAGAGAATCAAGCATGTGTAAAGGGGCATAAACGCAGCAGTGATAGGATTGGAGAGGTTCGCTGAGCAAATGAAGACCCTTTGAAGTCATATTGCATGGTACCCTTTACACGGGTCTCAACTCTCCAGGTTTAAGGTATTCTTCCTTCAGCTAAAACATGCATGTGGAACCCAGAGTATGATCAACCGTGTGAACGGGAGACGTGTTCAAATATGTCTCAGTTTTCCTCCCCTGGTACTCGGGTGCAACATTCCAGACATTTTACTAACACTCTCCCCACTTGGAGAGTCAGTCCCTTTAACCTCCTGTTTGGCCCAGTTTGCAATTTCTGCGGAAGATGAACAGGAATAGGGAGAACAAATGAGAGACTAGCTGTAGGTGTCTGGACGGGCAAATTTAACTCTCATTTCCCACCAGGAAGAGGAATTAACCAAAGGCTCAGCGTGCCATGCCGGAACCAGATTAGGGCCTGAAGCCATCCTGCGGTGTTGCGGGCAGGTCACAAGAAAGCGAGTTGAAGAAAGGAGCTCAGGGGCACTGTAATTCACAAACCTGCAGAGTTATAAATGACAGCTATCGTCCAAAAATATACTGAAGTAAGGCTGCCAAGAGGACTTGAAAGCGGGGCAGAATTGCAGGAAACCGATTTCAGGAGGTAGACTGGAATTGCATTGAAAGCATAGGAAAAGAGGCAGAACGTCCACAATGATGCACTTGGCCAAAAAGGCTGTATGTGTTTTTTCCTGAATATATTCAGGAAAAAACGCATACGCCCTTTTTGGCCAACCAAGCAAGCTTGCAAAGGAAATCTGCACTACAATGAAGTCTCACTTCCCCCCGGTCAAATGGGCCATCTGAAAAATGTGTAAAATCCAGAAAGGCAGGACAGGCCATGGAGAACTGGGAGCCTTGTTATGCTGATGGGCGGGATGTAAATTGCCAACAGCCACTCGGGAGAAGTGTATGGTGTTTCCTGAAACATCTAAAAAACAAAGCAACAGAGCCTAGGGCACTTCCACTTATGGTCCTATAGCTTAGGGAAATTAAAATCAAAAAGACACAGCCACCCCAAAGTTTGGGACGCCTCTGTTTACAAGAACCTCGTTTACAGTTCAAGTTCAACATCACAGAAAGTGAAAAATGGATAAAGAAGTTGTGGTATTTACTTAAAAAGCAATATCACTCAGCAATGAAATCTATGTCATCAGGCCCTTAGCAGCACAATGAGTTGATTCAGGTATGATGATTCTAACTGAAATAAGTCACACAGAAAAAGAAACATCATAAGATATCACTAATACACGGAATGTAAACTTGGCTACACAGGAACTGAATTCCAAAACAGAACAGGGTCTCAAATGTAGAAAACCAACTTATGCTTGCTTAAGGGGAAAGGTGAGTTGGGGTGCTGCATAAAACCAGAGATTGAAATGAGCACAGATAAAGTTCCTTAAGCCAAATATGGAATAGACAAGAGCTACTCCTTGCTCAACGAAATGGACTCAACACCGCATATTAAACGCCTAAGAATGTACCTGACTAGTAAGTATCTTAAAACCTATGGATTGCTATGTCTCCTAAACAGAATCAAGCATGTGTACAGGGGCATAAACGCAGCAGTGATAGGATTGGAGAGGTTCGGTGAGCAAATGAAGACCCTTTGAAGTCATATTGCATGGTACACATTCCACAGGTTTCAACTACCCAGGTTTAAGGTATTCTTCCTACAGCTAAAACATGCATGTGGAACCCAGAGTATGATCAACCATGTGATCGGGAGACGTGTTCAAATATGTCTCAGTTTTCGCATCCTGGTACTCGAGTGCAACATTCCAGACGCTTTTCTAACACTCTCCCGACTTGGAGAGTCAGTCCCTTTAACCTCCTGTTTGGCCCAGTTTGCAATTTCTGCGGAAGATGAACAGGAATAGGGAGAACAAATGAGAGACTAGCTGTAGGTGTCTGGACGGGCAAATTTAACTCTCATTTCCCACCAGGAAGAGGAATTAACCAAAGGCTCAGCGTGCCGTGCCGGAACCAGATTAGGGCCTGAAGCCATCCTGCGGTGTTGCGGGCAGGTCACAAGAAAGCGAGTTGAAGAAAGGAGCTCAGGGGCACTGTAATTCACAAACCTGCAGAGTTATAAATGACAGCTATCGTCCAAAAATATACTGAAGTAAGGCTGCCAAGAGGACTTGAAAGCGGGGCAGAATTGCAGGAAACCGATTTCAGGAGGTAGACTGGAATTGCATTGAAAGCATAGGAAAAGAGGCAGAACGTCCACAATGATGCACTTGGCCAAAAAGGGCGTATGCGTTTTTTCCTGAATATATTCAGGAAAAAACGCATACGCCCTTTTTGGCCAACCAAGCAAGCTTGCAAAGGAAATCTGCACTACAATGAAGTCTAACTTCCCCCCGGTCAAAAGGGCCATCTGAAAAAAGTGTAAAATCCAGAAAGGCAGGACAGGCCATGGAGAACTGGGAGCCTTGTTATGCTGATGGGCAGGATGTAAATTGCCAACAGCCACTCGGAAGAAGTGTATGGTGTTTCCTGAAACATCTAAAAAACAAAGCAACAGAGCCTAGGGCACTTCCACTTATGGTCCTATAGCTTAGGGAAATTAAAATCAAAAAGACACAGCCACCCCAAAGTTTGGGACGCCTCTGTTTACAAGAACCTCATTTATAGTACAAGTTCAACATCGCAGAAAGTGAAAAATGGATAAAGAACTTGTGGTACTTACGTACAATGCAGTATCACTCAGCAATGAAATCTATGTCATCAGGCCCGTAGCAGCATAATGAGTGGATTCAGGTACGATGATTCTAACTGAAATAAGTCACACAGAAAAAGAAACATCATAAGGTATCACTAATACACGGAATGTAAACTTGGCTACACAGGAACTGAATTCCAAAACAGAACAGGGTCTCAAATTTAGAAAACCAACTTATGCTTGCTTAAGGGGAAAGGTGAGTTGGGGTGCTGCATAAAACCAGAGATTGAAATGAGCACAGATAAAGTTCCTAAAGCCAAATATGGAATAGACAAGAGCTACTCCTTGCTCAATGAAATGGACTCAACACCCCATATTAAACGCCTAAGAATGTACCTGACTAGTAAGTATCTTAAAACCTATGGATTGCTATGTCTCCATAAGAAAATCAAGCGTGTGTACAGGGGCATAAACGCAGCAGTGATAGGATTGGAGAGGTTCGGTGAGCAAATGAAGACCCTTTGAAGTCATATTGCATGGTACCCATTCCACGGGTCTCAACTCTCCAGGTTTAAGGTATTCTTCCTTCAGCTAAAACATGCATGTGGAACCCAGAGTATGATCAACCATGTGAACGGGAGACGTGTTCAAATATGTCTCAGTTTTCGTACCCTGGTACTCGGGTGCAACATTCCAGACGCTTTACTAACACTCTCCCGACTTGGAGAGTCAGTCCCTTTAACCTCCTGTTTGGCCCAGTTTGCAATTTCTGCGGAAGATGAACAGGAATAGGGAGAACCAATGAGAGACTAGCTGGAGGTGTCTGGACGGGCAAATTTAACTCTCATTTCCCACCAGGAAGAGGAAATAACCAAAGGCTCAGCGTGCCGTGCCGGAACCAGATTAGGGCCTGAAGCCATCCTGCGGTGTTGCGGCCAGCTCAAAAGAAAGCGAGTTGAAGAAAGGAGCTCAGGGGCACTGTAATTCACAAACCTGCAGAGTTATAAATGACAGCTATCGTCCAAAAATATACTGAAGTAAGGCTGCCAAGAGGACTTGAAAGCGGGGCAGAATTGCAGGAAACCGATTTCAGGAGGTAGACTGGAATTGCATTGAAAGCATAGGAAAAGAGGCAGAACGTCCACAATGATGCACTTGGCCAAATAGGGCGTATGCGTTTCTTCCTGAATATATTCAGGAAAAAACGCATACGCACTTTTTGTCCAACCAAGCAAACTTGCAAAGGAAATCTGCACTACAATGAAGTCTCACTTCCCCCCAGTCAAAAGGGCCATCTGAAAAAAGTGTAAAATCCAGAAAGGCAGGACAGGCCATGGAGAACTGGGAGCCTTGTTATGCTGATGGGCGGGATGTAAATTGCCAACAGACACTCGGGAGAAGTGTATGGTGTTTCCTGAAACATCTAAAAAACAAAGCAACAGAGCCTAGGGCACTTCCACTTATGGTCCTATAGCTTAGGGAAATTAAAATCAAAAAGACACAGCCACCCCAAAGTTTGGGACGCCTCTGTTTACAAGAACCTCGTTTACCGTACAAGTTCAATATCACAGAAAGTGAAAAATGGATAAAGAACTTGTAGTACTTACGTACAATGCAGTATCACTCAGCAATGAAATCTATGTCATCAGGCCCGTAGCAGCATAATGAGTGGATTCAGGTACGATGATTCTAACTGAAATAAGTCACACAGAAAAAGAAACATCATAAGATATCACTAATACACGGAATGTAAACTTGGCTACACAGGAACTGAATTCCAAAACAGAACAGGGTCTCAAATGTAGAAAACCAACTTATGCTTGCTTAAGGGCAAAGGTGAGTTGGGGTGCTGCATAAAACCAGAGATTGAAATGAGCACAGATAAAGTTCCTTAAGCCAAATATGGAATAGACAAGAGCTGCTCCTTGCTCAACGAAATGGACTCAACACCCCATATTAAACGCCTAAGAATGTACCTGACTAGTAAGTATCTTAAAACCTATGGATTGCTATGTCTCCAAAAGAAAATCAAGCGTGTGTACAGGGGCACAAACGCAGCAGTGATAGGATTGGAGAGGTTCGGTGAGCAAATGAAGACCCTTTGAAGTCATATTGCATGGTACCCATTCCACGGGTCTCAACTCTCCAGGTTTAAGGTATTCTTCCTTCAGCTAAAACATGCATGTGGAACCAACAGTATGATCAACCGTGTGAACGGGAGACGTGTTCAAATATGTCTCAGTTTTCCTCCCCTGGTACTCGGGTGCAACATTCCAGACGCTTTACTAACACTCTCTCGACTTGGAGAGTCAGTCCCTTTAACCTCCTGTTTGGCCCAGTTTGCAATTTCTGCGGAAGATGAACAGGAATAGGGAGAACCAATGAGAGACTAGCTGGAGGTGTCTGGACGGGCAAATTTAACTCTCATTTCCCACCAGGAAGAGGAAATAACCAAAGGCTCAGCGTGCCGTGCCGGAACCAGATTAGGGCCTGAAGCCATCCTGCGGTGTTGCGGCCAGCTCAAAAGAAAGCGAGTTGAAGAAAGGAGCTCAGGGGCACTGTAATTCACAAACCTGCAGAGTTATAAATGACAGCTATCGTCCAAAAATATACTGAAGTAAGGCTGCCAAGAGGACTTGAAAGCGGGGCAGAATTGCAGGAAACCGATTTCAGGAGGTAGACTGGAATTGCATTGAAAGCATAGGAAAAGAGGCAGAACGTCCACAATGATGCACTTGGCCAAAAAGGGCGTATGCGTTTCTTCCTGAATATATTCAGGAAAAAACGCATACGCCCTTTTTGTCCAACCAAGCAAGCTTGCAAAGGAAATCTGCACTACAATGAAGTCTCACTTCCCCCTGGTCAAAAGGGCCATCTGAAAAAAGTGTAAAATCCAGAAAGGCAGGACAGGCCATGGAGAACTGGGAGCCTTGTTATGCTGATCGGCGGGATGTAAATTGCCAACAGACACTCGGGAGAAGTGTATGGTGTTTCCTGAAACATCTAAAAAACAAAGCAACAGAGCCTAGGGCACTTCCACTTATGGTCCTATAGCTTAGGGAAATAAAAATCAAAAAGAAACAGCCACCCCAAAGTTTGGGACGCCTCTGTTTACAAGAACCTCGTTTACCGTACAAGTTCAATATCACAGAAAGTGAAAAATGGATAAAGAACTTGTGGTACTTACGTACAATGCAGTATCACTCAGCAATGAAATCTATGTCATCAGGCCCGTAGCAGCATAATGAGTGGATTCAGGTACGATGATTCTAACTGAAATAAGTCACACAGAAAAAGAAACATCATAAGATATCACTAATATACGAAATGTAAACTTGGCTACACAGGAACTGAATTCCAAAACAGAACAAGGTCTCAAATTTAGAAAACCAACTTATGCTTGCTTAAGAGGAAAGGTGAGTTGGGGTGCTGCATAAAACCAGAGATTGAAATGAGCACAGATAAAGTTCCTTAAGCCAAATATGGAATAGACAAGAGCTACTCCTTGCTCAACGAAATGGACTCAACACCCCATATTAAACGCCTAAGAATGTACCTGACTAGTAAGTATCTTAAAACCTATGGATTGCTATGTCTCCAAAAGAGAATCAAGCGTGTGTACAGGGGCATCAACGCAGCAGTGATAGGATTGGAGAGGTTCGGTGAGCAAATGAAGACCCTTTGAAGTCATATTGCATGGTACCCATTCCACGGGTCTCAACTCTCCAGGTTTAAGGTATTCTTCCTTCAGCTAAAACATGCATGTGGAACCCAGAGTATGATCAACCGTGTGAACGGGAGACGTGTTCAAATATGTCTCAGTTTTCCTCCCCTGGTACTCGGGTGCAACATTCCAGATTCTTTACTAACACTCTCCCGACTTGGAGAGTCAGCGCCTTTAACCTCATGTTTGGCCCAGTTTGCAATTTCTGCGGATGATGAACAGGAATAGGGAGAACCAAAGAGAGACTAGCTGGAGGTGTCTGGACGGGCAAATTTAACTCTCATTTCCCACCAGGAAGAGGAAATAACCAAAGGCTCAGCGTGCCGTGCCGGAACCAGATTAGGGCCTGAAGCCATCCTGCGGTGTTGCGGACAGCTCAAAAGAAAGGGAGTTGAAGAAAGGAGCTCAGGGGCACTGTAATTCACAAACCTGCAGAGTTATAAATGACAGCTATCGTCCAAAAATATACTGAAGTAAGGCTGCCAAGAGGACTTGAAAGCAGGGCAGAATTACAAGAAACCGATTTCAGGAGGTAGACTGGAATTGCATTGAAAGCATAGGAAAAGAGGCAGAACGTCCACAATGATGCACTTGGCCAAAAAGGGCGTATGCGTTTTTTCCTGAATATATTCAGGAAAAAACGCATACGCCCTTTTTGTCCAACCAAGCAAACTTGCAAAGGAAATGTGCACTACAATGAAGTCTCACTTCACCCCGGTCAAAAGGGCCATCTGAAAAAAGTGTAAAATCCAGAAAGGCAGGACAGGCCATGGAGAACTGGGAGCCTTGTTATGCTGATGGGCGGGATGCAAATTGCGAACAGACACTCTGGAGAAGTGTATGGTGTTTCCTGAAACATCTAAAAAACAAAGCAACAGAGCCTAGGGCACTTCCACTTATGGTCCTATAGCTTAGGGAAATTAAAATCAAAAAGACACAGCCACCCCAAAGTTTGGGACGCCTCTGTTTACAAGAACCTCGTTTACAGTACAAGTTCAACATCGCAGAAAGTGAAAAATGGATAAAGAAATTGTGGTACTTACATACAATGCAGTATCACTCAGCAATGAAATCTATGTCATCAGGCCCGTAGCAGCATAATGAGTGGATTCAGGTACGATGATTCTAACTGAAATAAGTCACACAGAAAAAGAAACATCATAAGATATCAGTAATACACGGAATGTAAACTTGGCTACACAGGAACTGAATTCCAAAACAGAACAGGGTCTCAAATTTAGAAAACCAACTTATGCTTGCTTAAGGGGAAAGGTGAGTTGGGGTGCTGCATAAAACCAGAGATTGAAATGAGCACAGATAAAGTTCCTTAAGCCAAATATGGAATAGACAAGAGCTACTCCTTGCTCAACGAAATGGACTCAACACCGCATATTAAACGCCTAAGAATGTACCTGACTAGTAAGTATCCTAAAACCTATGGATTGCTATGTCTCCGAAAGAGAATCAAGCATGTGTACAGGGGCATAAACGCAGCAGTGATAGGATTGGAGAGGTTCGGTGAGCAAATGAAGACCCTTTGAAGTCATATTGCATGGTACCCATTCCACGGGTTTCAACTACCCAGGTTTAAGGTATTCTTCCTTCAGCTAAAACATGCATGTGGAACCCAGAGTAAGATCAACCGTTTGAACGGGAGACGTGTTCAAATATGTCTCAGTTTTCGTACCCTGGTACTCGGGTGCAACATTCCAGACGCTTTACTAACACTCTCCCGACATGGAGAGTCAGTCCGTTTAACCTCCTGTTTGGCCCAGTTTGCAATTTCTGCTGAAGATGAACAGGAATAGCGAGAACCAATGAGAGACTAGCTGGAGGTGTCTGGACGGGCAAATTTAACTCTCATTTCCCACCAGGAAGAGGAATTAACCAAAGGCACAGCGTGCCGTACCGGAACCAGATTAGGGCCTGAAGCCATCCTGCGGTGTTGCGGCCAGCTCACAAGAAAGCGAGTTGAAGAAAGGAGCTCAGGGGCACTGTAATTCACAAACCTGCAGAGTTATAAATGACAGCTATCGTCCAAAAATATACTGAAGTAAGGCTGCCAAGAGGACTTGAAAGTGGGGCAGAATTGCAGGAAACCGATTTCAGGAGGTAGACTGGAATTGCATTGAAAGCATAGGAAAAGAGGCAGAACGTCCACAATGATGCACTTGGCAAAAAAGAGCGTATGCGTTTTTTCCTGAATATATTCAGGAAAAAACGCATACGCTCTTTTTGGCCAACCAAGCAAGCTTGCAAAGGAAATCTGCACTACAATGAAGTCTCACTTCCCCCCGGTCAAAAGGGCCATCTGAAAAAAGTGTAAAATCCAGAAAGGCAGGACAGGCCATGGAGAACTGGGAGCCTTGTTATGCTGATGGGCGGGATGTAAATTGCCAACAGCCACTGGGGAGAAGTGTATGCTGTTTCCTGAAACATCTAAAAAAGAAAGCAACAGAGCCTAGGGCACTTCCACTTATGGTCCTATAGCTTAGGGAAATTAAAATCAAAAAGACACAGCCACCCCAAAGTTTGGGACGCCTCTGTTTACAAGAACTTCGTTTACCGTACAAGTTCAATATCACAGAAAGTGAAAAATGGATAAAGAACTTGTGGAACTTACGTACAATGCAGTATCACTCAGCAATGAAATCTATGTCATCAGGCCCGTAGCAGAATAATGAGTGGATTCAGGTACGATGATTCTAACTGAAATAAGTCACACAGAAAAAGAAACATCATAAGATATCACTAATACACGGAATGTAAACTTGGCTACACAGGAACTGAATTCCAAAACAGAACAGTGTCTCAAATTGAGAAAACCAACTTATGCTTGCTTAAGAGGAAAGGTGAGTTGGGGTGCTGCATAAAACCAGAGATTGAAATGAGCACAGATAAAGTTCCTTAAGCCAAATATGGAATGGACAAGAGCTACTCCTTGCTCAATGAAATGGACTCAACACCGCATATTAAACGCCTAAGAATGTACCTGACTAGTAAGTATCTTAAAACCTATGGATTGCTATGTCTCCGAAAGAGAATCAAGCATGTGTACAGGGGCATAAACGCAGCAGTGATAGGATTGGAGAGGTTCAGTGAGCAAATGAAGACCCTTTGAAGTCATATTGCATGGTACCCATTCCACGGGTTTCAACTACCCAGGATTAAGGTATTCTTTCTTCAGCTAAAACATGCATGTGGAACCCAGAGCATGATCAACTGTGTGAACGGGAAACGTGTTCAAATATGTCTCAGTTTTCCTCCCCTGGTACTCGGGTGCAACATTCCAGACGCTTTACTAACACTCTCCCCACTTGGAGAGTCAGCGCCTTTAACCTCCTGTTTGGCCCAGTTTGCAATTTCTGCAGAAGATGAACAGGAATAGCGAGAACCAATGAGAGACTAGCTGGAGGTGTCTGGACGGGCAAATTTAACTCTCATTTCCCACCAGGAAGAGGAAATAACCAAAGGCTCAGCGTGCCGTGCCGGAACCAGATTAGGGCCTGAAGCCATCCTGTGGTGTTGCGGCCAGCTCAAAAGAAAGCGAGTTGAAGAAAGGAGCTCAGGGGCACTGTAATTCACAAACCTGCAGAGTTATAAATGACAGCTATCGTCCAAAAATATACTGAAGTAAGGCTGCCAAGAGGACTTGAAAGTGGGGCAGAATTGCAGGAAACCGATTTCAGGAGGTAGACTGGAATTGCATTGAAAGCATAGGAAAAGAGGCAGAACGTCCACAATGATGCACTTGGCCAAAAAGGGCGTATGCGTTTTTTCCTGAATATATTCAGGAAAAAACGCATACGCCCTTTTTGGCCAACCAAGCAAGCTTGCAAAGGAAATCTGCACTACAATGAAGTCTCACTTCCCCCCGGTCAAAAGGGCCATCTGAAAAAAGTGTAAAATCCAGCAAGGCAGGACAGGCCATGGAGAAATGGGAGCCTTGTTATGCTGATGGGCGGGATGTAAATTGCCAACAGACACTCGGGAGAAGTGTATGGTGTTTCCTGAAACATCTAAAAAACAAAGCAACAGAGCCTAGGGCACTTCCACTTATGGTCCTATAGTTTAGGGAAATTAAAATCAAAAAGACACAGCCACCCCAAAGTTTGGGACGCCTCTGTTTACAAGAACCTCATTTACAGTACAAGTTCAACATCGCAGAAAGTGAAAAATGGATAAAGAACTTGTGGTACTTACGTACAATGCAGTATCACTCAGCAATGAAATCTATGTCATCAGGCCCGTAGCAGCATAATGAGTGGATTCAGGTACGATGATTCTAACTGAAATAAGTCACACAGAAAAAGAAACATCATAAGATATCACTAATACACGGAATGTAAACTTGGCTACACAGGAACTGAATTACAGAACAGAACAGTGTCTCAAATTTAGAAAACCAACTTATGCTTGCTTAAGGGGAAAGGTGAGTTGGGGTGCTGCATAAAAGCAGAGATTGAAATGAGCACAGATAAAGTTCCTTAAGCCAAATATGGAATAGACAACAGCTACTCCTTGCTCAACGAAATGGACTCAACACCGCATATTAAACGCCTAAGAATGTAACTGACTAGTAAGTATCTTAAAACTTATGGATGGCTATGTCTCCGAAAGAGAATCAAGCATGTGTACAGGGGCATAAACGCAGCAGTGATAGGATTGGAGAGGTTCGGTGAGCAAATGAAGACCCTTTGAAGTCATATTGCATGGTACCCATTACACGGATCTCAACTCTCCAGGTTTAAGGTATTCTTCCTTCAGCTAAAACATGCATGTGGAACCCAGAGTATGATCAACCATGTGATCGGGAGACGTGTTCAAAAATGTCTCAGTTTTCGTACCCTGGTACTCGGGTGCAACATTCCAGATGCTTTACTAACACTCTCCCGACTTGGAGAGTCAGTCCCTTTAACCTCCTGTTTGGCCCAGTTTGCAATTTCTGCGGAAGATGAACAGGAATAGCGAGAACCAATGAGAGACTAGCTGGAGGTGTCTGGACGGGCAAATTTAACTCTCATTTCCCACCAGGAAGAGAAATTAACCAAAAGCTCAGCGTGCCGTGCCGGAACCAGATTAGGGCCTGAAGCCAGACTGCGGTGTTGCGGCCAGGTCACAAGAAAGCGAGTTGAGAAAGGAGTTCAGGGGCACTGTAATTCACAAACCTGCAGAGTTATAAATGACAGCTATCGTCCAAAAATATACTGAAGTAAGGCTGCCAAGAGGACTTGAAAGCAGGGCAGAATTGCAGGAAACCGATTTCAGGAGGTAGACTGGAATTGCATTGAAAGCATAGGAAAAGAGGCAGAACGTCCACAATGATGCACTTGGCCAAAAAGAGCGTATGCGTTTTCTCCTGAATATATTCAGGAAAAAACGCATACGCTCTTTTTGGCCAACCAAGCAAACTTGCAAAGGAAATCTGCACTACAATGAAGTCTCACTTCCCCCCGGTCAAAAGGGCCATCTGAAAAATGTGTAAAATCCAGAAAGGCAGGACAGGCCATGGAGAACTGGGAGCCTTGTTATGCTGATGGGCGGGATGTAAATTGCCAACAGACACCTGGGAGAAGCGTATGGTGTTTCCTGAAACATCTAAAAAACAAAGCAACAGAGCCTAGGGCACTTCCACTTATGGTCCTATAGCTTAGGGAAATTAAAATCAAAAAGACACAGCCACCCCAAAGTATGGAACGCCTCTGTTTACAAGAACCTCGTTTACCGTACAAGTTCAATATCACAGAAAGTGAAAAATGGATAAAGAACTTCTGGTATTTACTTACAAAGCAATATCACTCAGCAATGAAATCTATGTCATCAGGCCGTTAGCAGCACAATGAGTGGATTCAGGTATGATGATTCTAACTGAAATAAGTCACACAGAAAAAGAAACATCATAAGATATCACTAATACACGGAATGTAAACTTGGCTACACAGGAACTGAATTACAGAACAGAACAGGGTCTCAAATTTAGAAAACCAACTTATGCTTGCTTAAGGGGAAAGGTGAGTTGGGGTGCTGCATAAAACCAGAGATTGAAATGAGCACAGATAAAGTTCCATAAGCCAAATATGGAATAGACAAGAGCTACTCCTTGCTCAACGAAATGGACTCAACACCGCATATTAAATGCCTAAGAATGTACCTGAATAGTAAGTATCTTAAAACCTATGGTTTGCTATGTCTCCGAAAGAGAATCAAGCATGTGTACAGGGGCATAAACGCAGCAGTGATAGGATTGGAGAGGTTCGGTGAGCAAATGAAGACCCTTTGAAGTCATATTGCATGGTACCCATTCCACGGGTTTCAACTACCCAGGTTTAAGGTATTCTTCATTCAGCTAAAACATGCATGTGTAACGTAGAGTATGATCAACCATGTGATCGGGAGATGTGTTCAAATATGTCTCAGTTTTCGTACCCTGGTACTCGGGCGCAACATTCCAGATGCTTTACTAACACTCTCCCGACATGGAGAGTCAGTCTCTTTAACTTCCTGTTTGGCCCAGTTTGCAATTTCTGCGGAAGATGAACAGGAATAGCGAGAACCAATGAGAGACTAGCTGGAGGTGTCTGGACGGGCAAATTTAACTCTCATTTCCCACCAGGAAGAGGAATTAACCAAAGGCTCAGCGTGCCGTGCCGGAACCAGATTAGGGCCTGAAGCCATCCTGCGGTGTTGCGGGCAGGTCACAAGAAAGCGAGTTGAAGAAAGGAGCTCAGGGGCACTGTAATTCACAAACCTGCAGAGTTATAAATGACAGCTATCATCCAAAAATATACTGAAGTAAGGCTGCCAAGAGGACTTGAAAGCGGGGCAGAATTGCAGGAAACCGATTTCAGGAGGTAGACTGGAATTGCATTGAAAGCATAGGAAAAGAGGCAGAACGTCCACAATGATGCACTTGGCCAAAAAGGGCGTATGCGTTTCTTCCTGAATATATTCAGGAAAAAACGCATACGCCCTTTTTGGCCAACCAAGCAAACTTGCAAAGGAAATCTGCACTACAATGAAGTCTCACTTCCCCCCGGTCAAAAGGGCCATCTGAAAAAAGTGTAAAATCCAGAAAGGCAGGACAGGCCATGGAGAACTGGGAGCCTTGTTATGCTGATGGGCGGGATGTAAATTGCCAACAGACACTCGGGAGAAGTGTATGGTGTTTCCTGAAACATCTAAAAAACAAAGCAACAGAGCCTAGGGCACTTCCACTTATGGTCCTATAGCTTAGGGAAATTAAAATCAAAGAGACACAGCCACCCCAAAGTTTGGAACTCCTCTCTTTACAAGAATCTCGTTTAACCTACAAGTTCAATATCACAGAAAGTGAAAAATGGATAAAGAACTTGTGGTATTTACTTACAAAGCAATATCACTCAGCAATGAAATCTGTGTCATCAGGCCCTTAGCAGCATAATGAGTGGATTCAGGTATGATGATTCTAACTGAAATAAGTCACACAGAAAATGAAACATCATAAGATATCACTAATACACGGAATGTAAACTTGGCTACACAGGAACTGAATTACAGAACAGAACAGGGTCTCAAATTTAGAAAACCAACTTATGCTTGCTTAAGGGGAAAGGTGAGTTGGGGTGCTGCATAAAAGCAGAGATTGAAATGAGCACAGATAAAGTTCCTTAAGCCAAATATGGAATAGACAACAGCTACTCCTTGCTCAACGAAATGGACTCAACACCGCATATTAAACGCCTAAGAATGTAACTGACTAGTAAGTATCTTAAAACGTATGGATGGCTATGTCTCCGAAAGAGAATCAAGCATGTGTACAGGGGCATAAACGCAGCAGTGATAGGATTGGAGAGGTTCGGTGAGCAAATGAAGACCCTTTGAAGTCATATTGCATGGTACCCAATACACGGATCTCAACTCTCCAGGTTTAAGGTATTCTTCCTTCAGCTAAAACATGCATGTGGAACCCAGAGTATGATCAACCATGTGATCGGGAGACGTGTTCAAAAATGTCTCAGTTTTCGTACCCTGGTACTCGGGTGCAACATTCCAGATGCTTTACTAACACTCTCCCGACTTGGAGAGTCAGTCCCTTTAACCTCCTGTTTGGCCCAGTTTGCAATTTCTGCGGAAGATGAACAGGAATAGCGAGAACCAATGAGAGACTAGCTGGAGGTGTCTGGACGGGCAAATTTAACTCTCATTTCCCACCAGGAAGAGAAATTAACCAAAAGCTCAGCGTGCCGTGCCGGAACCAGATTAGGGCCTGAAGCCAGACTGCGGTGTTGCGGCCAGGTCACAAGAAAGCGAGTTGAGAAAGGAGTTCAGGGGCACTGTAATTCACAAACCTGCAGAGTTATAAATGACAGCTATCGTCCAAAAATATACTGAAGTAAGGCTGCCAAGAGGACTTGAAAGCAGGGCAGAATTGCAGGAAACCGATTTCAGGAGGTAGACTGGAATTGCATTGAAAGCATAGGAAAAGAGGCAGAACGTCCACAATGATGCACTTGGCCAAAAAGTGCGTATGCGTTTTCTCCTGAATATATTCAGGAAAAAACGCATACGCTCTTTTTGGCCAACCAAGCAAACTTGCAAAGGAAATCTGCACTACAATGAAGTCTCACTTCCCCCCGGTCAAAAGGGCCATCTGAAAAATGTGTAAAATCCAGAAAGGCAGGACAGGCCATGGAGAACTGGGAGCCTTGTTATGCTGATGGGCGGGATGTAAATTGCCAACAGACACCTGGGAGAAGCGTATGGTGTTTCCTGAAACATCTAAAAAACAAAGCAACAGAGCCTAGGGCACTTCCACTTATGGTCCTATAGCTTAGGGAAATTAAAATCAAAAAGACACAGCCACCCCAAAGTATGGAACGCCTCTGTTTACAAGAACCTCGTTTACCGTACAAGTTCAATATCACAGAAAGTGAAAAATGGATAAAGAACTTCTGGTATTTACGTACAATGCAGTATCACTCAGCAATGAAATCTATGTCATCAGGCCGTTAGCAGCACAATGACTGGATTCAGGTATGATGATTCTAACTGAAATAAGTCACAGAGAAAAAGAAACATCATAAGATATCAGTAATACACGGAATGTAAACTTGGCTACACAGGAACTGAATTACAGAACAGAACAGGGTCTCAAATTTAGAAAACCAACTTATGCTTGCTTAAGGGGAAAGGTGAGTTGGGGTGCTGCATAAAAGCAGAGATTGAAATGAGCACAGATAAAGTTCCATAAGCCAAATATGGAATAGACAAGAGCTACTCCTTGCTCAACGAAATGGACTCAACACCGCATATTAAATGCCTAAGAATGTACCTGAATAGTAAGTATCTTAAAACCTATGGTTTGCTATGTCTCCGAAAGAGAATCAAGCATGTGTACAGGGGCATAAACGCAGCAGTGATAGGATTGGAGAGGTTCGGTGAGCAAATGAAGACCCTTTGAAGTCATATTGCATGGTACCCATTCCACGGGTTTCAACTACCCAGGTTTAAGGTATTCTTCATTCAGCTAAAACATGCATGTGTAACGTAGAGTATGATCAACCATGTGATCGGGAGACGTGTTCAAATATGTCTCAGTTTTCGTACCCTGGTACTCGGGCGCAACATTCCAGATGCTTTACTAACACTCTCCCGACATGGAGAGTCAGTCTCTTTAACTTCCTCTTTGGCCCAGTTTGCAATTTCTGCGGAAGATGAACAGGAATAGCGAGAACCAATGAGAGACTAGCTGGAGGTGTCTGGACGGGCAAATTTAACTCTCATTTCCCACCAGGAAGAGGAATTAACCAAAGGCTCAGCGTGCCGTGCCGGAACCAGATTAGGGCCTGAAGCCATCCTGCGGTGTTGCGGCCAGCTCACAAGAAAGCGAGTTGAAGAAAGGAGCTCAGGGGCACTGTAATTCACAAACCTGCAGAGTTATAAATGACAGCTATTGTCCAAAAATATATTGAAGTAAGGCTGCCAAGAGGACTTGAAAGCGGGGCAGAATTGCAGGAAGCCGATTTCAGGAGGTAGACTGGAATTGCATTGAAAGCATAAGAAAAGAGGCAGAACGTCCACAATGATGCACTTGGCCAAAAAGGGCGTATGCGTTTTTTCCTGAATATATTCAGGAAAAAACGCATACGCCCTTTTTGGCCAACCAAGCAAACTTGCAAAGGAAATCTGCACTATAATGAAGTCTCACTTCCCCCCGGTCAAAAGGGCCATCTGAAAAAAGTGTAAATTCCAGAAAGGCAGGACAGGCCATGGAGAACTGGGAACCTTGTTATGCTGATGGGCGGGATGTAAATTGCCAACAGACACTCTGGGAGAAGTGTATGGTGTTTCCTGAAACATCTAAAAAACAAAGCAACAGAGCCTAGGGCACTTCCACTTATGGTCCTATAGCTTAGGGAAATTAAAATCAAAAAGACAAAACCACCCCAAAGTTTGGGACGCCTCTGTTTACAAGAACCTCGTTTACCGTACAAGTTCAATATCACAGAAAGTGAAAAATGGATAAAGAACTTGTGGTACTTACGTACAATGCAGTATCACTCAGCAATGAAATCTATGTCATCAGGCCCGTAGCAGCATAATGAGTGGATTCAGGTACGATGATTCTAACTGAAATAAGTCACACAGAAAAAGAAACATCATAAGATATCAGTAATACACGGAATGTAAACTTGGCTTCACAGGAACTGAATTACACAACAGAACAGGGTCTCAAATTTAGAAAACCAACTTATGCTTGCTTAAGGGGAAAGGTGAGTTGGGGTGCTGCATAAAACCAGAGATTGAAATGAGCACAGATAAAGTTCCTTAAGCCAAATACGGAATAGACAAGAGCTACTCCTTGCTCAACGAAATGGACTCAACACCGCATATTAAACGACTAAGAATGTACCTGACTAGTAAGTATCTTAAAACCTATGGATTGCTATGTCTCCGAAAGAGAATCAAGCATGTGTACAGGGGCATAAACGCAGCAGTGATAGGATTGGAGAGGTTCGGTGAGCAAATGAAGACCCTTTGAAGTCATATTGCATGGTACCCATTCCAAGGGTTTCAACTACCCAGGTTTAAGGTATTCTTCCTTCAGCTAAAACATGCACGTGGAACCTAGAGTATGATCAACCATGTGATCGGGAGACGTCTTCAAATATGTCTCAGATTTCGTACCCTGGTTCTCGGGTGCAACATTCCAGACGCTTTACTAACACTCTCCCGACATGGAGAGTCAGTCCCTTTAACCTCCTGTTTGGCCCAGTTTGCAATTTCTGCGGAAGATGAACAGGAATAGCGAGAACCAATGAGAGACTAGCTGGAGGTGTCTGGACGGGCAAATTTAACTCTCATTTCCCACCAGGAAGAGGAAATAACCAAAGGCTCAGCGTGCCGTGCCGGAACCAGATTAGGGCCTGAAGCCATCCTGCGGTGTTGCGGCCAGCTCACAAGAAAGCGAGTTGAAGAAAGGAGCTCAGGGGCACTGTAATTCACAAACCTGCAGAGTTATAAATGACAGCTATCGTCCAAAAATATACTGAAGTAAGGCTGCCAAGAGGACTTGAAAGCGGGGCAGAATTGCAGGAGACCGATTTCAGGAGGTAGACTGGAATTGCATTGAAAGCATAGGAAAAGAGGCAGAACGTCCACAATGATGCACTTGGCCAAAAAGGGCGTATGCGTTTTTTCCTGAATATATTCAGGAAAAAACGCATACGCCCTTTTTGGCCAACCAAGCAAGCTTGCAAAGGAAATCTGCACTACAATGAAGTCTCAATTCCCCCCGGTCAAAAGGGCCATCTGAAAAAAGTGTAAAATCCAGAAAGGCAGGACAGGCCATGGAGAACTGGGAGCCTTGTTATGCTGATGGGCGGGATGTAAATTGCCAACAGACACTCGGGAGAAGTGTATGGTGTTTCCTAAAACATCCAGAAAACAAAGCAACAGAGCCTAAGGCACTTCCACTTATGGTCCTATAGCTTAGGGAAATTAAAATCAAAAAGACACAACCACCCCAAAGTTTGGGACGCCTCTGTTTACAAGAACCTCGTTTACCATACAAGTTCAATATCACAGAAAGTGAAAAATGGATAAAGAACTTGTGGTACTTATGTACAATGAAGTATCACTCAGCAATGAAATCTATGTCATCAGGCCCGTAGCAGCATAATGAGTGGATTCAGGTACGATGATTCTAACTGAAATAAGTCACACAGAAAAAGAAACATCATAAGATATCACTAATACACGGAATGTAAACTTGGCTACACAGGAACTGAATTCCAAAACAGAACAGGGTCTCAAATTTAGAAAACCAACTTATGCTTGCTTAAGGGGAAAGGTGAATTGGGGTGCTGCATAAAACCAGAGATTGAAATGAGCACAGATAAAGTTCCTTAAGCCAAATATGGAATAGACAACAGCTACTCCTTGCTCAACGAAATGGACTCAACACCGGATATTAAACGCCTAAGAATGTACCTGACTAGTAAGTATCTTAAAACCTATAGATTGCTATGTCTCCGAAAGAGAATCAAGCATGTGTACAGGGGCATAAACGCAGCAGTGATAGGATTGGAGAGGTTCGGTGAGCAAATGAAGACCCTTTGAAGTCATATTGTATGGTACCCATTCCACGGGTTTCAAATACCCAGGTTTAAGGTATTCTTCCTTCAGCTAAAATATGCATGTGGAACCCAGAGTATGATCAACCGTGTGAACGGGAGACGTGTTCAAATATGTCTCTGTTTTCCTCCCCGGGTACTCGGATGCAACATTCCAGACGCTTTACTAACACTCTCCCGACTTGGAGAGTCAGTCCCTTTAACCTCCTGTTTGGCCCAGTTTGCAATTTCTGCGGAAGATGAACAGGAATAGCGAGAACCAATGAGAGACTAGCTGGAGGTGTCTGGACGGGCAAATTTAACTCTCATTTCCCACCAGGAAGAGGAATTAACCAAAGGCTCAGCGTGCCGTGCCGGAACCAGATTAGGGCCTGAAGCCATCCTGCGGTGTTGCGGCCAGGTCACAAGAAAACCAGTTGAAGAAAGGAGCTCAGGGGCACTGTAATTCACAAACCTGCAGAGTTATAATTGACAGCTATCGTCCAAAAATATACTGAAGTAAGGCTGCCAAGAGGACTTGAAAGCGGGGCAGAATTGCAGGAAACCGATTTCAGGAGGTAGACTGGAATTGCATTGAAAGCATAGGAAAAGAGGCAGAACGTCCACAATGATGCACTTGGGCAAAAAGGGCGTATGCGTTTTTTCCTGAATATATTCAGGAAAAAACGCATACGCCCTTTTTGGCCAACCAAGCAAGCTTGCAAAGGAAATCTGCACTACAATGAAGTCTCAATTCCCCCCGGTCAAAAGGGCCATCTGAAAAAAGTGTAAAATCCAGAAAGGCAGGACAGGCCATGGAGAACTGGGAGCCTTGTTATGCTTATGGGCGGGATGTAAATTGCCAACAGACACTCGGGAGAAGTGTATGGTGTTTCCTAAAACATCCAGAAAACAAAGCAACAGAGCCTACGGCACTTCCACTTATGGTCCTATAGCTTCGGGAAATTAAAATCAAAAAAACACAGCCACCCCAAAGTTTGGGACGCCTCTGTTTACAAGAACCTCGTTTACCGTAGAAGTTCAATATCATAGAAAGTGAAAAATGGATAAAAAACTTGTGGTACTTATGTACAATGAAGTATCACTCAGCAATGAAATCTATGTCATCAGGCCAGTAGCAGCATAATGAGTGGATTCAGGTACGATGATTCTAACTGAAATAACTCACACAGAAAAAGAAACATCATAAGATATCACTAATACACGGAATGTAAACTTGGCTACACAGGAACTGAATTCCAAAACAGAACAGGTTCTCAAATGTAGAAAACCAACTTATGCTTGCTTAAGGGGAAAGGTGAGTTGGGGTGCTGCATAAAACCAGAGATTGAAATGAGCACAGATAAAGTTCCTTAAGCCAAATATGGAATAGACAACAGCTACTCCTTGCTCAACGAAATGGACTCAACACCGCATATTAAACGCCTAAGAATGTACCTGACTAGTAAGTATCTTAAAACCTATGGATTGCTATGTCTCCGAAAGAGAATCAAGCATGTGTACAGGGGCATAAACGCAGCAGTGATAGGATTGGAGAGGTTCGGTAAGCAAATGAAGACCCTTTGAAGTCATATTGCATGGTACCCATTCCACGGGTTTCAAATACCCAGGTTTAAGGTATTCTTCCTTCAGCTAAAATATGCATGTGGAACCCAGAGTATGATCAACCGTGTGAACGGGAGACGTGTTCAAATATGTCTCAGTTTTCCTCCCCTGGTACTCGGGTGCAACATTCCAGATGCTTTACTAACACTCTCCCCAATTGGAGAGTCAGCGCCTTTAACCTCCTGTTTGGCCCAGTTTGCAATTTCTGCGGAAGATGAACAGGAATAGGGAGAACCAATGAGAGACTAGCTGGAGGTGTCTGGACGGGCAAATTTAACTCTCATTTCCCACCAGGAAGAGGAAATAACCAAAGGCTCAGCGTGCCGTGCCGGAACAAGATTAGGGCCTGAAGCCATCCTGCGGTGTTGCGGCCAGCTCACAAGAAAGCGAGTTGAAGAAAGGAGCTCAGGGGCACTGTAATTCACAAACCTGCAGAGTTATAAATGACAGCTATCGTCCAAAAATATACTGAAGTAAGGCTGCCAAGAGGACTTGAAAGTGGGGCAGAATTGCAGGAAACCGATTTCAGGAGGTAGACTGGAATTGCATTGAAAGCATAGGAAAAGAGGCAGAACGTCCACAATGATGCACCTGGCCAAAAAGGGCGTAGGCGTTTTTTCCTGAATATATTCAGAAAAAAACGCATACGCCCTTTTTGGCCAACCAAGCAAGCTTGCAAAGGAAATCGGCACTACAATGAAGTCTCACTTCCCCCCGTCAAAAGGGCCATCTGAAAAAAGTGTAAAATCCAGAAAGGCAGGACAGGCCATGGAGAACTGGGAGCCTTGTTATGCTGATGGGCGGGATGTAAATTGCCAACAGCCACTCGGAGAAGTGTATGGTGTTTCCTGAAACATCTAAAAAACAAAGCAACAGAGCCTAGGGCACTTCCACTTATGGTCCTATAGCTTAGGGAAATTAAAATCAAAAAGACACAGCCACCCCAAAGTTTGGGACACCTCTGTTTACAAGAACCTCGTTTACCGTACAAGTTCAATATCACAGAAAGTGAAAAATGGATAAAGAACTTGTGGTACTTACGTACAATGCAGTATCACTCAGCAATGAAATCTATGTCATCAGGCCCGTAGCAGCATAATGAGTGGATTCAGGTACGATGATTCTAACTGAAGTAAGTCACACAGAAAAACAAACATCATAAGATATCAGTAATACACGGAATGTAAACTTGGCTACTCAGGAACTGAATTACAGAACAGAACAAGGTCTCAAATTTAGAAAACCAACTTATGCTTGCTTAAGGGGAAAGGTGAGTTGGGGTGCTGCATAAAACCAGAGATTGAAATGAGCACAGATAAAGTTCCTTAAGCCAAATATGGAATAGACAAGAGCTACTCCTTGCTCAACGAAATGGACTCAACACCCCATATTAAAAACCTAAGAATATACCTGACTAGTAAGAATCTTAAAACGTATGGACGGCTATGTCTGAAAGAGAATCAAGCGTGTGTACAGGGGCATCAACGCAGCAGTGATAGGATTGGAGAGGTTCGGTGAGCAAATGAAGACCCTTTGAAGTCATATTGCATGGTACCCATTACACGGGTCTCAACTCTCCAGGTTTAAGGTATTCTTCCTTCAGCTAAAACATGCATGTGGAACCCAGAGTATGATCAACCGTGTGAACAGGAGACGTGTTCAAATATGTCTCAGTTTTCCTCCCCTGGTACTCGGGTGCAACATTCCAGACGCTTTACTAACACTCTCCCGACTTGGAGAGTCAGCGCCTTTAACCTCCTGTTTGGCCCAGTTTGCAATTTCTGCGGAAGATGAACAGGAATAGCGAGAACCAATGAGAGATTAGCTGGAGGTGTCTGGACGGGCAAATTTAACTCTCATTTCCCACCAGGAAGAGGAAATAACCAAAGGATCAGCGTGCCGTGCCGGAACCAGATTAGGGCCTGAAGCCATCCTGCGGTGTTGCGGCCAGCTCACAAGAAAGCGAGTTGAAGAAAGGAGTTCAGGGGCACTGTAGTTCACAAACCTGCAGAGTTACAAATGACAGGTATCGTCCAAAAATATACTGAAGTAAGGCTGCCAAGAGGACTTGAAAGCGGGGCAGAATTGCAGGAAACCGATTTCAGGAGGTAGACTGGAATTGCATTGAAAGTATAGGTAAAGAGGCAGAACGTCCACAATGATGCACTTGGCCGAAAAGGGCGTATGCATTTTTTCCTGAATATATTCAGGAAAAAACGCATACGCCCTTTTTGGCCAACCAAGCAAACTTGCAAAGGAAATCTGCACTACAATGAAGTCTCACTTCCCCCCGGTCAAAAGGGCCATCTGAAAAAAGTGTAAAATCCAGAAAGGCAGGACAGGCCATGGAGAACTGGGAGACTTGTTATGCTGATGGGCGGGATGTAAATTGCCAACAGACAACGGGGAGAAGTGTATGGTGTTTCCTGAAACATCTAAAAAACAAAGCAACAGAGCCTAGGGCACTTCCACTTATGGTCCTATAGCTTAGGGAAATTAAATTCAAAAAGACACAGCCACCCCAAAGTATGGAACGCCTCTGTTTACAAGAACCTCGTTTACCGTACAAGTTCAATATCACAGAAAGTGAAAAATGGATAAAGAACTTCTGGTATTTACTTACAAAACAATATCACTCAGCAATGAAATCTATGTCATCAGGCCGTTAGCAGCACAATGAGTGGATTCAGGTATGATGATTCTAACTGAAATAAGTCACACAGAAAAAGAAACATCATAAGATATCAGTAATACACGGAATGTAAACTTGGCTACACAGGAACTGAATTACAGAACAGAACAGGGTCTCAAATTTAGAAAACCAACTTATGCTTGCTTAAGGGGAAAGGTGAGTTGGGGTGCTGCATAAAAGCAGAGATTGAAATGAGCACAGATAAAGTTCCATAAGCCAAATATGGAATAGACAAGAGCTACTCCTTGCTCAACGAAATGGACTCAACACCGCATATTAAATGCCTAAGAATGTACCTGAATAGTAAGTATCTTAAAACCTATGGTTTGCTATGTCTCCGAAAGAGAATCAAGCATGTGTACAGGGGCATAAACGCAGCAGTGATAGGATTGGAGAGGTTCGGTGAGCAAATGAAGACCCTTTGAAGTCATATTGCATGGTACCCATTCCACGGGTTTCAACTACCCAGGTTTAAGGTATTCTTCATTCAGCTAAAACATGCATGTGTAACGTAGAGTATGATCAACCATGTGATCGGGAGACGTGTTCAAATATGTCTCAGTTTTCGTACCCTGGTACTCGGGCGCAACATTCCAGATGCTTTACTAACACTCTCCCGACATGGAGAGTCAGTCTCTTTAACTTCCTCTTTGGCCCAGTTTGCAATTTCTGCGGAAGATGAACAGGAATAGCGAGAACCAATGAGAGACTAGCTGGAGGTGTCTGGACGGGCAAATTTAACTCTCATTTCCCACCAGGAAGAGGAATTAACCAAAGGCTCAGCGTGCCGTGCCGGAACCAGATTAGGGCCTGAAGCCATCCTGCGGTGTTGCGGCCAGCTCACAAGAAAGCGAGTTGAAGAAAGGAGCTCAGGGGCACTGTAATTCACAAACCTGCAGAGTTATAAATGACAGCTATTGTCCAAAAATATATTGAAGTAAGGCTGCCAAGAGGACTTGAAAGCGGGGCAGAATTGCAGGAAGCCGATTTCAGGAGGTAGACTGGAATTGCATTGAAAGCATAAGAAAAGAGGCAGAACGTCCACAATGATGCACTTGGCCAAAAAGGGCGTATGCGTTTTTTCCTGAATATATTCAGGAAAAAACGCATACGCCCTTTTTGGCCAACCAAGCAAACTTGCAAAGGAAATCTGCACTATAATGAAGTCTCACTTCCCCCCGGTCAAAAGGGCCATCTGAAAAAAGTGTAAATTCCAGAAAGGCAGGACAGGCCATGGAGAACTGGGAACCTTGTTATGCTGATGGGCGGGATGTAAATTGCCAACAGACACTCTGGGAGAAGTGTATGGTGTTTCCTGAAACATCTAAAAAACAAAGCAACAGAGCCTAGGGCACTTCCACTTATGGTCCTATAGCTTAGGGAAATTAAAATCAAAAAGACACAACCACCCCAAAGTTTGGGACGCCTCTGTTTACAAGAACCTCGTTTACCGTACAAGTTCAATATCACAGAAAGTGAAAAATGGATAAAGAACTTGTGGTACTTACGTACAATGCAGTATCACTCAGCAATGAAATCTATGTCATCAGGCCCGTAGCAGCATAATGAGTGGATTCAGGTACGATGATTCTAACTGAAATAAGTCACACAGAAAAAGAAACATCATAAGATATCAGTAATACACGGAATGTAAACTTGGCTTCACAGGAACTGAATTACACAACAGAACAGGGTCTCAAATTTAGAAAACCAACTTATGCTTGCTTAAGGGGAAAGGTGAGTTGGGGTGCTGCATAAAACCAGAGATTGAAATGAGCACAGATAAAGTTCCTTAAGCCAAATACGGAATAGACAAGAGCTACTCCTTGCTCAACGAAATGGACTCAACACCGCATATTAAACGACTAAGAATGTACCTGACTAGTAAGTATCTTAAAACCTATGGATTGCTATGTCTCCGAAAGAGAATCAAGCATGTGTACAGGGGCATAAACGCAGCAGTGATAGGATTGGAGAGGTTCGGTGAGCAAATGAAGACCCTTTGAAGTCATATTGCATGGTACCCATTCCAAGGGTTTCAACTACCCAGGTTTAAGGTATTCTTCCTTCAGCTAAAACATGCACGTGGAACCTAGAGTATGATCAACCATGTGATCGGGAGATGTCTTCAAATATGTCTCAGATTTCGTACCCTGGTTCTCGGGTGCAACATTCCAGACGCTTTACTAACACTCTCCCGACATGGAGAGTCAGTCCCTTTAACCTCCTGTTTGGCCCAGTTTGCAATTTCTGCGGAAGATGAACAGGAATAGCGAGAACCAATGAGAGACTAGCTGGAGGTGTCTGGACGGGCAAATTTAACTCTCATTTCCCACCAGGAAGAGGAAATAACCAAAGGCTCAGCGTGCCGTGCCGGAACCAGATTAGGGCCTGAAGCCATCCTGCGGTGTTGCGGCCAGCTCACAAGAAAGCGAGTTGAAGAAAGGAGCTCAGGGGCACTGTAATTCACAAACCTGCAGAGTTATAAATGACAGCTATCGTCCAAAAATATACTGAAGTAAGGCTGCCAAGAGGACTTGAAAGCGGGGCAGAATTGCAGGAGACCGATTTCAGGAGGTAGACTGGAATTGCATTGAAAGCATAGGAAAAGAGGCAGAACGTCCACAATGATGCACTTGGCCAAAAAGGGCGTATGCGTTTTTTCCTGAATATATTCAGGAAAAAACGCATACGCCCTTTTTGGCCAACCAAGCAAGCTTGCAAAGGAAATCTGCACTACAATGAAGTCTCAATTCCCCCCGGTCAAAAGGGCCATCTGAAAAAAGTGTAAAATCCAGAAAGGCAGGACAGGCCATGGAGAACTGGGAGCCTTGTTATGCTGATGGGCGGGATGTAAATTGCCAACAGACACTCGGGAGAAGTGTATGGTGTTTCCTAAAACATCCAGAAAACAAAGCAACAGAGCCTAAGGCACTTCCACTTATGGTCCTATAGCTTAGGGAAATTAAAATCAAAAAGACACAACCACCCCAAAGTTCGGGACGCCTCTGTTTACAAGAACCTCGTTTACCATACAAGTTCAATATCACAGAAAGTGAAAAATGGATAAAGAACTTGTGGTACTTATGTACAATGAAGTATCACTCAGCAATGAAATCTATGTCATCAGGCCCGTAGCAGCATAATGAGTGGATTCAGGTACGATGATTCTAACTGAAATAAGTCACACAGAAAAAGAAACATCATAAGATATCACTAATACACGGAATGTAAACTTGGCTACACAGGAACTGAATTCCAAAACAGAACAGGGTCTCAAATTTAGAAAACCAACTTATGCTTGCTTAAGGGGAAAGGTGAATTGGGGTGCTGCATAAAACCAGAGATTGAAATGAGCACAGATAAAGTTCCTTAAGCCAAATATGGAATAGACAACAGCTACTCCTTGCTCAACGAAATGGACTCAACACCGGATATTAAACGCCTAAGAATGTACCTGACTAGTAAGTATCTTAAAACCTATAGATTGCTATGTCTCCGAAAGAGAATCAAGCATGTGTACAGGGGCATAAACGCAGCAGTGATAGGATTGGAGAGGTTCGGTGAGCAAATGAAGACCCTTTGAAGTCATATTGTATGGTACCCATTCCACGGGTTTCAAATACCCAGGTTTAAGGTATTCTTCCTTCAGCTAAAATATGCATGTGGAACCCAGAGTATGATCAACCGTGTGAACGGGAGACGTGTTCAAATATGTCTCTGTTTTCCTCCCCGGGTACTCGGATGCAACATTCCAGACGCTTTACTAACACTCTCCCGACTTGGAGAGTCAGTCCCTTTAACCTCCTGTTTGGCCCAGTTTGCAATTTCTGCGGAAGATGAACAGGAATAGCGAGAACCAATGAGAGACTAGCTGGAGGTGTCTGGACGGGCAAATTTAACTCTCATTTCCCACCAGGAAGAGGAATTAACCAAAGGCTCAGCGTGCCGTGCCGGAACCAGATTAGGGCCTGAAGCCATCCTGCGGTGTTGCGGCCAGGTCACAAGAAAACCAGTTGAAGAAAGGAGCTCAGGGGCACTGTAATTCACAAACCTGCAGAGTTATAATTGACAGCTATCGTCCAAAAATATACTGAAGTAAGGCTGCCAAGAGGACTTGAAAGCGGGGCAGAATTGCAGGAAACCGATTTCAGGAGGTAGACTGGAATTGCATTGAAAGCATAGGAAAAGAGGCAGAACGTCCACAATGATGCACTTGGGCAAAAAGGGCGTATGCGTTTTTTCCTGAATATATTCAGGAAAAAACGCATACGCCCTTTTTGGCCAACCAAGCAAGCTTGCAAAGGAAATCTGCACTACAATGAAGTCTCAATTCCCCCCGGTCAAAAGGGCCATCTGAAAAAAGTGTAAAATCCAGAAAGGCAGGACAGGCCATGGAGAACTGGGAGCCTTGTTATGCTTATGGGCGGGATGTAAATTGCCAACAGACACTCGGGAGAAGTGTATGGTGTTTCCTAAAACATCCAGAAAACAAAGCAACAGAGCCTACGGCACTTCCACTTATGGTCCTATAGCTTCGGGAAATTAAAATCAAAAAAACACAGCCACCCCAAAGTTTGGGACGCCTCTGTTTACAAGAACCTCGTTTACCGTAGAAGTTCAATATCATAGAAAGTGAAAAATGGATAAAAAACTTGTGGTACTTATGTACAATGAAGTATCACTCAGCAATGAAATCTATGTCATCAGGCCAGTAGCAGCATAATGAGTGGATTCAGGTACGATGATTCTAACTGAAATAACTCACACAGAAAAAGAAACATCATAAGATATCACTAATACACGGAATGTAAACTTGGCTACACAGGAACTGAATTCCAAAACAGAACAGGTTCTCAAATGTAGAAAACCAACTTATGCTTGCTTAAGGGGAAAGGTGAGTTGGGGTGCTGCATAAAACCAGAGATTGAAATGAGCACAGATAAAGTTCCTTAAGCCAAATATGGAATAGACAACAGCTACTCCTTGCTCAACGAAATGGACTCAACACCGCATATTAAATGCCTAAGAATGTACCTGACTAGTAAGTATCTTAAAACCTATGGATTGCTATGTCTCCGAAAGAGAATCAAGCATGTGTACAGGGGCATAAACGCAGCAGTGATAGGATTGGAGAGGTTCGGTAAGCAAATGAAGACCCTTTGAAGTCATATTGCATGGTACCCATTCCACGGGTTTCAAATACCCAGGTTTAAGGTATTCTTCCTTCAGCTAAAATATGCATGTGGAACCCAGAGTATGATCAACCGTGTGAACGGGAGACGTGTTCAAATATGTCTCAGTTTTCCTCCCCTGGTACTCGGGTGCAACATTCCAGATGCTTTACTAACACTCTCCCCAATTGGAGAGTCAGCGCCTTTAACCTCCTGTTTGGCCCAGTTTGCAATTTCTGCGGAAGATGAACAGGAATAGGGAGAACCAATGAGAGACTAGCTGGAGGTGTCTGGACGGGCAAATTTAACTCTCATTTCCCACCAGGAAGAGGAAATAACCAAAGGCTCAGCGTGCCGTGCCGGAACAAGATTAGGGCCTGAAGCCATCCTGCGGTGTTGCGGCCAGCTCACAAGAAAGCGAGTTGAAGAAAGGAGCTCAGGGGCACTGTAATTCACAAACCTGCAGAGTTATAAATGACAGCTATCGTCCAAAAATATACTGAAGTAAGGCTGCCAAGAGGACTTGAAAGTGGGGCAGAATTGCAGGAAACCGATTTCAGGAGGTAGACTGGAATTGCATTGAAAGCATAGGAAAAGAGGCAGAACGTCCACAATGATGCACTTGGCCAAAAAGGGCGTATGCGTTTTTTCCTGAATATATTCAGAAAAAAACGCATACGCCCTTTTTGGCCAACCAAGCAAGCTTGCAAAGGAAATCGGCACTACAATGAAGTCTCACTTCCCCCCGTCAAAAGGGCCATCTGAAAAAAGTGTAAAATCCAGAAAGGCAGGACAGGCCATGGAGAACTGGGAGCCTTGTTATGCTGATGGGCGGGATGTAAATTGCCAACAGCCACTCGGAGAAGTGTATGGTGTTTCCTGAAACATCTAAAAAACAAAGCAACAGAGCCTAGGGCACTTCCACTTATGGTCCTATAGCTTAGGGAAATTAAAATCAAAAAGACACAGCCACCCCAAAGTTTGGGACACCTCTGTTTACAAGAACCTCGTTTACCGTACAAGTTCAATATCACAGAAAGTGAAAAATGGATAAAGAACTTGTGGTACTTACGTACAATGCAGTATCACTCAGCAATGAAATCTATGTCATCAGGCCCGTAGCAGCATAATGAGTGGATTCAGGTACGATGATTCTAACTGAAGTAAGTCACACAGAAAAACAAACATCATAAGATATCAGTAATACACGGAATGTAAACTTGGCTACTCAGGAACTGAATTACAGAACAGAACAAGGTCTCAAATTTAGAAAACCAACTTATGCTTGCTTAAGGGGAAAGGTGAGTTGGGGTGCTGCATAAAACCAGAGATTGAAATGAGCACAGATAAAGTTCCTTAAGCCAAATATGGAATAGACAAGAGCTACTCCTTGCTCAACGAAATGGACTCAACACCCCATATTAAAAACCTAAGAATATACCTGACTAGTAAGAATCTTAAAACGTATGGACGGCTATGTCTGAAAGAGAATCAAGCGTGTGTACAGGGGCATCAACGCAGCAGTGATAGGATTGGAGAGGTTCGGTGAGCAAATGAAGACCCTTTGAAGTCATATTGCATGGTACCCATTACACGGGTCTCAACTCTCCAGGTTTAAGGTATTCTTCCTTCAGCTAAAACATGCATGTGGAACCCAGAGTATGATCAACCGTGTGAACAGGAGACGTGTTCAAATATGTCTCAGTTTTCCTCCCCTGGTACTCGGGTGCAACATTCCAGACGCTTTACTAACACTCTCCCGACTTGGAGAGTCAGCGCCTTTAACCTCCTGTTTGGCCCAGTTTGCAATTTCTGCGGAAGATGAACAGGAATAGCGAGAACCAATGAGAGATTAGCTGGAGGTGTCTGGACGGGCAAATTTAACTCTCATTTCCCACCAGGAAGAGGAAATAACCAAAGGATCAGCGTGCCGTGCCGGAACCAGATTAGGGCCTGAAGCCATCCTGCGGTGTTGCGGCCAGCTCACAAGAAAGCGAGTTGAAGAAAGGAGTTCAGGGGCACTGTAGTTCACAAACCTGCAGAGTTACAAATGACAGGTATCGTCCAAAAATATACTGAAGTAAGGCTGCCAAGAGGACTTGAAAGCGGGGCAGAATTGCAGGAAACCGATTTCAGGAGGTAGACTGGAATTGCATTGAAAGTATAGGTAAAGAGGCAGAACGTCCACAATGATGCACTTGGCCGAAAAGGGCGTATGCATTTTTTCCTGAATATATTCAGGAAAAAACGCATACGCCCTTTTTGGCCAACCAAGCAAACTTGCAAAGGAAATCTGCACTACAATGAAGTCTCACTTCCCCCCGGTCAAAAGGGCCATCTGAAAAAGTGTAAAATCCAGAAAGGCAGGACAGGCCATGGAGAACTGGGAGACTTGTTATGCTGATGGGCGGGATGTAAATTGCCAACAGACAACGGGGAGAAGTGTATGGTGTTTCCTGAAACATCTAAAAAACAAAGCAACAGAGCCTAGGGCACTTCCACTTATGGTCCTATAGCTTAGGGAATTAAATTCAAAAAGACACAGCCACCCCAAAGTATGGAACGCCTCTGTTTACAAGAACCTCGTTTACCGTACAAGTTCAATATCACAGAAAGTGAAAAATGGATAAAGAACTTCTGGTATTTACTTACAAAACAATATCACTCAGCAATGAAATCTATGTCATCAGGCCGTTAGCAGCACAATGAGTGGATTCAGGTATGATGATTCTAACTGAAATAAGTCACACAGAAAAAGAAACATCATAAGATATCAGTAATACACGGAATGTAAACTTGGCTACACAGGAACTGAATTACAGAACAGAACAGGGTCTCAAATTTAGAAAACCAACTTATGCTTGCTTAAGGGGAAAGGTGAGTTGGGGTGCTGCATAAAAGCAGAGATTGAAATGAGCACAGATAAAGTTCCATAAGCCAAATATGGAATAGACAAGAGCTACTCCTTGCTCAACGAAATGGACTCAACACCGCATATTAAATGCCTAAGAATGTACCTGAATAGTAAGTATCTTAAAACCTATGGTTTGCTATGTCTCCGAAAGAGAATCAAGCATGTGTACAGGGGCATAAACGCAGCAGTGATAGGATTGGAGAGGTTCGGTGAGCAAATGAAGACCCTTTGAAGTCATATTGCATGGTACCCATTCCACGGGTTTCAACTACCCAGGTTTAAGGTATTCTTCATTCAGCTAAAACATGCATGTGTAACGTAGAGTATGATCAACCATGTGATCGGGAGACGTGTTCAAATATGTCTCAGTTTTCGTACCCTGGTACTCGGGCGCAACATTCCAGATGCTTTACTAACACTCTCCCGACATGGAGAGTCAGTCTCTTTAACTTCCTCTTTGGCCCAGTTTGCAATTTCTGCGGAAGATGAACAGGAATAGCGAGAACCAATGAGAGACTAGCTGGAGGTGTCTGGACGGGCAAATTTAACTCTCATTTCCCACCAGGAAGAGGAATTAACCAAAGGCTCAGCGTGCCGTGCCGGAACCAGATTAGGGCCTGAAGCCATCCTGCGGTGTTGCGGCCAGCTCACAAGAAAGCGAGTTGAAGAAAGGAGCTCAGGGGCACTGTAATTCACAAACCTGCAGAGTTATAAATGACAGCTATTGTCCAAAAATATATTGAAGTAAGGCTGCCAAGAGGACTTGAAAGCGGGGCAGAATTGCAGGAAGCCGATTTCAGGAGGTAGACTGGAATTGCATTGAAAGCATAAGAAAAGAGGCAGAACGTCCACAATG